>NW_015174279.1:975654-1020631 GCF_001447785.1 Gekko japonicus
TCTTTCACACGGTGGTCAAAAATACAGGTGCCACCACTTGGGCCAGGACAATAGAAGCCCTCCCACTGTTGTATCCCCCCCCCCAAGCACCAAGAATACAGAACACCACTTGCCCCAGACTGAGAGTTCCTATCTATACCTTGTGGCTAATAGCCACTGATGGATCTCTGCTCCATATGTTTACCCAATTTCCTCTTGAAGTCATCCATGCTTGGAGTTGCCACCACTTCCCATGGCAGTGAATTCCATGTGTTAATCACTCTTTGGGTTAAGAAATACTTCCTTTTATCTGTTCTAACCTGACTGTACACATTAAGACTCTAAGGCAGGGGATTTTTTTTCTCTAAGCCGATTGGCAACCCTAAAATACAATGAACAACACTGCAAGAGGAGGAGGAGATTAGATACATAGTTGGGTCTGGCCATTGTGGAGTCTCTAGCAACAACACTGCCTTGGCTCAATTTGTGGGACATGCATCATGTATAGCCAAGTTACTGTAGCCTGGTTAACAGTCTTGTACTTAATTATTTCAATATCTCAATACTAAACATTTGCACTTGTACTGCAGTGTCTTCAGCACAAACATACAATGCCAGCAGATAACAATGTGCCAGAGGTCAATAGTGCTATTTTGGTGCACACTTTGTATCACCTCACTCAGAAAACAATACATTGTTCCATGCCGAAACAGCAATAAGCTTGGAAACAGCTGTGTAGCCTTTTAAAATGTTATTTCACTCTGCTTTACATAAACTATTTATGATAATTAAATTTTACTATATTAAATTTAGTATCAGTAGTTCAGTGATACATGTAATAGGCAGCCTGACCAGACAATTCCAAGGATATGTAGATACACTGTGATAGATACTTCTGGCAAGAAAACAAAGGCTATTATTAACACTATGAAAAACTAAATCAGCGAAAAGAAACCTCAAATCACTAATCCAGACGTTTCCTTCATTAGGTTCCTCTGGTATCCAGACCCTGTGAGATGAAACAAACAGGAAGTCCTTTGGCTAAAAAGAAAATCCTGTAAGTACAGTTGATAAAATAGTTTTTTGACTTTTAACAACTTTTTCATCATTAATCTTTTATTTTATGGGATCATTCTGTCTCTACTGAAATTCTGTGGATTGTAAATCTCACGTTAAAGGCAGATAGTTAAATGGGCACATTTAGAAACAGCAGACTATGATATTAACTTAAGTTTCTTCGCTTCTTCCTTGCTGGAGCATCAACATAAATTACAGTAGAAAAGAGCAAGCACTTTAAAGACTGATAAAATCTGTGGCAGGGTATGAGCTCTCACGAGTCACTGCTCACTTCTTCAGATACAGCTAGAATGGGAGTCCATCTTTCCCTATATCTTGGAGAGTAGAGTGATTTCAGATGCTGAATGACAGCAGCAGGCAAATGACAATAGCAGGCTTGATCGGATTAGGTGTGATATGTAGAGGAGAAGCAGGCATGGAAAAATCAGGATTGGTAATGAGACAGGAAACCTAGGTCTTGATTCAGTATACTGTCTTAAGCTTCATTATCAATTGAAATTCAGCAGTCTTTGCAACTACAATATCCTCCTGATATGGGAAGAAAGATTATTGGAAAGGCCAGAAAGATACCCAGGGACAGCTTGCTACAAGACAACCTCAAAGAAAATAACAACAGAACACCACTGGTAGTCACACACAGCTCATAATACAAGCTATTCCAATATGTTATTAACAACCTACAACCCATGCTGCATAGTGACACTTCCCTCACACAGGCACTGGGGGTCCAACCTTTTCTTGCTCACAGACAACGTGCTAACCTAAAACAACTTCTCAAACACAATGATAAACTACTTAACGGTAACATGGACTCTGGTACCAAGGCCTACAACAAACCAAGATGCCAACTTTGCTCTCATATAGATCCTAGCAACACCATCCCTGGGCCCAGCAACATCAGCCATACTATCTCAGGTTCATACTCCTGTTCATCCTCTAATGTGATCTATGCCATCACATGTCAGCAATGCCCATCTGCCCTCTACATTGAACAAACAGGCCAGTGTCTATGACAAAGAATAAATGGATACAAATCTGACATTAGAAACCATAACATTTCAAAACCAGTGGGGGAATGTTATAACCTTCCAGGACATTCAGTTGCTGACCCAGGAGATGCAGTTCTCTTACAAAGGAATTTCAAAGGGAGTTTAGAAAGAGAGACTGCTGAATTGCAATTGATAATGAAGTTCAAGGACCAAATCGAGACTCAGGTTTCCTGTCTCGTTACTAATGCTGATTTCTCTCTTTTTCTGTATAGTATTTTTATTTTTCCAAAAACTAACATAAAATTAGGGACACAATAGTTCACATGAATCTTTTCTCTGTTACAGTACCTCATACACTAATTAAATCTGTCTCAATTTTCCACCATATATTGTTATATAAAGTTTGTGAATATATGAATATACAGTTTCTTATTTTTTACTAACATAAACTTTTCCTAAACATGGGCGGAGTTCAGACTGGCAGTTTGGCCCGGCAGAAACAAAATGGCGACTCCCTCCAGCCAAGGCGTTCCCTACAAGGCACTGCGTACAAACATTTCAGGAGGGTTTCAGTAGAGGATTAAAGGGGCGGGTTCACACAGGCACATCTGTCAGGCGTCCCCCAGCCGTACTCAAGCCGTCTTGTGCCACTTCCCTCACGAGTTTAAAAAGATACCAGGTGGAAGTGGTAGCAAACCGTGTGGAGGGCCCCGCACAGCAACCCTTCCTTGGGGGTGTCCCATCTCAGGGCTAGCCCTGCTTTAGCTCCTGACATCTGACATGATCAAGCTAGCCTGGGCCACCCAGGTCAGGGCAGCAGAATTCTGTACTGTTTAACATACCAAACTATCTTTATTCCCAATAATACAATGATCTTCCGTTCTGGGAAAGAACTTCTGGTTTCCGCTGATTTTAAGAAACTTCTCATGCTGCAGAGAAAGCTGTCATACCTGCACATATCAGTATTTTCAACAACACGTAATATTACATCTTCAGGAACATCTTTACAGTCATGTGCTGATACCCATCCAGTGGGGAGAAGCATGAAACCTGATTGTCACACAGATTAACGTTTATTTATCTACTTCATTTATACCCTGCCTTTCTCCACAAAAGGGATCCAAAGTGGCTTGCACTTTTCCCTCCCTCATTTTATTTTCATAACCAACCTGTGAAGTAGTTCAGGCTCACAGAGAGTGACTGGCCCAAGGTTATCCAGCAAGCTTCCACGGCACAAGTGGGGGTTCAAATATGGGTCTCCCAGATCCTAGTCCAAAACGCTAGCCATCACACTATGCTGGATGTCAGTTGGAGCTTCAAAGTTCTCAAAAGGAAAATTTTTATAAATATGAGGAACATTGTTTTCCTTCCCCACTAATTCTAAGGTCTCTATAATCTGCAACTTCGAAGTATAGTAATTAAAACAATTCTAGACAGTTACTCTAGTCTTGGCCTACTGAAACCAATGGGTTCAGACTGGAGTTAGGTATGTATGAAACAGATATTATTTTCTTTAGTGCAACACAATATACTGAAATTTCTCAATAGACTCAAGAATCAAAATTATTTTATAACTTGAAAATAAAATATCTATAATACTTCCTAGTGCATTTGAGATGCACTATAGCATTAAGGCATCAGACATAAAGCCCTGAGATTGCTCACACTGACTTCCTTAGCCTGAACAAAAAGGAGAATAGGAAATAAATCCTGCAGTTCAAAGACTGTGAACTAGGACTGCTTTTCTCACCCCCTTCACATGCAGACTTTACCACTAATCACAGTGGACTCAGGAGTACAGTGAAGTACAGAAATAATATAATAATAATTGTGTGCCATCGAATCACAGCTGACGTATGGTGACCCCAGGACTATGGAATTCTCAAGAAAAGGGATGAGCAGAGGTGGTTTCCATTGCCTGTATAGCAACCCCAGACTCCCTTGATGGTCTCCCACCTAAATACTAATCATGGTCAACCCTGCTCAACTTTCCAAGCTCTGACAAAATTAGTCAGATAGTCAGCGCTATTAAAAATACGCAGGGCTCTTTTTGTAGAAAAAGCCCAGCAGGAACTCATTAGCATATTAGGCCACACGCCTGACAGCACAGCTCATTAGCATATTAGGCTAATGTTCTCTCTGGGCTGCACACGGCAAAAGGAAATTTTAAAAGGACTCTGATCTGAATGTCCCCTCCCCCCATCTAGTTCATGCAGATCCGCTTACCATTTAAAAACAGAAACCCTGTGAGGTAGGTGGGGCTGACAGAGCTCTTTCGAGGATTGCTCTTGAGAGAACTGTTAGCCAAATTGCTTTATTTACAGCAATTGGCAAGTTTATAAATGGGTTCTTGCCAATTTATACCAATATCCTGATCCCACCAAGGTTACCAATAAAGGATTCTGAGGCTGTTGTAGTTAAAATAGATGTCTTTTACTAGAAATATATCTCATACAAACAATACTGATGCACTCACACATTCAATCAAGTTCCTAAGATTTAAAGTAGGAAATAAGCACAGTTGCATTAGCAGGTATGTCTTGAAGCTTGGTTGTTCCAATGAAGAATGGATGGGAAGAAATGGAAAACAAAGGAGTCCACACGACCAGAACCAGCCGGAACGCGTGGGTCTCTTGACTGCAGGTCAAGAGATCAATAGTAGAGGCAAGGGTTGGGGATAGCAAGGGGGACTCAAGAGGAGTAAAAGCAGACAGGGGTTGTCTTTGGGGAATGCTAGCTAGGAGGAGCCGTGCGACTGGTTCTCTCCTTTTATAGGGGGTCCAAGAGGTGGGTGGTAACTGTGCCAACCTCCTGACCCACCTACCTGTTAGTCCGTCCCAAAAATGATCCTATTGGTTGCAGGTAGGGAGGGAGATTACCTAGGAGGGATGGCCAATATTGTAACCTAAAACCTTAATCGAAGGATTGGCAGGTGTGAAATCCAGGCTTCAGGATGCTTCCTTGTAATGCTGATGAAGTTGGCCAGTTCCTTTGATAACCAAATGTCCATCTGGCAGGAAATACCAGCTCAGGAACAAAGCAGTTACATGGCGATGGGTGATAAGTGACCAACAAGTCGCTTTGCCATGGTGGCTGTTTCTTCCCAAACTGTTGTTTCATTGCTAACAATAATGGAGATTTGTGCTTCTTCACCAGGCTGTACAACTGTGTTGCTGAAACCTTATTTACATGTAAGGTATGTGCAAGCACCCTCTATGTGTGTCATCACAACAGGTGACCTAAAGTGTACAGTTCTCTGAGCCCATGTGTATGTGCACAGTCCATTGTGTAGCAATAAGCAGTCCATAAAACAAGTATCAGGCTTGTTCCCTAACAGTACAGCTCTGAAAGAACTTGTGATTGACCCAAGGTCACACCACCAGCTGCAAGTAGAGGAATGGGGAATCAAACACAGTTCTCCCACATTAGAGTCCATGCTCCTAACCACCACACCAAACTGTAACTCAAAACCTTTAGAAGCAAGTATAAGAAACATAGGACAGCCTCTCTACCACATCAGAGCCTTTAAGCAGGTAGTTTCCAAAACAGTCCTTCAAAGCCTAATTACATGAACTAAGCAGCATGCAAGATACACTTTGAAAAGGATTTCCCTCATAAGTACTCAAAGATCCTGTGGTCTCCCCAGCAGACAACCCAGAAGACTAAAGATGCATCAGAGTCCTCAAAATGATGCTTAAGCAATGGGGAGGGGGGAGAGAATGAGAAGACACTTATGTAACTCACCCCAATCAAGCTTTTTAGGTGCGGGCCAAGGAAGGCCAGCGGGTGGGCTCTTTGGGTGGTCCTCAGGGTCCAGCCCCTTGGCACAGGCCCGGGAGGGCCAGTGGGGGGGTCTTCTGGCCTTCCCTGGGGACCAGTGCCTCGGCGCAGGTACAGAAGGGCCGGCAGGGGGCTCTATGGGCCTTCCCCGGGGGCCAGTGCCTTGGCGTGGGCCCAGGAGGGCCAGTGGGGGGGCTCTTTGGGCCTTCCTTGGGTCCCAGTGCCTAGCTGCGGGTGGACCAGCGGGGGGGCTCTTCAGGCCTTCCCCGGGCCCCAGTGCCTAAGTATAGGCAGGCTGGCGGGGGGCTCTTTGGGCCTTTCCTGGGCCCCAGCACCTCAGCGTGGGCTGGCTGGTGGGGGGGGCCTTGGGGGGGTTGGACACTCCCTGCCTCTTACTCCTGGTGGCCCAACTGAGGGCTGCAGGGAGCAGGGGGCGGGGCTTGCTGCTTGTGCCTGCCCCCTGGGCTTGGAAGGCAGCCAGAACGTCATTCCGGTGCGTTCCAGCCAAAAAATAGCCCTGAAAATACATATATAAAATCATACACAGCTTTAGTGGATCTCAGGTACAGCTTATGCAGGCATTTCCCTCTCTTGCTAGTGCCTTGATTTCCTTTAATTTCCCTTAACGTTTTGGGAAAACAACTCTTTGAAAAAAATCTCCTTGGCTTGGCACTCACTTCAAATTGTTTCCATATATCTAAACTAACTATACAATCAGCAATTCTGGAGAAGAACTGACTTATCATATAATTGAACAAACTGATGCAATTTGATAAGAATTGACTATATAATATTCTGTGCACCACCCTTTTCACTGTATAGTTGGAAGAATAAAGCGAATTTTCTTGGAAAACAACACTCTCACAACCCCCACATTTTACTATTATCCAACATGATCTGGTGCACAAATCAAGCCTCAAAAGACAAAGGGGGGGGGAGTTGAGGGAATGCCAAACTGTCAGCCTGACAACTGAATTAAAGCAGATTGATCGTTCTAAGTATCAGAACAAAATTCGCTGTTTTTCATTTTAAAGTATCTAATTGGATAATGCCAGCTTGTAAAGCAACCATTCCTCTGACCATCTCTGATGAACAAGAATTGGTCAATGATGAACAAGTTTCCCTTTTGGTCTCAAATAACTACAGTATTAGCTCTATAAGAAGCTGAATGCCAGAGTCTGTCTCTTTCTACCATACACATCCAATAAAAGTAATATGGGCTGCGATCACATGCACCTTTAGATCGAACATCTGCCTGACGGATCTAAAGGGAACAATCAGACAGCAATATCTGGGAGACATCCCGCAGTCATCAGCAACACATACTGCTCCACCATGGAAACAGAGTTGAAAGACACCAGGGAAAGTCCAGCTCTAAACGGGTTCCAACAGGCCACGGACAGACTTTCTGATCACGCAAGCACGCACTCATGCCGTCGGGATGGTCTGATCAGTCCATCCCAACTTGGAGCTGCCCCCCCCTTTGCAGTATGCGCATAATCGCATACGCCATGGGGAGCCCTCAGTGCAGAGGTACAATTCCTTGTTTATGCGCATGGGAAACAAATGGCAAAAAAGGACTCACCTGCGGTGCGTCTAATCATACAGTGAGGGCCCCTGCACCCACAACACAAAGGGAATGTGTGATCTCGCAACTGCGGGTCAAATTCCTCTGGAGGGAACAGCCTCTCTACCCCTCTGCTCTAACTGGCACATGTGACCGCAACCATAATCACATGCCTCATCTCTAGAACAAAACTGTGTTCTGGAGACTTTATTGCTGTTTTTAACGGTTTCCACTGAATTTTAGCATATTGTAGTTTTCTTTTCTGTACTATAAGCTGCCTGGGATATAGTGATACAGTGTGGGTAAAAAATTTTTGAATAAATGAATATTCTACACATGATGGTTGGGGGGCGGTTAACAGCCTTAAATTTATATGCTTCCAGCATGTAATTACACAGACACACAGGCATACATTGCTAACTCACTAAACATTTACCTGCATGTCACAGTATACCTTGAGTCTTGGAGTCTGGTTTGTTGCCTGGACTGATTTGTTACCCTGCCCAAGAAAATGACTAACTTCAAGCTTGAAATAGCCTGTTTCCATTATTCTTGTACATCCAAAGCCAGCAATTGAGAACATGGACCGCTTGAAAATGGCAGTCACAACATCATTTATCCCAATGGGAAAGAACACCACCACCATGAAAAGCACAAAATGCCTTCCACCTTAAGCAGCAGCAGCGTCATGCTTCAGAAGTGCTTCTAAATTTAGCAGCTGACCTATTAATTGTACCTCTGGGCATGAGCATTCTGTCAACACTTACAATTTCAAAATTAAATAGCTGATTTTCTATGACATCATTGCCTGCATTTTGAGCTAGACAACACCCTCTTTCAGCTAGAATGTCATCATATAAGGACAGATGTCTAGTTTAGAAATAAAGATTATAAATGACAATATTCTAGCATTGAGAAAGAAGAAATCAGCCCCACATGCTGACTTCCTAATCTTGGGGTGGATGACAGAGGGGGGGGTGGATGACAGAAGGGGGGGTGGATGAGTAGCAGACATTACAAGCAGTGACTGGGTTGCTCTGCCAGTCAACTGACTATCATAGTCAAATATCCAACAAAACAAAAAATGTCACTCTGCAGGTAACTGCTCCCCCTCCCTTCCTGAGTAGATTGCAAAGAAGGAATCCTGCTTAGAAAATAACACCAGCTACTCGTGACACACAAATGCAGGTGCCCAAGCTAGCCCAGAGTCATCATCGTCGTCTCCCCCCCCCCTTCTAAGCCTGATTTAAACTCTGGTGTAGAATTTGGCTAGTTGTGCCTCCATTCATATGCTACAGGTAGCTAGAGTTCATTTCCAGACTAGATTACATCACAGCATTTCTCATAAGGTGGAATGAACACAGAGCAGCTACTTGCTCAGTAACAAGCCCAAGCTGATGTAAATTTTAACTTAACCACAGTTAAATTAGCTGACTGACACAGCTGAATAATTAGCTTTCTAAGCAGCACAACTGCCTTTAGAAAAGCAAACTTTAAAATAGTTGATGTTTCTTTGCTTTATTTCTTTTTCAATACTTTTTTTTTTTAGTTTGGAAATTGTATGTGGATCCTAGAATTCCAGGATAAAAGCCTAAGAGAAGAACAATTCAGTGAGTTATTCACATTTTATAGAAACCTTGTCTAACATTGATAAATGCATTCTAATTTTCAAGTTCTTTCACAGGAACATATATGATTGTTGCAAAAACAAATTAGTTAAGTGCCAAGTCTGTTGGTTAAAATCTTTATTTGTTATTCTAACAGAAAGTGTTGTATGAATACGTGATCGGTCAAATGTCCAACACTGAGCAGTGCCTAGAAAGGTTGGCATAAGATCCTGAAGGCACAGCACTTTCCATAGGATTACTACTATAAGCACTGGAGAGTAGCAAAGAACTCCTGTTAATCAGGAGTGACATACAAAGGAATTAAACTGTGTGGAGCCCATCACCATGATAACAAGGAAGATTCCCCATCTAAATTCTTATCCACACCACTCCTCATTACCCAGAACCCCCCCCCCAAGGAATAAAGTGGTAGAAAGTACCTTCAAGTCACAGCTGATTTATGGCATTCCGGTAGGGTTTTCAAGGCAAGACAAACAAAGGTTGTTTGCCATTACCTGCACTTCCTGATAGTCTCCCATCCAAGTACTAACCAATGTTCCCTCTAAGCTGTGGAATCTTGTGAGCAAAAATTCTGCTTTGTGAGCCACTGGCATTAGCGTTGTGAGTGAGCGATTTGGCTGCTGCATAACTTAGTTTGCTCTGGAGCCATCCTTCCTGAGCTAAGACAAAAATGTGTGAGCTGGAGGCTAAAAAACTGTGAGCTGGCTCACACGAACTCAGGTTAGAGGGAACATTGGTACTAACTAGGGCTGATTCTGCTTAGCTTCATATTAAGCTAGTCTGGGACATCCAGGCCAGAGCAGGAAAGAATATGCTAAGCATTTATGTTCAAGGATAGCATCAACCCAGGGTGGTGGGGAAGAGGTTGGTTTTTTTGGTCTCAACTATTACTTGAGAAAGCACTCGTCTCCTAATATTTATAATTTCTCTTTGAAGCTAGTCTTAATAGACCACAAAATCACCTTTCCCCCATGTGCTAGCATGCAACATCAGCTGGTTGTAACAGCTTGGTTTTGAGATTAAAGAACTGTCTAGGATGAAGCTCACTTTCTTTCCCAATGGCATTAGAGCTGGTCAACACGGCTCTAGAAGTCAGAGGACATGGGCTAGTGGTGATGTGTGGTGAAATGGTGGCTTTACCCCTGTGCTTCAATGCCAACATGCTCAACATTTTTATTCTGCATTTTAAAAAACCCAAACCAACCACATTTTATCAGACCGCTACGAAGGACTTTGAGAATTGGTCTGCAGCTGTTATGTTGCATTGAGGAAAATTGGGATCTTGGGCATGCAGAGATACCATTCCCAGATCCTTCACACTCCTGCTCGGGTCTTCATTCCAGTCTATCTTCAGCAGTGTGCATGAACTGTCCCTCCTGATGCAGGGCTGATTGACAGTGTGTTCAATAGCACGTCCACCTGCATCTGCTCCTCCATGTATCTGATGTAACATCTGGTTCATTCCTGGCCATGTGTCCTCTTTAGACCACCTTGATGTTTGCTTTGGTGGGGAGGGCAGGGTATAAATTTGATAAATAAAGCCCTTCCTCTCAGCATTTCTTAGTCACTATAGTTGACTGCTCTTTGCTATGCACCTCCATTCTTGCAGCGTTCTTTTTTATTATTATTAATATTTTTTTTCAAATTGCACAATATATCAGTTATCAACAATAGAAATACAATTTTTTTTCAAATTTCACTGCATACAATAACATTTGTCTTTTGCTATTTGTTACATAAATCAAAAATAAATCATTGTTTTATATTGCGGATTATCCGGAATAATATTGTTACTCAACATATAGTTTACAACAGGGTACCAAATTGCTACTACTTTTTTGTAATATTTTTCAGGAGAAGCATTAGACATTTTTATTGTTAATTTATACATGACAAACAGTTCCCATATTTTGTTATACTACTGTTCTAACTTAGGAGGCTTCCTTTCTAACCATTTAGTTGCCACCAGTTGACATGCTGCGGCTAATAAAAGTGCTATTAACTCTTCTTTATTTTTATATTTTCTAGGATGCGGCCAGCGTTCCAATAATACCACTTCAGGAGAACACGGTAAGTCAATTTCAGTTATTTCTTTAATTTTTTCTAATATATTTTTTCAAAACTGTTTTATAGTAACGCATGACTACCAACAGTGTATAAAGTCTGCCTTATTGCCACATTCTTTTTTACATAACGGACTATATTCATTATTTATACAAAAAAGCCTGATTGGTGGAATATGCCATCTCATAATAATTTTTGACATTAGGGTATTAACGGGAATGATTTTTGAGGTTCTGCTATACCCTTCCCATATTATTTCCCAGTCTTCTCGCAGCGTTCTTAATGGTTGAATCCCCATTACTCGGAAACCAGAAATGAGACAAGGGCAGAGGCCACAGTCTGAAGAATATGGGGAGCATATGATTCCAGGTGTTCCAAAAGATTTAGGGGCACCAAAGGAATGCACCAGGACCAGTACATCTGTTCAGTACATCTCACCCTCTAGGTGATTCTTGGGGGCACCTGACCTTGAAATCCTTGGTTTGTGTTAAAAAACGAAGGAGAACTTGGATCAGAACCCCATGAGACAGTTGGGACCCCTACAGATCCCCCCAGAAGGGCAGTGCATTTTTAATTATTACTAAATTCAGCCTCCCCCAAGCTTTGGAACATAGGAAGGCATGTAGTAACTTAATCAGGGAGGCGAAAGAGGATCTCAGTGCTCTGAAGCATTTCCTCTGCTTCAAAAGGGAGGAAGGGAAGCAACTAACAGCTTGCTTGAGAACCCCTCCCATCCTTCCAAAGTAATGGCAAGATCTCAGTTATTTGATTGCTGCACAATCCAAGTACACAACAGGATCTGTTGGGTGTTTGATGGCAACACACTGCCAAATGGTGACAGTATAGCTCTGTTTCTTATTCTCTTTGGGCTATAAACCCCATCAGAGACATCAACATCCCAAACATCCCCCTCCTTGAGGCTATATTTTCCCACCTGTAATTACTCTGATCTATCAATAACATTTAAATCACACATATCAAACATATGACCCAGGGGCCAGAACTGGCCTGTCCAGGGATCTTGCCCGCAAGCAATGGGGGGGAACCAGTCCAAATGTGGACCAGAAAGGCTTAGACTACGGTTTTATACCCCTCTGCTGAAGTCCCCAAATGTAGGCCCTTCCCAGAGTCTTCCCCCAGATCTACAGGAGTTGCCCAACCCAGAGTTGGAAACCACAAGGGATGAGGAAGCTGGATTGGCCCTAAGCTGCCTGCCGCTGCCACCTCCTCCTCTGGCCAGAGCCCGTTGGCCTCCTGCTTGTGCCACCTGGACTGCTGGAAAGATGGCTGGCTGTTCATGTGCGACAAGCAGAATCTCTTTGGCCTCACCTCCTCAAGCCCAGGCGAGCTGTTTCCCACTTGCAGACAGCCCATGGAAGGTGCCTGCAAGCACAGGCACCTGTGGAAAGCTGCCAGCCGGCTCACCAAATGTGCCTGCTTATGTAAGTGTGTGAACAGAGCCACTGGCCAGGCCAGGTGCATTATCCATAGCAGCCTGGGTGAAAGAGAAAAAGCTGGCGCATATGTAAGGGGCACAATGTTTGCAGAATGCTGAGGGTTAGGGGCAGAGGAGGCCAACTGAGTTGGGTGAGCTGGAGCCTGCTAACTCACTGACCTATATGTGCCTCCAGGCCTATAGCTACAGTGGGGCATTTAGGGGCCCAGCCTCCCCACTTCCTACCAAAGCCCCCCAACTTCCTTTCAGTCCAGCCACCCCCCATTCTCTGGCAAGATGCGGCGGCCACTGCGAACTTCCCTTGCACCGCCACGACCACTGCTTCTCCTTGCCTTCCCCCTGTGCCACATCTTTCTCCTCTGCACCACACCAATCAAGAGGTGACCTTGGCCACACTTCCCGCCCCCATGACTCATGCTGATTTAGAGGCCACCAGGGATCTGGCTTAGCTGCCAGGGAGCGGCCTGGGGGCTTGGAGTTGCAGAGAGAGATGGAGAAGCCGGGATGGAGTCACGCCGCCAGGCCGGTGCTCCTTTTATGTGTCCTAGGTTGTGCAGGAAGGATTAAATAAGAGGCAAAGCCGCAATGCACGCACGCTCCCTGGGCTCCCTTGTCAGTGTTCCTTTTAAATTGTGTGTGCGATCAACCACTCATTAACACAGGAAGCCCCACTCAGCAGCAATCTGGAGCCACACAGGGTCTTGCACTGCCCATTGCAAGATTATAGCAGTTATATTCTGCTCAGGACGTGAACTACTCTGCTCAGTAGGGGGGGAAATTAGAGGGAACATTGATGCACGGAAGCGGGAGGGGGGTGAAGTGAGGGTCAGGGACAGGAGCAGTCAGTCAGAAAAGCACACTGTATTTGCACACAGCAGAGGCAGGCACTGGATGTGCGTCTGTGCACTTGCACACGGGGAGTAATATTTTGGGTGGTTGGATAATGTCACAGAGACAGCAGGAAATAAAAGTCTGCAAAAGGCGATTAAAGTGGAGCTGGCCTCTTTGGAGAGTGGCAGCACTTGAAGGCTGGGGAGCATCGCCGTTCCCCTTGTGGTTCAAGCTCGTTCCTGCACTTGGGACTTTGACAGAGGGAAGTGTGGGATTGTGTGGCTGCCTCAGTCCCCCTGCCCTCCCCAAAGCAGTTTCTTTAAGGCAGGGCTTGCCGGGTTCCTCGGCTGATGCCACTTGGCCACCTATCTTTGGCTTCCGCGCTTGCGGCAACGGAATGCAGCCCTTCGTGTTCCAGCTCATCAGAAGCTTCTCCAATGTGTTAGTCTTTAAAGAGCCATGAGAGTCTCTGGTTGTTGCGCCTTGATTGTCAGGCTGTGCAAAACCTTTTGTGCATATCAAGAAAAGGGTGGTTAGTTAGGGGCTGAGGAAGGGTGTGGGTCACGGTCAGTGGTACAATATCTCTGGGTACCTGGCATTACATTTAATGGCACACATGGCCCGGCCTGACAAAGTGACATTTATGTCAGATCCAGCCCTCATAACTAATGAGTTTAACATCTCTGGTTTAAGTCTTTTGGATCCAATCCGATCTACCTTGAGGAGCATCCTATTTCATCTATATCTTAATACTTGTCGGGTATAGCCCCAGGAACCTTGGTACTGTGCAAGACTCTGCAGTGACAATGTATGTGTGAAGCTGCATTGCACTCCAGTGCAGGAGCCTTGAAGACCATCATCTAGTCCCCATCTCACTCCCTCTACCACCACTTCTTCCTTACTCTTGACGAACCCTCCTGGACTCTATTTCTTCTTCCCTTCCGTTCTCTCTCTTTAGAACAGTAACTTTTGCTTAGGTTAGAACTCAGTAGAAGTTGGGAGCTACAACACTCTGTTACTGTGTGCTCATCTCAGTTTTATTCTGTTCACTAATTCAGTTCTCTCAATAAACATTCAATTTTAACTCTATGCCCTTTTCCAAGAATCTCCACATTTGTATGAAACACTGCCCAAATCTAGGACCCTGGTATACATCCGGCAGAAGGTCCCAATAATAATTACTCCAGAACCATGTGTGCTTGACACTTAAGGGGACACTTGTATAGTCAAGGAATGGTCACATGTCGGCCATTCAGGTAGCAGTCCAGAAACCAAGCTTTGGACCAGGGTACATTCTGTCCCTTCACAGGGAACTGTCTTTTGAGTCCAGGGGTAGGTTATTCAGAGTGGCCTAAAGCTTATTTAGGGGGTGCAGAAGGGATATAGCTACTCCAGTTACTAAGTAAGGAAACCTTAGCAATTTTTTAAAAAGGACATTGCTGGGTGACCTGACTTTAAAGCCACTGATGCAAAAACCCTTGACTCAGACACACTCTGTACATCTTGTAGGGCACACCCCCCAGACTCTGATTCTGGGTGGCAAAAGCTTATTTTGGAGTGAATCTGCCTCCAATAATTTAATCTTCATCTCTCCTGGGGACACTTCATTTTGGTTCACACAACAATCAGACTTTGGACCAGGCAACAGTGTATGTCAAATTGCAGGGTAGAATCCTTGAAATTGAGTGATATAGGAATTGTGGTGGTCCAAAGCTTGGACAGGGGGAGCTTTTTAAAAATAACCGTCAATATTGGTTAGATTTACAAATAAGCAACTAGAAACTGCAAATAAGGAAATGAGAACCAGCACCAGCTTAATCCATAAAGGTTTATAAAAACAGTTTCCAAAGGGAAGAATCTGTAACTGTAGAAATGATTTTGCATGCTTCATTAGAAAGCTATCATATCAAGAAAAATATGGTGCCCTCTACATTCAAATTGGACCTAAACGATCTTCATAGTAAGCAGCACTAATTAGAAATCCAAAACAAAACAAAAAAGGCATTGTGCATGCCCAGAGATGGCTCAGGAGAAAAGGGGAAATATACAAGGAGAAACTGTTTTAGATATTAGGAACAAATTTTTGCCAACATCTAGATGATGATGGCAAATGTTTCAATGGCTACAAAAGTACTGTGTGTGAGTGTGCCATACATTTACTTTCTCACAAATATAGTCTTCAAAAAGGTGCTTACAATTTGAACCTATGAACTAGATTACTGAACATATACCTAGACCTAGATCTTATGCATCTATCCTGGTTTGTCAAACATGAAGTTTAGATCCAAAAGCTGCTTAAATTTTCCCATGGACAGCAAGGAGGTTTATGCTGCTTTCCAAGTTTAAAAATGCCCAAGCAGCACAGAGGAAATGTACTGTCTAGCTTTTGAGATGACACATCAAACTTTGCAAAAGAAGTAGCTGGAGCAAAGAAACAACAGAATACAGGGCTGTGTCTTGGTTCAGCATTAAATTTATGAAACACTTCATGCAGACAAAACAGAATTTTCTAGTATTCTCTAGGGGAGTTATCCCTTCTTCTTTCAAGAGAGGACCAGTAGTAAGAGACAGGGAGGTAAGGACAGTAAGTGGCATATTAACAAAGCCTCTCGCCTACAGCTGAAAACTGCAAATGCCTCAACTAATTAGCTGATGGAGATGCTGTCTGCCAAGTCCAACACACACAAAAGTTAGAGAAAGGACAAAATGTCTGGATGAAATGCTGTGATGAAGCAGTGAGTCAACTTATTTTCTCAGAATGATGCTTGCTGAAGGATCCAACCCTCCACCCTCAGATTATGACACTATTTTGCTTCTCTTTGCTTTTCTTTGTCAGTATTGATCCGTACCTCAGCAAGAAAACACCCCTGGTTAGCCAAACAAACAAGAAAAAAAGGCAGCTTATTCTACGAAAACACATCAAGTCAGCAACGTTAATTTAAAGGTAAAGGTGAAGGTTCCCTTGCTCGAAAGCCAGTCGAATCCAACTCTAGGGTTGCGGTGCTCATCTCCGTTTCAAAGCCGAAGAGCCAGCGCTGTCCGAAGATGTTTTCGTGGTCATGTGGCATGACTAAACACCAAGGCGCACAGAATGCTGTTACCTTCCCACTGAAGTGGTACCTATTTATCTACTTGCAATTTCTTGCTTTCGAACTGCTAGGTTGGCAGGTTAATTTACCACATGTAATAACCCTAACAGAAAAATCTTTGAAAGATTTAAATTTGTTCTTTCATCTATATTTTGTGTGATACAATACACAGATATTACACATTTTGCAGTGTAAATGCTGCATCTAATGTTATGAAGCAAGTAAATGTATACTAAAATTTGCAAACAAAAAGGTGGGTGTGGGAGGGGAGAGATCTTTTAACCTGGTGTCTCTTTGTAATGAGATCAATCAAAACAGCGCACAATGCCCTCCCAATGAGGGAGGACCTCTCCCAACTGTTACTAGATAGGCAGAGGAGGACTAACAAAATCAGTTCTGATCTAGGAAGGTGAAGAGTGAAACACAATAAGCAGATTCAATAAGAAAGTGGCTGGAATAATTAACTTCGGTAATTTAATCAAGAAGCTCAATACTAATTCAGCAATTTCATGTTTATTTATTTGCTTTTATTTATAGTCCGCCTTTCTCCCAGAGACTCAATGAGAATTACATATCGGATTCTCTCTCTGAAGTACTTTGGTAGAAAAAAAGTGATGTGGAATATTTATGCTGATAAAACACATTAAAGATTATCAAACTATGTGAACATGTAACAAAATTAAGAGTTTCTTATTCAAGATTTAAAACTTATTCTGGGAAGATCCAGAATAAGTGGGTTCTAGATCAAATCAAGACTGAACTCTCTCTAGAAGCTAAAATGACTAGAATGTGGCTATCGTACTTTGGTCACATTATGAGAAGGCAAGAGTCACTGGAGAAGACATTAATGCTAGGGAAAAACTGAAGGCAGTAGGAAAAGAGGAACAGAAGATGGATTGACCCAATAAAGGAAGCCACCGCCCTCAGTGTGCAAGATCTGAGCAAAGGCTGTTATGATAAGATGCTTTGGAGGTCACTGATTCATGGAGTCGGAAGTGACTTGACAGCACTTAACACACATATTCTGCATTCACTGTGTACAAAAAATTCTAGCCTTTGATGCAGTCACAGCTTTGTTGCATTAAACACAAAATATCAAAGGAAAGTGCTCTCTTTTGCCGCTTTCTTCAGCATTCTTGGGTCACATCTGTTCATCTGTGTTACAGCTTCTTGTCTTTTTCCAGGACTGACCTGTATGGGCACTGTTAACCTGCTTAAGATTTCACAGTTAAAATGATTTAAGGTTTACACATATGACGTATAAAGTTTATGAACCCTAGACTGAGCTGTCTTAGTCAGACCACTGGTCCATCAAGTGCACTTCATTTACTTTGAATTACTAATTCTCAGACAAAGCAATCCTTCTTAACACCTAAATCCTTTAACTAGAGATGCCAGGAACTGAACCTGGAATCTTCTTCATGCAAAGCAGTTTCTCTGCCACTGAGCTTCTGACCATTCCTTAAAGTACAATCATAGCCATGTATATAAAGCATTGAGCCAAAAGACTGTTTTGTGGTTACTTTATTCTTTTTAATTTGCAATAACAAATATAGAAAGCCTACCCCTCCACCCCACTTAAACGCTGTTCCTACTTTCATGTTCCTGTAAAATATCTGCATTTTAAAATCCTAAGTTAACTTTATGCAAACTCTGGTAGAAAAGAAAGCCTTACAAAATGGATGAACAGAGAGTCCCTAAAGAAAGAAGGAAATTTCTTCCAGACGGTCATGGGACACTCATTCAAGCTCAAACAACAAATATTTCATATCCTGATGGGGAGGAGACAACTGTCAAAGAAATGAGAGTGCAGTTTCTGAGTTTTATGTCCCAGAAATCTGTCAGTTCTTTTCAGACAGGGTAAAAGCTTTCTCTTTCCTACTGCCAGCCTGCAAGGCCACAGTCATTTACTAACACCTGCTTCAATCCAGCACATGACCAACACATACTTTCAAGTATGATCCTTGCAGGGTGATGTCATGCAAAACATTTTCCCTGCTCCCTGGCCAAGTGCTTCTCTTTACTGAGCGCATGGCTGAAGTGTGAAGTGAGTGACTGCTACAACTTGGCGTCAGAACAGATGAAAGAGTCATCTGCTTCCTTCCTACCCACCTGGCATAATCCTTCTACCAAACGTGTGAAATATTATGTACTTCATTCTGCGTAAGATCACTAAGTAAACACTAATTATGAAAAGTTAAGGAATCATCTAACAAATGCTTACACAGGCAGCCGGCCTTTCTTACAAATAACTCTATATAGTTGTTCACACCCAGTAAAATAAATATTTGTTCCAGTCTTCGCATGACTGGGATCCATGAACTCAACTATGCAAAAGATTATGTGGGTCACTTTGCCCCGTAAACATCATATTATAGAGCTGCTGACATTACACAGTGCTTTAGAGCACAAATCCTCCAGTATCTAAACCTGTATAAGAATCCCTATAACCTCCATTCAATCCAAGTCAATTTTTAAGATGAAGACTTCAATTGTCAGCTATCATATTGATCCTACTTCATTGGAACTATTGAACACTCTATGGTTTAAGAACGAAGAGCCTTTACATGGGACGAAAGGGGTACTTAGCTATAATCAATATCTTTGCCTACGCTGTGCAGAATTCTGCTATGGCATTTAGCATAAAACAAGCTTCCAAAGCAGCGATCTGAAATCTAAAAAAGGTTTCCAACTGATTCTTAAGTTGCTGAAAACTACCATCTATGGTCTCCTACATCATGCAAAGGCTATTCACTCATTCTCTCTTCATCTCCCTCACACAAAAAAGCAACAGGTACACCTCTACTCTTGTCCTGGCATTCAAAGACATTCGCAAAGGTACAAATCGCCTTCAGCAGATAACAGTGGAAAGCAACAGTTCCTGCTTCTCTTCCCTCCACATACACACTGAATCATCTTGTAAAGAGAATATTGTTTTTATTCTGTTTCCTTCTTCTTCCTTAAAATGAGTTGTTTGGGAAAACCAGCTTAAAAACCAGGTCTGGCCTCTGATAGACAGAAACCGCTGTCTATAGGCAAATCTCTTCCATCACTGCCTGGTTCTTCCCTCAGACTAGTAAGCAACAGAAATACAATTCCCTGCAACACTGGAGCTCACAAGTGATCCACAACATGGGTTTATATACTTAAATTATACCCCACCTTAATCGCCAGTGGGGATACAAAGCAGCTTACTTCATTTTCCTTTCCTCCATTTTATCCTCATAACAACCCTGTGAGGTAGGTAGAGTGGGGATTTGAAACTGGGTCTTCCTAGTCCAATACTGGTAGACTGGTTCTCCATATTATTCTTAGTAGTTTATACTACTAATTTATTTCAGCACTAAGATGCAAGACAATGCATGTGAAACCTTCCACAGTGCGCTATACAAATGTTCAGCACTGTTTATGACAACAGAATGAACATAAATAACAAAGCTATTATACAACTCATGGTTTGCAGTTACCTTGGTCTCTATGGCATTTGGATAGTCAGATCTGGGAAATTTTATTCAAGAAAAGAAGGAAGTGTATTATGATTAGATACTATCAGTTTGTTCACATTCCAGCAGACTTGAAAAACCTGAATTTGCTCTCAAACTATAAAATTCAAAACTCAAAGAAGAAAAAAAGCATCTGCAGCTGAAACAGAAGTATTTAGCCGGAGAACTGATCACAGAACAAAGTGGCAGATGGAAAGACCCGGGAGAAGGAATTCTGAATCCCCACTCTGCCATGGAAACTGACTGGGTGACCTTGGGCAAGCCACAAAAATACTCAGTCTCCTTCCTTCACAGGGTTGTCGTTGTGATGAGAAAATGGAGAGGAGAGCCACAGTATAAGCCACTTCAGGCTCCCATTGGAGAGATAAACAGGGTATAAATCTCTAAGACAATCAAGTGAGTCCACAATATGTAAAACCAAAATTACTTAAAAGTAATCTAATCCTGCTCCTTGGCCATAACACAGTCAAACAGCCCTACAAGCCACAGACCCTCTAAGTACAACATGGACCACCAAGTAGACATACTTGTTTTAGCTCCAAAGTTCTGAAAATGAGGGCCAGTGTGGTCCCTTGAACAAAACACCTGACTTCAACATCAAGGTCTGGATCAAGACCCACCTTAGGATTCAACTAGACATGACAGCGCCCCTGTAGTGGATATGACCATTTTATGCCTGGGATTTTAAAAAATGCCACAGAGCCCAATCTTGCAAGCTTACTTGACAGCGCCCCAGCTGGCGGAGACCCAGCTGGTCTCCCCCCACCTGAGGAGATATGGAAAAGGCACAGGGAGAGGAAGACAGGAGGCCAGGTAGCACCAGAGCTGAGGAGCAGGGATCCCGTCATGTCCAGATGAGCCCTTATCAAGGGCTTCCCACATGTTCTTGGGCAGGACACTCTTTTTCAACCTCTTCCACTAAAATGGTAAACAGTGACCTACCTTACAGGGTTGCTGTGCACATAACCAGGATCTCAAGTCATTTTGTCCGTTAGACATGCCATATAAATGACAAATAATAATCAGAGGGATACGATAGTAGCTGTTCACCCTGGGATGTGTACTAGACTTTACTGGAAACAGATAATGCTATTTATGGTAGGCTGTATTCCTAATTAGGGTTCAGCTTTTATTTTTATACTGGGAAAATGAATGCCTTATAGAAGGTATTAGCAACCTTACCAACTATGATCCTCCAGCTGTCTAATAGGCATTTTGGAGAATAATGTTCCCTTTCAAGCTTGTCAAATAAACAGAAATATCTGCCTGTTTGTGACTCAGCCTACTTGTAAGCAGATGCCAAACTTGCCTTTTGAAGCAGTTTGTGGCAGCCTCTGTGGACAAGAAATCTAATATATTATCCCTGTACTGATTTCTGCCCTCTCCAACTGTACAACAGGCTCTGATGTGGACACACAATGTACCTTGAGAATCAAGAAGAAACAACAAACAGCAGGTGAACTCTCTATGCAGACATATACCAAGAAATGCTGTTTAAGTGAAGAATTGCAGCCAACCATATGACGTTCACCTGACTGTGCACACTGGGTTAGCACTGGCTTTGATATTTTGAGAAGGAAAAATGAAGAGCTTGCCTACACACACAAACTTAGTTACTATTTGCTATATCCTACAGCAATAGAGTAGAAGTAGACGGAAGGCAATTTCCTCCTGAACAGCAGATGTGTCATCAGCTCACTGTACTGCCTTTAGTAATCCATATGCCCCAACTCAGATATTAGATCAACACAAGTAAGGAACATACAAACACTTGGGGAGGGGGCACTTCCCTTTCACCTCCATGTCCCTTTCCAGATTGGTGTAGTGGTTAAGTGCGTGGACTCTAATCTGGGAGAGTCACAGGGTGTCCTTTGTGGGGAATGGAAGGGAAAGGAGTCTGTAAACTGTTCTGAGACTCTGAGTGAAGGGCGGGGTATAAATCCAATCTCTTCTCTCTTCTTCTTGTTTCTCATTTCTTCCTCTAGGCAGTCCTCACATCCTCTCCTCTTTCCCCATTTCCTATTTTCTTTCTCATTCATCCACTTTTTATTCATCTTTAGCTATAATTTTCTCCCCAATAGGGATCCTGAGTTGCTTACAACATTATCTCCTTTTCCACTGTATACTCAGAACAACCCTGTGAGGTAGATCAAGATGGGTAGCCTGTGAGGTAGGTTAGGGATAAGACTGGCCCAGTGGATCACCCAGCAAGCTTCCATGACAGATTGGGGATTAAACCTGAATTCCCCATATCTTAGTCTGACACTCTAACTACTATAAAACAGTGTTCATGAAGTGGCTGCTAATGAATAGCAGTGAGCCTCTGGTCCTGGGTTAATCATCAAGTCGCATGGTACTCAGTTGCCCAGTGGCTGCTGCCATACCTGGCTCCAATGAATCCTCCCTCAAAGGCCAAAACAGCCCTGGAAAAGCCTCTAACCTCTTCTCCTTTCTTTTATTGACAAAAATCAAGGCTGGAATGGTAGCAATACTGTTGTGGCTACACAATACCATTGAGATTCTTAAAGCTACAGGTGCCACTTCTATTATTTGAGGGGGGGTTGCCCACATTTTCTGCAAACCTGGGGCTTTGCTCAAGTTTTTAGAAAGATCTAGCTTGTCTGTCCATGGTTTTAATCTCTGGATTTACATATTCATACATGTGGCCATGCTGAGAATTAGCTATATTGATATTCCTCTCACTAAACAGACACATGGCTTGGAGGCAATCATTGTTGTTTTTCTCTTGGGAGGCAGGGAGATACACAACCGGTAGCCTCCCCCTCCCAAGCTTTGAGGAATGTAGATTAAAAACCTTCCTTGAAGTGGGGACTGGCAAACAGAGAAGGAACAGAACTGAGAAAAACCACAAAACAGAACAAAAAGGAGCAACAAGGTTGGTGCACTTTAGTGGACACATGCAGAAAAGAAGACATTTTACCTTGGGAGACAGAATAGGAAGAGACCTGATCTTACTTAAGGAGAAGATACTGATGTGCATTTAACAGGCTCAGCATCTACCTACAAGAAAGAAAAGGGAGAGATGGGGAGTGGGAAACTTACTGGTTTCTTGGTGAGATGCCAGAGCTCAGACCTGGAAATCACATCATCCACCTTGTCTCTCAGGTATAAAGTAAGCAACTGTTACTCAGGGAAAGGCCCTGTGCATATGTTCAGCATTCTAACATTGAAAACATTTCTCAACTCACTTTTCCTGAGCTAAATGGAGACCTGGGAAAGAGAGAACTTAAAATACACACTACATATTGCCTTCGAGCCAGGCGAGAAGGGCCAGCAAGCTTCAACGCTTGTAGCCCCTTCCGGGCGGAGGTGGGGGGCCGGCGACAGGGCACAGCGCTTGAGAAAGAGGGCGCGTCTAGTTATAAGGCGAAGGGCGTCTTCCACTCCAAGCATTGGGAAGCCACAACAAGCAAAGGGTGGAGAATGAAGAGAACTGTATTTACTTGGGAGCTGAGGTAGCGCTTCAGGCAGTCCTCGCAGACGGGCTTCTTGCAGCAAGGCAGGGGCTTGAGGGGTTTCTCCTCCAGACACACGCGGCAGGTCAGCACCAGCAAGGAGCCAAAGTCCCCCGAGATCAGCCCGGAGAAAGGCTCGGGCAGAAGGTACAAGTCGACCTCGATGCTGCCGCCTCCCCCTTTCCCTCCCCCGCGCAGAGAGGGCAGCGGGGCGGCTGTGGAGCGGGGCTCTCCTCCTTCCCCGCCCGGCGGCAGAGGGGACTCAGGCGGCGGCTCGGGCCTCCTCCAGTCGCTCTCCACGCAGTAGACGGTGCAACAGACGGGCCTCAAGGAGAGCCGGCGGCTATTGCTGCTCTCGTCCTCCGAGCCGGGACCTTCCTCCGGGGGAGCCCCGACACCGTCCTCCGTCTCCCGGCCTTGTGGCCGGGGTGCCCTTCCGCTTTTCACTGGCGGCGGCGGCTGCGGACCTCCCGCGGCCGGCAGAGGCGGCTCGGGGGCGGCGATGGCTGGCTCCGGCGGGGCGCTCTCCGTGCTGAGCTGCTCCCCCATGCCCGCCGCCACTGCAGCCGCCCTCGCCGCCACTGCTTCCCATCCAGCCGCGCGACGCCGCCGCCGCCGCCGCCGCGACTCCCACACCACCGTGCAGCCTCCCCGGGGCCGCTGGGGCGACTGCGAATTCAGCGAGTCGCGTCCACTCGCCGCTTCGCCAGCCCTGTGCGCGGAGGGCCCCGCCTCGCCCCGGCCCGACTAGTCGAGTTCAAAGAGGACTGGCCCCTCCCCACGCCGCTCGGCACTACCTGCCCCCTCACGCGCCTGCTGACGGCCGCCGCCTTCCTCAAGCAGAAAAAGTCCGCATGTGCGACCCCCTCCCCGTGTCCTCTAGACTGTTTTGTCTTAGAATGTCTTGTTTTTATAATACTTTCTAAAAGTTCCCTACAATATGTTTCTTTCTTTCTTTTCTTTATTACACCTCCTAATATCATTTTTTAACCTCCACACTCACAGGTCTAAGCATTTTTACTGACATCAGTTAGTGATGACTTGCAACTAAGTTTGTATGAGATTACCACCTTCACTGTCTCCCTTCTTCCGCTTTTCTTCATCTTTCCTCTGCAGCCCCCATTCAGTCTTATGTGTGGACGGGAAATGACTGGTCGCTTGTATACCTGGCTCTTGAACCCAGAGTTTCGTGGATCGGAATTCTCATGCAATCTCTGTGCTCAGAGACTTGGGTTGAATTTGGTGTTAACAAGCTGTCCTGAAGACTGCAAGCAATTCAGATACGCAGACTAGTAAAATATGTATTCGGTATAATGAAATAGTAAAGGATATATATATAAAGGATATATTGCTTTCTGTCAGTAAAGTGAAAAAAGCAACTGCTTTTGGTCACTACTAATTTTGCAAGGCCCTGATCTGGATAGCCCAGGCTAGCCTGATGTCATCAGATCTTGGAAGCTAACCAGTATGAGCCCTGGCTACTATTGGATGGGAGACCACCACGGAATACCAGGGTTGTGATGCAAAGGCAGGCAATGGCAAACCACCTCTGAATGTCTCTTGCCTTGAAAACCCCTATGGGATTGCCATAGGTCAACTGTGACTTGGTTGCACTTTCCACCAGTAATCTTTGTAAGTGACATCAGTAGCAACAAGTTGTCCTTAAGTCCCCCATTGCCAGTTAACAATAGTTTTAGTTGCAGGCCTGATGTAAACACAACATTGCAGAAGGAAAGAGCAGCTGTTAAATAGTCGGTTCCATGGGTGAACAGACTCCCAGTTTAGCGATCATGAAAACTACGCAGACGGAGAGTGATTTCAGAAAAGTGTACTTTATTCCATCAGGAACAAGACAACTGGCCGGCTCGCAGGCCAGCTTATATTCCCCAAGAAACCGCACCGAAAACACACACACCCCACTTCCCAATAGGTTATTTACAGTGGCCGAGAGTCCCATAGGCTCTCAGCCGGGAACCTAGCCGCCTGATTGGAGCAGGCTAGGATCCGCATAGTCCATTGTCTCCTGGAGCGAAGCTCGACGTTTGTGCCTGACCGCGTGGAGCCCAAGCAGGCCACGCGGTCTGGACTGGATACATTACACCCCTCCCCCCTTGGTCTGCAATGCACCCACAGACAAAGTTCTTCAGGTGGGCAGGTAACTTCCTGGTGCAGGTAGAGCAGCGAAGTTCAGGAACTGTTGTGGCCTCCACCCCTGAAGCCCTTGGAGGTGAGCTGGCTGGAAAAGGCGCTGGGGGCGGCAGTGCCGGCGTCCCCGGCATCTCTGGGAGAGGGGACTCGGGTTCGACCAATGGAAGAGGCCAGGGCTTGGCCGCCGGTGGTTGGGTCTAGGGTGAGGTCTCCGAGGCCTCGGCCATGTCCAAGTCCTCGGGGTCCAATGGCATCGTCCCGCGGCGTAGCTGGTCGATGTGCCAGTGTAGAATCTGCCTGTCTTCACACGAGACCTCATACAATCTTGGGCCCTTAACCCGTATGACTCGTGCCAGAATCCAGGCTGGTCCCCGGGCGTAGTTCCGGGCATACACGGGATCCTCCAGGAAGAAACCCCTGGCTGCCTCGTGCGTCTCCATGCCTGGTGCCTCTGCCGAGGCCCGGTCGGGGTGCGGGCGATCCAACCGGGTTGCCAAGCGGCGACCTAGAAGTAGCTTGGCCGGACTGCGCCCCGTAGTGGTGTGGGCGTCATTCGCTGGCCGAAAAGGAAAACCGACAGTTTATAGTCCCAGTCCGGGGAGTCCAAGCGGCGGAGAGCATCCTTCATGGTTCTGACCATCAGCTCAGCCTGGCCGTTGGTGGAGGGGTGGAACGGGGCCGCCCGGACGTGGCGGATACCATAGTAACTTGTGTATTCCTGGAACTCCACGGACGTGAATGCCGTCTCGTTGTCTGTAACCAGCGTGTCTGGGATTCCTTGGGCGCTGAAGATCCGCCACATTGCCCAGATGGCCGCCTTTGAGAAGGTGGAGGGCACGGGAACTACCTCCAGCCACTTGCTGAAGGAATCCACCAAGATAAAGAAAAGTTGCCCCTGGAACGGTCCCTCAAAGTCCAAGTGTAACTGGGACCAGGGGCGGTGGGAAGATTCCGAGTCCCGTTCCGGGGCTCGGGGAGACTTGGGCCGGGACGTTTGGCAAGGTAGGCACCGCTTCACCACGTCCTCTATGTCCCGGTCCATCCCCGGCCACCAGACTTTGCTCCGGGCCAAGGCTTTCATGTTCACCACCCCAGGGTGCACTTCATGAAGGGCGGTGAGGACCCGCTCCCATAGGGGCTTTGGAATGACCACCCTATTTCTCCACATGACACAGCCCCTGTGGACAGACAGCTCGTACTTCCGAGAAGCAATGGGCATTACGTCAGGGTCTCCTTTGGCTGCAGGGCATCCCCTCACCACCCAGTCCAAGACCCGGCAAAGTACCTTGTCCTTGGAGGTGCTGCGAGCCACCTCCGCGACGTGGACTGGCCGATCCGGAAGGGACTCCAGGAGAGCGATCTGGTGGGTGGGAGCAGGATCCGGGTCACAGACCAGCAGCGGCAGGCGGCTCAGGGCATCCGCATGGCCCATCACCTTGCCAGGGCGATGGATGAGAGCATAGGAATACCCCGCCAGGAAAATAGACCAGCGGAGCACCAGGCACGAAATCATCTGTGGGGTCTGGCGGTCAGGGGCCAGGAGGCCCAGCAGCGGCTTGTGGTCTGTGAGGACCGTGAAGGGGCGCCCGTACAGATAGTGGTGAAATTTTTTCACCCCCGCCACAATCGCCAGCGCCTCCTTATCTATCTGCGCATAATTGCGCTCAGCCCCTGATAGAGTCCTGGAATAGTACGCAACTGGGACCTCACAGCCATCCGGCAGCCGGTGGCCCAGGACCGCTCCCACCCCATAAGGGGAAGCGTCACATGCCAGCACCACTGGGAGTGCCTCATTGAAATGCGCCAGGACTGCATTCGAGACGAGCAGGTCTTTGACCGCCTGGAACGCAGCTGCTTGTGGCGGACCCCAGACCCAAGGTGCCGACTTGTCCAGGAGGTGATGGAGTGGTTCCGCTACTGCAGCTTTGAGGGGCAAAAAGGAGTGGTAGAAGTTCAGGAGCCCCCAAAAAGCCTGCAGTTCGGACTTGGACGCTGGAGGCGGCGCCTGCGTGATGGTGGATCCGCGGTGGGGTGGATGCCCAAGGCTTCGACCGCGAAGCCCAGGAACTCGACGTGAGGCACCCCCAGGAGACATTTTCCCCGCTTGACTTTGAGCCCTGCTGCGTCAAAACTTTGTAGTACAGCCCTCAGGCGGTCAGCGAAGGACGAGTCGTCTGGAGCTGCGATCAGCACATCGTCAAGAAACGGCTGAACCCCGGGGATGCCTTTCAGGAGAGAATCCATAAAAGATTGAAAAATCCCAGGCGCAACCGAGACTCCGAACTGGAGGCGGTGAACCTTGAACGCCCCCCTGTGAGTTGTGATTGTTTGGGCTTCAGTCGTGGTGGCATCAACCGACAGTTGTTGATACACCTGAGCCAAGTCCAACTCGCCAAAGACCCGGGCCCCCGCCAAAGCCGCCAACACGTGGCTCACCACCGGCACCGGATAAGCGCGTGCCTGCAGAGCCTTGTTTAGCGTGCATTTATAATCAGCACAAATGCGCACGTCCCCATTGGGCTTCACCGGGGTGACTATGGGGGTCTCCCATCATGCCGATGTGACCGGTTCCAGAACCCCTTGTTCCACTAAGCGATCTAGCTTGGCCTCAATTTTAGGCTTCATTGCTAGTGGCGGCAGCCTGGCCTTGATGCGAATGGGCCGCACTGCCGGGTCGACATCCAGGGAGATGGGGGGCCCAGAGAAGCATCCCAGGGTGCCATCCAAGATGCGGGGAAATTCTGCGCACACCACATCAAAATCCCGTGACCCGACCTGGTGGATTCCATTCAGAGAGAGTCCCAGGGCCTCGAACCAAGAGAGTCCCAGCAGGCTGGAGAGAGGCCTATCCACCACCAGCAGGTCTAGGGTGCCGTTAAAGTCTTGGAACTGTACCCGGAACTTGCCCCAGCCCAGCACCGCCACGGGGTTCTTATTGAAGTCCCTTAACCGGAAACCCCGTGGCTTCTGAAGGGGCGGGCCTCCCTTCGGGCACAGCATGCGGAGCGTATCCGCAGAGATAATGGAGTAGGTCGACCCTGTGTCGATCTCCATGCTGCAAGGGGATCCCTCTATAAGAACCGTGACATGCATCTTGTTGGGGCCATCGGGGGGCAAGTTACAGACCTGGTGTTGTGGGAAGTGGGCCGATATGGTGTGGAGGTTGATGGGCTGGTCCGGCATGGTCTGGTTGGCAGACGGCTTCTGGCGTTGTCCCTTGGAGTGGCAAACCCGGGAAATGTGCCCCGATTTGTTGCAGGTCTGTCAGACTGCGTTTCGGAAGCGGCACAACCGGCGCTCGTGACCCTCTCCGCAGCTGGCGCATGGGGCAGAGGCGGTCGAAGAGGCTTTGCCCGCGTTGGCGGACGGCTGAGATGACCAACGACAGACCTGGTGCTCCTCGTCCAAGGCATCGGAGCCGGCTGTCGCTTGCATGCGGTGGACCGCCTTGGTGTGGCGGTCTTGGTGGGCCTTTTCATATGCAGTGGCCTCCCAGATTGCCTTCTCCAGGTCCAGGTTGTCCTGGCTTACCAGCTTCCTCTGAAGCTTCGGCTCTCTTAGTCCCACGAGGAAGTGGTTGAGGAGAGTTTCGGCTAGGTTGGAGAAGGAGCACCTGGTCGCGCCCCGCCGCAGAGCCACCAGGAAATCTGAGGTGGTCTTGTCGGGGCCCTGGACCTTAGTGAAAAAGTCCAGGCAGTCCACAAACTTAGTTGGTTTGGGAGCCAGGTGATTGGTCAGCGCCTTGACCAAAGAGCTGTACGACTCGTCTTCGGTCAGCTTGGGCGCTATTAAGTCCTTAAGCAGGAGATGGGTCTCCATCCCACAGTGGTGCAGCAGGTATGCCTTTTTTATACCTGGATCCACCACTCCGTGGATGGTGAAGTGGCTCTCGACAGTTTCCAGCCAGGTTTCCCACTGCGAGTGTTGGGAGATGTCGAAAACTGGGAGGCTCTCTGATGTGGCAGCCAACTTATGGGTTCCACGTGGAAGTAAGCGGTGTAGATGGTGGAGCGGTGCGGTGCTGCTCTCGGGGTCAGCAGTGTGAGGCTCGGTGTTGCGGTGAGGCGGAGCGGTGCAGGGCTGCTCACGGGATCAGCGGTGCGATGCTCGGAGCTCGGGAGCGGTGCAGTGAGCGGTGCTTCTCGAAGACGCTCGATGCTGGTGGCGGTGGCAATTTCGGCGCGGCGGCTCACGGCGATGTCCGGAACATGGTCTCTGTTCAGAGGGAGATGATCCCACCTTCGTCACCAGTGAAAAATACACAGACGGAGAGTGATTTCAGCCAAGCGTACTTTATTCGAAAAGAAACAGTCATAGATAAGGCTTGGCTTATAGCGGAAATGCAATTGATTAAAAAGATATATAATATTCTTTTAGAGAAAAAGATACAGGAAGATGTGATATGGGCTAGTTGGAAAATATGGAATACAGATTTAGGATATGAAATAGATAAACGTAAATGGCTGCAAATTTGGGAAACAAATATAAAAATTACACGCGCTACAACCTTCAAAGAAAACATATATAAAGTTGTACATAGGTGGTACTTACATCCGTCAAGGTTGGCGAAGTATGGCAATAACGGGACAAACATTTGCTGGAAATGTCATCAAAATATTGGCACATACTTCCATATGTGGTGGACATGCACTAAAGCTAAGAAATACTGGGAGGAAGTTAGAAACTGGATAGCAGAAATTATGGGTCTTGCAATACCATTAAAATCAGAAATCTTCCTTTTGAATATTATTCCTGGTGTAAGGGGTAAAGAAGAGAAAACGTTGTTATTATATTGTATAACTGCCGCCAGAATATGTTATGCCAGATATTGGAAAAGTGAGAAAATTCCAGACAAACTAGAAGTTATTGAAAAATGGTTTGAAGTCGCTGAGATGGATAAATTATCAAATACATTAAAAGGGAAGGATGAGGAAATCTATAATAAGAAATGGAAAAGATTACTTGAATGGAAATGTAACTAAGTGACTAGGAAATTTTAGGAGGAATACACATGGCTGTATGCCCATCTCTGTAAATACTACTGATAGTTTATTTGTCATATAATGATTTGTTGGGTGTGGGTGATTGGGGAAAATGAATAAAAAATATTTATTAAAAAAAAAGGAACAAGACGACTTTGGCCGGCTCGCAGGCCGGCTTATATTCCCTGAGAAACTGCCACCCAAAACACACACACCCCACTTCCCAATAGGTTATTTACAGTGGCTGAGAGTCCCATAGGCTCTCGGCCGGGAACCTAGCCGCCTGATTGAAGCGGGCTAGGATCCGCATAGTCCATTGTCTCCTGGAGCGAAGCTTGACGTTTGTGCCTGACCGCGTGGAGCCCAAGCAGGTCACACGGTATGGACTCGATACATTACAGATCAGCTCTACTTTATTCAGTGATTTCAGCAAGAACAAGGCTGTAGACCAGAGCCTCAGCTCAGTTATATTGCATGCAATGGCCACTCCTCAACACACCCCACTCCCAACGATAGGCTATTTACAAAACTTTACATCTTAATTGGTTACTGCCAGAATCCTGTTGGTCTATTGTTATTTGGCTCCAAGCTCACCCTGTCTCTGGCAGCACAGTCCTGCAATGTTTCAGTCCCAATACATAACAGCCGCTTCACACTGTTTCAACGTATCTTTTAAACTATACTTCAGCCTGTGCAAAACAGCTACATGTTTTGTGACCACAGCAGAACAAATCTGCAAAGGCTATGATTTTCTGGTGTGGAAACTAAGCATGCACAACTGCTTCGTATGAGATGCAGCACAGTTTAAACGGAGCTTGTGCAAAGGTCCATGGGTGAGCTCTTTGCCCTGCCAGCTTTGAAGTTAAATCAGGTCTTAGTCCTGCTATCTGAAAGGCCTGATTTAAATTGTGAGGCTGGCAAGGCAAACAACAAACAAAAATCCTGTGCAACTCTGCACAGGCTCAGTGTTTTATTTCACCTGTACTGCAACCCATGCAAAACCAAGTTACATATGCCTGGTTTGTACAGTACAGGTACGTAGCCCTTACTCATTACACATGGCCCATTTGTACTGGTTGCAGAACAAATTTTTAAAAGACACTACGCCTGTACAAGGTTGTACAGGGAAGCTCTTTTGCCTTACCAGCATTACATTTAAATTTGCATTGGAGTTGCCAGAGATTGAACCTGGGACATTCTGTGTGCAAAGCATGTGCTATATTGCTGAGCTGTGGTCCCATCCCATGTAAAGGAATAATTGGTACAATCCACATCTTGATACCTGTCTTCTTGCATTTGACCTGTATGGCATTCCTTCTCCTGGTTTCATTGCAAAAAAGAGCTTGTCTAAACAGCTGGTTCACAGCTGGTTTACTGGACTAATGTTACAGTGGAAGTGTGGGGGGGAGGTACCACAAGAGAGAGGTACCGATTAACATGGGTATTAACACACTACTCACTCTTTTGGAATGTATCCCAGATCTAGCTGCTTCCTGGTTGAACACTGGGAAGAATGTCATTGTGAGGTTTAGGAATGCCAGTTATATTGAATCCTTTCATATCATCCCACCAAAACCAGGTGACTTTACATCTCAAAACAAAAGTCCAGACCTACCCCAGAATTTCTTCAAATAGGAATAAAATTTTCTCTGCTCCTTAATTTCTGTAATATACCTATTCCTTAAAAATTACATTTGGTAACACCCAGAATTCTTTAGAAAATGCTGCTGTTCTAGTGTTTTCTGATTTTCATTGACACAAGGATCTCTGTTTGAGACCAGTTATCATTGGTGTAGGGCTTGCTTTGTGGGGCGCCTAAGGGTTAATTCCAGCATTATTGCTAGAGAAACAAATTAATGGAGTTGCAAAAAAAATAATAATCCTTCAGCTTCATTTAGCCCCAAGATAGCTTTGACTCATCTGATCAGGGCATGTGGATCCAATCTAGATTATTGCTTCTCCAGCAGTAATGCTGGACCCAGTGTAACCCCTAGGCCAGTGGTGGCGAACCTATGGCACGGGTACCAGAGGTGGCACTCACCCTCTCTGTGGGCACGCGTGCCATTGCTCCAGCCAGGCCCAGACCATCATTAAAGTGTTGAATTCTTTGCCAAATAATTTTAAGTAAATGAAAGCATTTGGGATTACTTTGTTTGGATCATCTTAAATTAATGTATGAGTTGTTTTTTTTTCTAAAGTAAAACCTCAGTATTCAGGTTAAATTGCCGTGTTGGCACTTTGTGTTAAATAAGTAGGTTATGGGTCGCAGCTTGGCCACTCGGTCTCTAAAAGGTTCGCCATCACTGCCCTAGGCTCTTAACTTAGTCAGCTAGTGTCATCTGAATCCTATCAAAAGTGAGAAGCACAATACCTTTCAGGAATTCAGCCTTCCCAACCACACTGGGAAGCTAGTAAAGCTATCCAACGTTTTGCACTGAGTGTCACGTGTTTAACTAGATAGTGATACCATCTCCTATCTGGCAAGACATAACAAGGAATCATGCTGGAAAGCTTCCCAGCTATACCATGCTACACGATCTCTTGAAATGCCTAGGTGAGGGTGACCTGGATGATAAAACTCCCAGTGATGTAAACAGTTCATCTGCAAAGTCTACACTGTAAAATAACAGCACTGCACAGAGGGCACTTTCAGTCATGTTTGCCAGAACCAATGCACCAGAGACTGTTCCACACTTAAGGGATGCTTTAAAGTTTAGATGATATATTAAACAGCCACGTTATTAGGAACAGTGTGCAAACCAACATGCTTGCAATACTGAACACTCCGTTTCTGAATCCATGGCATGGAGACTGGGGGGGAAAGCCACTCTTGTGCCCATCCTTCCATCTCTTCCTTGTGCCCCGTATTCATGCACAGCTTGGTAACTGATTAATGAGCAGAACACTAAGGATAGGAATAGACAGAAAATGATTACAGTCCTCTAGGACTTTCAGCCTCCAGCCAGGGCCTTGTGTTCTCCTGAAGTTACAACTGATCTCCAAACTACAGAAACTATCTTCTCTGAAGGCAATGGAAGCTTTGAAGGGTAAATTGTACACATCTCAGTCCCACTGATCTCCCCAAACTCTTCTGTCCCCAATCACCACCCCAAAATCCTCAGGAATTTCCCAATTTGGAGTTGGCGATCCTATACAGAAGTAAGCAGTGGTGTCATTCAAGGGTCAGTGCAAGTTTGTGGATGGTTCAGAACCGTTCAAGATAATGAAAACCCAAGCAGATTCTGAAAAGCTCCTAAATGAGGAACAAAAATGGAAAAATGAGATTCAGTGTCTGTCTAGGAAAGGGATTTTGAGATTGTGGTGAATAGCTTAATGAAATATGTCACCTGTGTGCGTGTGGCAGGAGTAGTAAAAATAGGCAGGTCCATACTAGATATCATTAGTAGAGGAAGTCACACAGTTCTTATAATGTCTATAAAGTTTGTTGTACAGTAATTCCATCATTATAATGCTACAAAATTCTATTCATCATACAATCATTCATTTATTTAATACATGTACTGTCACTTTCCCATTTTAAATGTTCTCAGACCAACTGACAAAATGCAGGGGAGGTTCCTCACTATGAATATCACAGACCGATAAAACATAAATCATTGTTAATTACAGGGGCTATGAATTTTCTACAGAACTGCCTTTATAATCCATTTTAGAAGTCAATCATTAATGGAGTTTTTGTGTCCATTTGAGTTTGTTTTTGAAAACTTCTTTCTTCTGTTTTCAAGTCTTCTTCAAGCTTCTGGATCTCTGTAGTGTGGTGTTTGAAATGTCTATAGCACTTCTCAAAGTGCCACTTTCCTCCACCTTGCCTTTTTTACCGTGCATTCTTTCCCATTTTATGTTCTAACTTTGCACAATAGCACTTGACCAATATAGCAATTCTGTGCTATCTTGCCAGCATTCAGATTTGTAATGGCCAGAGCACTTCAGACATGGCTCATTAACAGATTAAAATACACTGTGTGAAACCTCTGTCCCAATGGTGTTTTACTTGGAATCGGGCCAACAATGGATAACAACCAGTAAAGAATGGCAATGTAAAAGGGGGCGGAGTCTGAGTGTATTAGAGTCTGCTGGTTACATCTGACAGTTATGGGCTGGCAAATACCTGGAGATTTTGGGTCTGGAGCCTGGTAGGGGAGGGATTTAGGGAGGGGCAGGATCTCATGGTGGTATAATGCCATCGATTCCACCCTTCCAAGAAGCTACTTTCTCCAGGAGAACTGATCTCTGTTGCCTAGAGGTCAGTTCTAATCCTGAGAGATCTCCAGGCCTCACCTGGAGGTTGTCAGCCTATATGGCAGTCAGGCAGTGATTGGCTAGAACTTAAAAAAAATTGCCCCAAAAGATTTCATTGTAAAAGATGATAAAACTCCTCCTGCTGGGAGCAGAGGCCTCAATAACAGGTCAGCTTCAGAGTCCCAGTAATAGACATTGACCCATCTAAAGACACATGTCCTTGGTTGTGCTATTGGATGACTGCCAGATGGTCAGTTACAACCCCTTATCCTGCAGAGGGAAGTGGTGAACTGCAATCATATTGCAGAAGGACTTCCTTCTATATGTATACTACCCTTTCAGTTTACAAAAACAGTCAGCTGTTACAACAGGGGAGAAGAAGCCCTCAGACCTGCAAGAATGTTTGAAGACATATCTTGATTGTCTTTCTGGTAGTGCTAGAATATTCTCTCCACATACACACACTGCCCTTTTCAAAACTGAAGGCTCCATAGTCAACTGAGTGTTTTGAACATCCTTTAGAATTGGTCATTTAAGATGTCAGTCACTACTGGGGAGATTAAATTCATTATATGTAGTTAGATACAAATAAAGGGGGGTTAACTAATATTAAGATAATTGTATTTATGTAATTAAAGTAGAAGTGGTAAAGGAAGACGATTTTATGTGCACAGGAGTGTTAACTGAATTTACCGGGAAAGGCACTGGCCAGCCTCTGAACAGGAGGAAACAAAGAAGGCCCCAGACCTGCAGGAAAAATTGCCATATGCCTGTCTTGTTCACATTTCAGGATTTATTTATCCAGTATCATTGTTGTGCAACAGGAAGGGCCATGAAAACAGCAGGCAGTTATTATAAGAACTGTTGTGCAATAAATGTTTTTTTTCTTTGTGAAAGATGCCCATTGGATATCTTAGAATGGCAGTATTTTGGCTCAATTTGTTTTTAATTTAACTATTTTAATGTAGTTATAGTCTGCCTTTCTCACTGAGACTCAAGGTGGATTAAACTAGGCAAGTCAATGCAATCAATAGGATGGGAAATCCAATAAGCAATGTAATAGGATTAGGGTTGCAGAAATATAAAACCAAGCAAAAATGTAAAAAAAGCTGAAACAAGCAAAAGTGTTTTCATGACATATTAAACAGTACATAAATTACATACACCAACGTACATGATTTACTACAATTGTAATCCACAGTCTATTTCCCTTTATTAAATTATCTTCTTTGAACCATTCATTTATAATATAGCCCTATTACCTTTGTTAAAATACTGTCCTGAATAATTTAGTTTTACCTAGTTAGCAGAATGCCAGGATAGTGGGAGCCTTCCTGACCCTATCAGGCAGGCTATTCCATATGCATGTGACAACAACAGAGAGAAAGCACATGTATGGGCAGCCTTTGATCTTGCCCATTCATGGGATGGCACCTGCAGAAGACCCTGTTCAGATGACGAGGCTGTTGTGGTGGAGCATAAGAGGATAGTCCTGCACGAATGAAGGTCCAAGGACATGAAGGCTTTGTATGTGATAGCCAACACCTTCAACTGAACCCAGTAACTGATGGAAAGCCAATGGAGTGATTGCAGAATGGAAGTAATATGTTCTGGAAGTAATATGCATGATCTGCATAACCAAGCTGTAGCATTCTGCACCAGCTGTCGAAGTAATATGCATGATCTGCCTAGCTCCCGATAATAACCAAGCTGTAGCATTCTGCACCAGCTGGAGTCTCTGAGTTGACACTAGGGTTGCCATGTCCTTCCTGGCAACTGGAGGGGGATGGGGGGGGGACTTACCCAGAAGTGACATAATCATGTCAAGGTATTCGGGCAAAAGCTTTATGGTAACTTTGGGTTCTACCACAGAGCTTTTGCCCAAATACCAGAGCATCACCCCAACGTCCCTGACATGATGATGTCACTTCTGGGGCACATGGGCAGTGAGGTAGACATTCTGCCTCTGAATTCCAGCTGCTGAGGGCAGTCAAGCAGATTTTTTAAATTTTTATTTATTTACATTATTTATAGCCTGCTTTTCTCATAAAGACTCAAGGTGGATTACTCATAGTGAGTCAGTACAATCAACAAAATGGGGGAGTCAATAACCAATGCATTATGACTGTAGTAGTCTGGAAATCACCAGAAAGAACTGAAGTATAACATAAGTATTAACATGACACATTAGGCAGTGCAAAAATTACATAATACGATCCTACTCACAGTAAGCTATACACAGCCGTATAGGCCACAGTCCCTAATTACTTATCCAAGTAAATTTGTAAACCACTTTGCACAGTGCAACCCTATTACCTGCACAGAAAAGCTTTCTTGAATAGTTCCATTTTGTATAGTTTGTGGAAAGTAAGGAGAGTGGGAGCTTTTCTGACCTCCTTTCCATAAGGTGGGAGCCACAACAGAGAAAGCAACATGTACAGGCAGTTGCTGATTTTGCCCATCTGCAGGTTGGCCCTCAAGGAAACCCTTGCTGACCTAAGCAAAGCTGTTGTGGCAGATAACAGGGATCAAGTCATGAAGCGCTTTGTATGTGACAGCCAATACCTTAAATCAGGCCTGGTAACAGATAGGCAGCCAGTGGCATATCTGCAGAATGGGATTAATATGCATGCTCTGTCTGGTTCTTGATAATAGCCGAGGTGCGGCATTCTGGACCAGCGAGTTTCCGAAATTATTTAGAGGGGAGACCAATGTACAGTGCTTTACAGTAGTCTAGTCTCAATGTTACTGTAGCATGGATCCAGTATGGCCAGATCAGCCGTATCAAGGTAAGGGTCCTTCTTCCAGCTAGGCGGAGTTAGTAGAAAGTGTTCTTGGCAGCTGCATTAACTTGCTTCTCCAGAAATGAAGCTGGATCCAGTATAACCCCAAGGCTTTAAACCACCTCGGCAAGGGTCAGCTGAACTCCATTAAAAGTGGGGAGAACAATGTCCTTCAACACCTCTCGAACCAGCATTGCCTCAGTCTTTCCAGGGTTTAGTTTCAATCTGTTCAATTTTAGCCAGTTAACCACAGCAGCCAAGCAGTGATTAAGGACCTCTGTAGCATAATCGGGAGATCTGGATAAAGATAGATAGAGCTGAGTATCATCAATATATTGATGACAACCAACACCCAAACTACAAATGATTTGACCTAAGCACTTTACTAGGGGTGTGCGCTCCATATATACTGAGCCAAATAAATACTTGAAAAATATCTTATTGGTATTTTGGGGTATTTATTCAGCCAAATCAGACTTTCTAATCTGATTCAGCTACCAATCTAGCTGAGCCTGAATAAAAGCCAATATTATTTGGCTTTTATTCAAGCTTAGCTTCACTAGGCAAAGCAGCATGAGTTCGCCCACCTTCCAGGTGAACTCATGCCACTTCCAGGTTCCTCGTGCAGGGCTTGGCTTTGCAAAAGCCATTTAAGGGGAAAGTTCCCTTTAAATGGCTTTTGCAAAGCCAAGCTGCCTGTGTGACTCGCCCCAGTGTGGCTCTGCAAATCAAATATTTAAACGTTAAATATCTTCCCTGCCCTCCCTGATTATGCTGCAGCAGTGGCATGCCTTTGTGAGGGAAAGGAAGGCACTTAAAGAGACTGTGGTCTCTTTAAATGCCTTCCTTTCACTCACTCATAGTATGACTCAGGGAGGGGAGGGGAGGGGAGACATTTAAAGAGTCTTTAAACACCTTCCATTCCCTCCTGGAGTCACACTGCGGTGGTGGCATGGCTCAGTGAGTGAAATGCCTTCCTTTCACTCACTCACTGAGGTGTGCTGCTGCTGTGGTGTGACTCAGTGTCAGGTTCCACAGCCAGCAACTGAGTACAGGCTTATTGGAAAGGTTATACTTTATTGAAGAGCTATAGATGCATTAACAAAGGCACTGTTAAGAATGGCGTCGCCCCTACAAACATAATGGGATATAGGGTATTCGTATGCACACATACCCTTCCTTAGGCCAATTAGCCACATTCCCACGCACAGGAGAAGGAGCCCCAGGCCGTTAGAGACGAAGCTGAGAACCGAAAGCGCTCCCACGGTTCCCTAGAATCCCAGACACTACACACCACCTGCAAGGCCATAGATAAGCAAGCATTACAGAAGCTAAAAAGGAATGCAGCAGTCCTGGCAAGCTAGCACCCCACCCCCAACCCTTATGGCAGCATAGCTGACACTCAGTCCCTTCCCTCCCTGAGTTGCACCGCAGTGGCAGCATGCCTCAGTGAGTGAAAAGAAGGCTCTAAATGCCTTCCCTTCACTTGCTGAGGAGTGCCACCACTGTGGCACAACTTGGGGAGGGAAGAAGGGAAGGCATTTAAAGAGACTTTAAATACCTTCCCTTGCCTCCCTGAGTTGCACTGTGGCAATGGTGGCACACCTCAGCGAGTGAAGGGAAGGTATTTAAACAGATCAGCTGACAGGTGGACCCACTGCGTTGTTTGGTTTAAATGGGAGGAAGCCATTTCAATGCTTGCTTTCACTCCCCCCACTCTGGAGCAGGAGGGAAGAGAAACAAAGGGGTTTAATGGCTTCTTGCCATGTAAAGGGAGCTTTGCCAAATAGATTTGGCAATACTGGCTATTTCCTGAATCCCAATATCATACCGATGTGATAAAAAAGTTTCCCTTGCTCAAAAGCTAGTCAAATCCGACTCTAGGGGGCGGTGCTCATCTCCATTTTCAAGCTGAAGAGCCAGCGCTTTCCTAAGACTTCTCCGTGGTCATGTGACCAGCATGACTAAATTCTGGGGTGCACGGAATGCTGTTACCTTCCCACTGAAGCAGTACCTTATTTATGTACTTGCAATTTCTTGCTTTCGAACTGCTAGGTTGGCAGGATCTGTGGCCAGAAATAGGAGCTCACTCCATCACGCGGCACTAGGGTCTCGAACTGCCGAACTACAGACCTTCTAGTCTGCAGCTCAGCATCTTAACCGCTAAGCCACTGCAGCCCCTACCAATGTGATACTGCAACCCCATTCATACCAATATTGGGATTCAGGAATATTAATATATACTGATTTTTTGGGGGGTTGGTATATCCAAACCCGAAAAATACTGATTTTTGTGTGTGCACACCCCTAGACTTTACACTGAAATTTAAAAGCATGGAGGATAGAATTGTGGTCTGTGGAACCCCACAAGACAGCTTTTGCACTGATGATAACTGGATTCCAACAGCAATAGTCCAATCGTTGAGGAATGATTTGAACCAGTTCAATGCACATCCCTTAAAACTTACTTCTGCCTCCAGGTGCCTCCAAAGAATGGAATGATCTACTGTGTCAAAGGCTGCAGATAAATCCAGTAAGAGCATCAGCTTCAAGAAGATGACCATATCTGGTTGAATACTGAGGGAATAGGAAGATGGCCTAGGTGGACCTTTAATCTGATCAATAATAGCTCTTCTTAAAGTCTTTAGGATATTAATCTGGGTGTCTCTGAGTCCATTCCTGACCCCTGTCAAGGCTAAGTAATGAAAGTATTATTCACATTTTAATTAAATAAATATCAGTAAGTGAAACTTTGGTCAATGCACCATGCAGGCAGGCATATTTATTACTAGTGATGTGTCTGTTCACTACACTCCTCAAGTTTATAACTTGCTGTACTTACAATATTTAGCAGTAGTTTGAATACTGAATGAGTAGCTCTTCCTCCCACCAAAAGACTTGCAGCAATAATGAAGCAACAGCAAGAGTGATTATCCTTTTTTGCAAACTGTAACCAAAATTAGATTTATAACAAATATCATAACCTTTCTTCCCCAGTGGGAACACAAAACATCTTATATTGTTCTCCTCAATTTTATTCCCACAACAACCCTGTGAGGTAGGTTAGGCTGAGAATGAGACTGGCCCAAGGTCACTCAGCAAACATCAGTGGCTGATCGGATGACTTACTGGACCAATTGTCAAAAAATCATGCCCTTGTTCTCAGCTGGTGAGCAGGATGCAAGACAAACTGGCAGATGTTTGAGCATCCCTATGCTTGACTAGTCACATGACCTTCTAGCAATGTCTGCTTGGGCCTCTTTTTGTGCATGACCATGCATCTTGTGTCCATATGTTATCTTTTTATCTTGCCTTTTCTCCAGAGGTCTCAGAGCAGCTTCCTGGTTCTTTTCTCCCTATTATATCCCCACAATAGCTCTATGAGATATATTAGTTTACAGCCCAGGATCACCTTGAGAGTTGCATGGTAAAGTGAGGATTTGAATATGCACCTTCCACATCGGTCTCTGATACTCTAACAACTGTGGCTTTTGAAGAACAAGAACCTTCATTCTCTTTTACTGCCCCTGTGTGAGATGAACAGCATAGAAAGCATATGAAGGGAGAAGGAGGGTGTGAATGTGATTGTAGGCAGGCGCAGCGCTGTCAGCTTGTTTTATTGGCTTCATTTCTGTGCATCTGATATGGAGCAATTAAACAGGTGAAGTATTTCATGGCACTGAGACGAAATGAGGGTAAAAGCTTTACGAACTTAATTTCTTCACATTAGGCCTCTGTTAAGCCAGTAAGAAAAACAGTGGCAACCTTGTGTTGCTTTCAAGTAATATCCATTATGGATATCAACTCACTCTCCATGTATTTTGTACATAAAGTCCTACTGATAGAATCTTCATTCTCAATGAACAGTTGGATGGATAGAGTCAACACAGTACACTAGTAAACACTTAGAATCATCCAGATAGATCTAAATTAAATATGTATGGACTTCACCTCAACATTATGTTAGGGTGGCAGAGTTGGATGGTGGTGGGTATTGCTTTGATCTCTGACATGATGTCATTCCTTGCTGATGACATCCATCAAAACAAGTTGCCTGAGAAACCAAGTTGTAAAAGAGTCAGTTTTGTCTCAAGGTTTACCTGTCCTTGAATTTCTTTAACCCTTAATGGTGACATAATTTTCTGGGTGGCCTGAGTATTCTAGATCTAGAAAATTAGCCTGATTGCTGGACTAGGAAACCCCACTGTTTGTCAAGCACACAGTTAGGCTACTACAAGCCTATGGGTCCTTCTTGGGAGTCATAAAGTTTAACTACGCTCAGGATTCCAGTCTTGGTACAAAAGGCTACAGGTATTTAATAGGAGGTGCAGCTTTTTCACATCAGTGCAATCAGGCCTCCAAAAAGCAACATAAATAATTAAAATCAGACAGCTTAATCAATAAGGTCAGCATCTGTCTGGTTGTTTAGGCCACTTACAAACAAGCAGATTATTAGAGAAACATTTTTCCTTCCCACTGGATTTAAGCTGCTTAGCCTTTCACAGTCTGCCAAAACAGCCAGATACTGTTTCAGGAAAAAGAAAATTTCAGAGTATTTCAATTCATATTTGCCAGAAAATTAGAATGCTAGTTCTACATAAGCCACTAGACAGTAAAAATATTTCAGTCCCTCTATGTCTTTTGAAATCATGACCATGTATTAGACAAATTAATTGATCTCTTGTCATCTAGCATAGTAAAACCTAATTTATCCAAATATCTCTCTTGGTCAGTTGGTTCTTGTTATGGACACTCTTTGAGCCTTCAGTGTTCTTATACTGTCGATCTGCTTTTTTCATCCTGCTCGAAATCTAGCAAACAATGTCATGCTTTATAGAGGAACTGCCTGTTTAGCTTTTTTAATAACCTTAAAAAACATGAAAATTATTTAAATCTCATGGGGTTGCGTAAAAAAGAAGCATTTGACTCCTTTAGTATGCTGTTTGCATTTCTACTCTTTGGGATCCACAGATCCTTCACCTGAACAAAAAACAACAAAACCCTTTGCTAACCATGTACCTAAAGAGGACCTAAAGAGCTTCTTGCTAAGGATAAAAGAGGAGAGCACAAAAGTTGACTTGAAACTCAACATCAAGAAAACTAAGATCATGGCATCCGGCCCCATCACTCCTTGGAAAATAGAAGGGAAAGTCGTGGAAGCAGTGGCAGAATCCACGATCCTGGGATCCAAGATCACAGCAGATGGTGACTGCAGCCATGGAATTAAAAGACGCCTGCTCCTTGGGAGGAAAGCTATGGCAAACCTAGACAGCATAATAAAAAGTAGAGACATCGCCCTGCCAACAAAAGTCCATATGGTCAAAGCGATGGTATTCCCAGTAGTAATGTATGGCTGTGAGAGTTGGATCATAAGGAATGCTGAGCACCGAAGATTAGATGCTTTCAAATTATGGTGCTGGAGAAGATTCTTGAGAGTCCCCTGGACTGCAAAGAGATCAAATCAGTCAATCCTAAAGGAAATCAACCCTGACTGTTCCCTGGAAGGCCAGATACTGAAGCTGAAGCTCAAATACTTTAACCATCGCATGTGAAGGGAGAACTCACTGGAGAAGACCCTGATACTGGGAAAGGTTGAAGGTAAAAGCAGAAGGGGACAGCAAAGCATGAGATGGTTAGACAGTGTTATCGAGGCAATGAACATGAAACTATGCAAACTCTGGAGGATAACGGAAGACAGGAGGACCTGGCGTGATGTAGTTCATGGGGTCGCAAAGAGTCAGAGTTGACTGTGTGACTGGACAACCACCACAACCATGTATGGGGTTGAATAGACACCACAAAAATAAAAACCCTGGGAATTCTGTAAAACATGATACCACCTGTAAACAATTAAACAAAAAACACTTCATTAAGTATTTCCTGTAGGTACTACAAGAAGAGAATAGTAGCAAAGAGATACCGGAGAAAAAATGTACATTTTTTAAAAAATACAGTTTTGCAGTCCCAGTGCCCAAAGAAGGGGAAAGGGCAGTGAAGATGAGGACCCCTTTACAACTACCTGCCAATAATGCAATCACACACAGCATTATTGGAATAAAATGTGGAATACAATGACCACAACTTGAATTGGTTACAGCTGTAAGAAGCCTTGGCACATCATGGGTTCACTGGATCCTGGCATCAATTGACCCACCTGCCAGTCGATGTACCCCTTTCCCATGGGGCGGCAGGTTGCTGGAATCCACAAGAATGATCACCACTGGGTGGTCTTCCCTGCCACCTGCATATGAGGGTAACCCATTGGCAACCCCTGAGATGGGCATGCCCCTTGAAAACCCTCACCCTGAGATCCCTTAACGGGATTCCCATTCTGGGGAAAATGGCCTGCAGGCCAATTTCTTAAAATGGATCTAGCCCCATACTGATACTTAACTTTCACATTGGGGAGGTAAAATGACCCCAACACTGTCACACTTTTAATTTACAAAAATAAAAGTGTGATGACACTTTTAATTTACAAAAATAAAAGTGTGATGAAACACAAGGGACGAAACACCACAGGGCAACTGGACTCATTAAGGTTGTTCTGTATCTGACAAAGTGAGTTTTGTTAGTCTTTAAGGTACTGCTGAACTCAAATTTTTGTCCTACCACTACATTTAACATGGCTACCCACCTGAAACTATCATTAAAGTTGTAGAATTCATGGAGTTGTAGAAGATTAAAAATAAAATCCAATCTTCCCCTTCTTCCACTCAACCTGACCCCACTGTTCTGCCTTTCTATGCAGTCAGTAAGATAAAAGTGTATTTTCAATCATTTTTTTTATTGAGGCAGTTTACACCATCACCCTCCCCTCCTTTTATAATCACAACAACAATCCTGTGAAGTAGGTCAGGCTGAGAGAGAGTCACCTGGGAAATTTCAATGGCAGAGTGAGGTCTCAGATGTAGGTTTCCCAAAAGTTAGTCCAGCACCACTACACTTGCACTGTGTCCTGTATGCATTACATCTTTCAAAAGCTGAGGTTCTCAGATGATATTCAGATATCAAAAACATCACTAAAGCATCTCTAGCTACAGAAGCCAGCCCTTTGGCATAAGGTAAACCAAGGCACAGATGCTGAGATCTGTGAGTTTTCCTTCCTATACTTAAAGCAGTCTTGTATTGGAGGAGTGGGATTTGCAGGGGCACTGCCAGCCAAGAAAGCAAGTATGAGAAACAGCTTGCATTGGAACAAAGGAGACTTCAAGTGGTAGGTTGGAATGTTATAATGCTTCTACAATAGGAAGGTGTCTTTATAAGTTGTTCTTTCGTAGAATTGACAATGCAAATGCTACATAGATCCTGTCATTTCTTGGGGAAGTACCAGGATGTTAGGAATGATATAACCAGGGCTATTTT
>NW_015174279.1:1020929-1037470 GCF_001447785.1 Gekko japonicus
TCCTGCTGGGCTTTTTCTACAAAAAAAAGCCTTGGATATAACAATAAGATGATCCATGCGTGCAAACAAGTCCTTATATGCCCCACAGGCAGTGTCCTCCGTAATGCAAATGAAGTGCAAACAGGGGTACAGAACAGTAGCAGCAGCATTTATTTGTCTTCTTTTCCTCCTGATAGAACTGCCGTCTTAATAACACAAAGGCCAGGATCCTCCTCTCTGCTCTGGCTTTTTCTTTCCTGCAAGAATGAAGAAGGAAATTATTCTTATCACTGAGCCAAAGGGGGCATAACAGAGCTTGGTGTGATGAGATGAGGAAATCCTTCTGAGCAGCATGCAGAAGGAAAACAAGAATATGTCTATTCACTGGTTTCCCTCATGGCCCATCCCTGACCCTCCAAAGGCCCATTTCCTGAGTCACTGTTTCTGCTGAGGTAGGTGTCAATACAGATGTCTTTGGCTGTGTGGGATTTCCTCCTCCTTACTTGAAGCCAGAATGTCTGTCTATATTATTCTCATTCCTGAATCCATGCGGATCTTTTTGACGCACTAAGCTGTGGTCTGCCGCACATTCCTCCTGTGCTGACTTTATTTGTGGTGGCCGTCTCGTTCAGCTACCCTGCTGGTGATCTTATTTAATCTCTACATCAACATAAAGAATTTACATACACTCTTTGATCCCTGTTCAGAAAAGAAAGCTTTACTGCAGACAGGAGGGCATTGTTGTTAACGGAGTCCAGAGAAATCTGAGCAGTTTCAGCTGCTGCCTTGGGGAAACCAAATCTATGAGCGTTTAGGGCTTACTTGCTTGGAATGCACAGAACTGTTGAATGGAGTTAGATTTCATTATTACATTACCCCAAAAGCCAGTTTGGAAGGAAACAGGGTTCTATTCAGTTAGGAAAAGTAAGTTTACCAGCATGAAGGCCACAGCTTTAACAAGTTTGGGGTCGTGCTTGTGATTCAGGTCTATTTTAGTTTTCATAGCCTTAAACCAGTGCTTTTCACACTGTGTTCTGGAAAACCAAGGGCTCCACAGAAGACTATCAAGGGGCTCCTCAGTGAGAAGTCCAGCAATGGGAAGGGATGTATGCTGTTAAAGAAAAAGCAACTGAAAAAAATCCCCACTTTTTATGTTTGTTAGGGTAAAGCAAATGAGAACCTCAACAACTAAATAAATGCCATTCATTCGAATCTTTTCCCTGCTGCATGGCAGTTTGATTTAGAGAATCCTCAACAACTAAATAAATGCCATTCATTTGAATCTTTTCACCAACATGTCCCAAAGTCTAGCACACCTTGCAATGGAACTGAATTGTGCTGAAAGGTCCTTCCAATGTGTTTCCAGTAATTATAGCTGGCCACTGGCTTGGTGTAGTGGATAAGAGCAGCAGACTCTAATCTGAAGAACTGGGTTTGATTCCCCACTCCTCCACATGAAGCCAGCTGGGTGACCTTGGGTCAGTCACAGTTCTCTCAGAACTCTCTCAGCTCTACTTACCTCACAGTGTGTCTGTTGTGGGGAGAGCATGGGAAGGTGATTGTAAGCCGCTCTGAGACTCCTTCGGGTAGTGAAGGGGGGGATATAAAACCAACTTCCTTTTCTTCCTCTTCCTCTTCTTCTGCAACACTTCATTTTTAGTACATTTCTAGTATATTATAGCATAGCATAGCATAGCATAGCATAGCGTCTGGTATATTATAGCTCTGAGCAAGCTTCTTGGTATTGTCACCAAGATAACCTCCTGTTGTTGTATGCTTTACTTGGCTCCTGTTTTCCTGCAGGGTTCAAGCACATTATCTGCTTCTGTGTTCTTTGTATTGCCCTGCATAAAATGTGGCAATTGCATAGGAAGATGCAGAGGGCCTTCTTAATTAAACACAATATAACTTTATTCACAATGAAAAAATAAAGGAATTACAAAGCCTAATAGAATCCTTACCAGTTTTCTTAGCAAGCTCACCCTAAGCCCTAAATAAAATATGGTCTGGAAGCACTCCAGATTCTGGTATACCCTGGAACTATAATAGAACATGGATTTCTAAGTATTACACCCTGCCTGGCATCCTGGGGGTATATGTAAACATATGGCTCTATCACTGCCTATGTTTTTTGGGGGAGGGGAGGAAATACCAGTCCCCAGGCTTTATTGTGCTGTTGCCTCCCTTGTCTTCTTTGAACTGACAAGTGCAAACTGGCTGCTGTTTAACTCTGTCTGCATTCTGAGGGTGCCAGACACCTGCCTCTCTCGATTCTGCAGTCTGAGAATTCCCTAGATCGGAAATATGTCTCTATATTTCATGGTAATTGAATTCCAGATGCTAGAGCATCCTCTTTTGTAAAAGATCCACAACCTATTGTTTAAGATTCACAACCAATTGTTCAATTCACAATCTACTGTAAAACTGGGGCCATTCTTTAATATGTTTGAAATTTGGCACAGAAGATTACCTAGGTGAGGGGTTCCATACAATTTGGATGGTAGACTAAGAAAGTATAGCTGAAAATATATTTCTTACTGAAACCAATAGAAACAACACACACACGTACACACATTTTAAAAAACCAAGTTTTTTTAAATATAAACCAAAACTGAAAAAATATGCATCCCTAATTATTGCCAGGTTAAACCATGTGACTTAGAATCTCTAGCCCTGGCAAGCATGTAATACACACAGTCAGACTGAAGGACTCAGTCAGGAAAAAATATCTGAGAGCCATGGCACCAGTACACGCTCACAAGCAGAATTTGTAGCATGATGCAAATGTTAACCCAAGTCTACATTACAAAGCTTTAAATCTGAGAAATGTGGGAGGAAGTCTGCAGTCTCATGTTGGGTAAATAAGGCATTGAGTCTAGAGTAGTTAATCAAAATAAAGTTCTTTAAATCAATTAGGAAGGGGGGAAACAGGAAAGTTCTAATAAAATAACAAAGTCCTAAACTACATATTCATACAGCAAAGTAGGCTGCTTACAAAACACTCTATCTCTTTAAAACCATCTATGGCTTCTCAGTGTAAAAAGAGAAAAAGTCTCTTGCCATTAGCTCCTTTTGTTCTTGGCTACAGCCAGAGGCAGACACAATACACTCCCCAATTTAAAGTGAAAGGAATGTTTGCAACAACAACAAAAAAGTCCTCTGCTTTGCCATTTGAACTTCAAAGGAAAACGTCCGAAAAAATCCAAAAGCAGTACCAGCTATCAGTGTCTCTTCTCAAAACAAAAAAACAAGCATAAGAACATAAGAACATAAGAGATGCCAATGTTGGATCAGGCCAAAGGCCCATCTAGTCCAACACTCTGTATCACACAGTGGCCAGAAATACCAGTGCCATCAGGAGGTCCACCAGTGGGGCCAGGACATTAGAAGCCCTCCCACTGTTGACCCCCCCAAGCACCAAGATGACAGAGCATCTTCTCAGACTGCCATTCCAAAAATAACAACCATCCTCTGCTGCCAAATTTGTTGGGTAAATAAGACACGGAGTCTAGAGTTCTTAATTAAAATAAAGTTCTTTATCTAAATCTATTAGGAAGGGGGGAAACGGGAAAGTTCTAATAAAATAACAAAGTCCTGAACTACATATTCATACAGCAAAGTAGGCTAATATATACCACAGTCTCTAAGTGGAAAAAGGTAAAAGCCTAGGGCAAGGCTGCTGAGCAAGTAACCTCTCTTCTAAAACCTTAACAGGAAGAAGCTCAAGCTCACTAGCCAACCCAAAACACCGGTAAATTAAAGCCATCCAATCAGTTTCTCAAACGCACCAATTAACATACAGTATTGGCTCTAACCCAGATTGCACTTCCAGGTCAGGTATCTGGTAGAATTATAACAAATATGCTAACCCTATAACGACTGGAATTTAGATCTTGCCAACATCTCATTGGGGCGGAGAGAGTGTTTTTAGATGACATTGGGCGATGTATATCTGCAGGAATGTTCCTAGGGCAAAGGCATTATACAAGCACTTTGCCCTAGGAACATTCTTTCAGAGAAGTTCTTGCAACTAAGTTATGATACATCGGTGAATATTAATGAAATTTTTGATACCTACTTGTTGAAATGACAGACCAAGAGTCGCTGCTTTCATCCACTTTCGGAAGAAGAACAGTATCAAAACGATAGAACATTCCGGAGACCATCGTCACACCATTTTCAATTGCCTTGTGCATTTATATATGTAGATTTTTTGTACACATTTTTGTATAAATTTTGTGATTGCTATTTAAATATTTTCTAGCGCAGTTACCTCACAGTTTCTTCTTTTTTCGGTATGTTGACCACACCCCCAAGAGGATGGTAGCAGGCAGGAAAAGCAGCTGCACCACTTCTTGCCTTTACTCGGGTGGAGGGAGAGTTGCTATATTTAGTTCTCTGACTGGTTTGGCTTGGGAGGCAGTGCATGCAAAAGTCATTTGAATGTTGCATATGAACTTACACATACAAGCAACTCTTTTTCTTTTTCTGGGAGAAATAGCAATAACTTTCAAAGTTATGAAACAGTCTTGCATTTTTTAAAGTTAACTTAGCAAAAAAAAAAAGACGTCATCAAAAATGGCAGCTGGTTCGGTGGCTTTTGGCATATGCAGCAGCTGCTGGGTAGAATGAGAAAACGCAAACTCTGACCCTTTCAGATTCCACAAGGACAGAGTATAGAAATTTGCCTTGGAAAATCCCCATGTGTTAAAACAGAGATGGAAAGAGTTTCATTCCAGCTAAACCCATATGCTTAAACCTGCTGTTGTGAAACCAAAACTTGATTGGTAGTCTTCAGTCTTCTTCAAAACTCTGCCCCCTTTTGCCCACCCAAATGCTCACAAGCTGATGTCAGGCTACCTATATAGAAATATGTACATCCAATCCAGGAAAGTTGCCTGGTTTTGTGCACCTACTGTCTGACTGTGTACCAAAACAGTTGTCAAATTACTGGACTTAGCATTATCTGATAGAAGCTTTCTACCTTTCTACCTCCCCACCTAGAAGTTACATGGCCTGACATTTTGGAGGCCCTAAAAGCTGCACAGCTATGACACCTGTTTAAAATGAGATTATACAAATTATAAACTGTTCAGATAATGTGGGAAACTGCAGTATGTATTTCTCAGACCAAACCAGATGTACTATGAATAAGAACATAAGAAGAGTGGTCCATCTAGTCCAGCATCCAGCTGGATCAGAACAGTGGTCCATCTAGTCCAGCATCCTGTCTCCTACAGTGGCCAACCAGTTTCTCTGGATGGCCAACAACAGGGAATAGAGGCCAAGGCCTTCACCTGATTGCCTCCTGGTTCTGGAATTCAAAGGCTTAATGCCTCTGAGTGTGAGGGTACCCCTCAATCACCATGGCTAGTAGCCATTGATAGGCTTATCCTCCATGAATCTATCTAATCCCCCTTTAAAGCTGTTTATTTCTGTGACCATCACTACATTACCTGGCAGCAAATCCACATTTTAAATTAATCACTCTCTGGGAAGATGCTGTGTCATTCAGCATCCTTCAGCTGTTCAGATTCTCCCAGTGATTAATGGAAGCAATTTAAATTAATTACTTTGTCCCCCAAGACAGAGGAATCGATATTCTTGTCCTGGTTGTATTGGGATATATTGGGTTTTCCAGAACCAGCAACAGACACAGCAAGCACGGGTCATGGGGAAAATTTGATAACTTTGACCCAATTTCTTTATTTTACTTATTTAATTTTATTCATTTATTATTTATTTATGTCCCCCCCTCAACCTTTTTCCACTTAAAAAACCTCTCTCTCTAAAGATTGCTTACCAAGGGATAAAACAACCACAAACAAAGTAAAACAAATATAAGACAAACATCTGAGGTGCTGACATAGCAAAATGCTTTACTTGAAGCCTGTTTGATTCTGGGGCTCAAACTGATTCCATCTTGGATTTGGTACTGACTGCATTCATGGTTACTTTCCAGCCATTTCTTCTCAGAATACATATTTGCCAAAGAGACACCCCAACAATCAAATGTTCACATAATGTATGATAAATCCGCTTGGCTGCCTTCAAATAAATCTATTAGGATGATGTAGGATTCTGTTAACCAGGGCTATTTTTGGGCAGGAACGCACAGGAACGGAGTTCTGGCTGGCTCCTGAGTTGGCCACGCCCAGCAGGAACTCATTAGCATAATAGGCCACACCCAATAGCAGAAACTCATTAGGGTTGGCTACATTAGGGGTGTGTGGCCTAACATGCAAAGGAGTTCCTGCTCCAAAAAAAGCCCTGGGTTTTGACAACAAACAAGGTAAACAGAATAACAAGCAAAAGGTGGGTGTGGCTGGATAACCACACTTCTGGTAACATGGAGGTGTGGCCTAATGTGCTAATGAGTGGTGTGGTCAGGGTGTGGCCTAATATGATAATAGGTCTTGCTGTTGGGTGTGGCCTATTATGCTAATAAGATCCTGCTGGGCTTTTTCTACAAAAAGAGCCCTGCTTGTTAACCTATGTTCTTCTGAAGTTTTAGTAGCCTAGGGATAACCTTTTTCTGTGTTGCCTGGGCCAATGAAAGCAAAGTTTCTCTTTCTTAAGTAGTATTCCCTATTTCTGCAGGACATCCAAGACAATATCTTTAACTGACACGTATAAGTTAGACTCAAAATGGATTATTGACGAAAACATGCTCATAATCTGTATTATTCTCAACAAACAATGCAGGGTGCGGACATTCCTAATCCTAAAATTAACGGAATATAAGAAAACTTGAAAAGTTGTTATAGTTTCTTTGCACCATTGTTCCTAGAAAATTTGTAACCTGAACCCAGAATCATGTCACTGCTAAACTAGCCAAAGTGAACTCTAATCCTGTTAGCATAATATGCCCACAGACCTCCTTTGTTCTCAGACCAACCAGGTGGCCAGACAGGAAACCTGAATGTATGAAAACAAAACCACTTTTAGTTTGTTTTTGCTCTATTTACCTGTGCCAGATAAAGAACATTATGTGGTTCAAAAGCTCACAAGGCATTTTACACCTATATAAAGACTTTACATAATTTTTCCAATTTTTTTATCCAATAAGAATTCAGAAATCTAGAAAATGTTATTTATATAATGTAAAAAAGCTTGTGCTTGAAGCTATGTGAGTAAAATTTTATGAAGAACCTTGGAATGTTCGAAAGCTTGGATAGCATATTACAGAGTTTGTCCCATAAATTTTTCCTGTATACCTAATATATATATCTGAGCAAGGGCTAAAGCACTTTCCACTGTATCTGATAAAGTGTGCTTGTACATACTGTGAATAAAACTTTGTTGGTCTTAAAGGTGCCACTGGACTCAAACTTCATTCTGCTGCTTCAGACCAACTCGGCTACCCTACCTGAATCTTTATACAACATTGTAATACTAGGCTAAAATATGTGGAATAAGGTGGGATAAGAGAAGGAGAAGGAGATATGGATATGCTCGATCCCCTTCCAACCTTTGTCCCATCTCAAGAGATGCTAGCTGTAGGGATAGGAAAATGCACCCTTCTCCAACACTGGTGCTGTATAATGCCAGGTCTATCAATAATAAGATCTCTGTTCTGCAAAGTTATTTGATAGAACAAGTGGTAGACCTGGCTTGTGTGACTGAGATCTGGGTGAGGGAGGGTGAAACAGTCGCCCTGAACCAACTGCCCCCCCTGGGCTTTTCAGTCCTCCACCAGTCCTAGACTGATGGGCGGGGGGGCGGGCATGGCGCTACTAATCAGGGCAGCTTTCTCCTTCAGGCCACTCCCTGAGACAAAGATTGGTGGCACTGAATGTGTGGGCCTCATGTGGGAGGCCGAGGAGAGTTTGGCCATTTGACTGGTGTACCAGCCGCCTAACACACCAGCAAATGCACTGTTGGGCCTGTTGGAAGCCATATTTGGCTGGGCCTTGGAGTACCCCAGACTTTTGGTCTTGGGGGACTTCAGTGTCCATGCAGATGATGTGACCTCCTCTCTCAGGCCATGGACCTGGTGTCATCCATGGTGGCACTAGGACTCTCCAAGTTTGTATCAGCCCCCATACATCAAGCAGGCCGCATGCTGGATCTTATCTTTGCATCAGGGATTATGGTGGACCGGATTACTGCAAATACTGTGAGGCATTTGCGAGCCATTTTGCAGACAAATCTTGTCACTCCACTGTGACCTCTCAAACACACTTGATACAATAAAAAAACTGGAAGCCCATTGGCCATCTTCGGGTCCAGTTTTGGACCACTTCAGTCTGCTCTCTCAGAATGAAGTTGACAAGAGTCTGGTGGCTGTGAAGCCTACCACATGCTTCCTAGATCCCTGCCCATTGTGGCTGGTTAAAGCTTGTGGTGATGAGGTGCGGATCCCGTTGAGGGGACCTACCCAGGGGGACTGAAGGAGGCAGTGGACCGCCCTCTCTTTAAAAAAGCTTCTCTGGATCCTACGGTCCTCAATAACTACCACCCAGTATCTAACTTGCAGTTTCTGGGTAAGGTAATAGAGAGGGCGATGGCAACACAGCTCCAGACTTTCTTGGAGGATGCTAAGATCCTGGACCCCTTCCAGTCTGGCTTTCACCCCACCCATGGGACTGATACAGTGTTGGTTGCCCTGGTGGATGACCTCTGGAGACACCTGGATCGAGGTGGATTGGCGCTGCTGATACTTCTTGATCTGTCGGCAGTGTTAAGCGTGGTTGACCATGATGTATTAACCCACCACCTCGCCGACGCTGGGATATGGGGGCTTGCCTTGCAGTGGCTAGCCTCCTTCCTTCAAGGTTGGGGACAGAGGGTGGTGCTTTGGGGAGAGCTATCTCGGTGACACCCACTGGAATGTGGAGTACCGCAGAGAGCAATTCTCTTCCCTATGCTATTCAATATCTACATGCGCCCCCTCGCCCAGATTATCTGGAGGTATGGGCTGGGGTGTCACCAGTATGCAGATGACACCAAGCTCTATCTACTGATGGACGGCCACCTGGATATGGCCCCGGGAGATCTGGAGGAGTCATTACAGGTCGTGGCTGTATGGTTATGTCAGAGCCGACTGAAGTTAAATCCATCTAAGACGGAGGTCCTGTACCTGAGTCGTCGGGGATTGGGACAGGGGATTAGGCTCCCAGTCTTTGACGGGGCTCCACTGTTCTCGGTGTCGAGGGTAAAGAGCTTGGGGTGTTCCTGGATGCCTCCCTTTCTATGGAGGCCCAGGTCACAGCCACTGCCAGGTCTGCCTTCTTCCATCTGAGGCAGATTAGGAAGTTGGCCCCATACCTCACCTCCCACGATTTAGCCACTGGTCACTTCCAGACTGGATTATTGTAACGCTCTCTATGTGGGGCTACCCTTGACTCTGCTCTGGAAATTGCAGCTAGTACAGAATGCAGCAGCATGGGTGTTGACGGTGACGCCTGTGTGGGTGCACATCCACCTGGTGCTGCGCAACCTGCACTGGCTGCCTATTGAATTCCAGATCCATTTCAAGGTGTTGGTACTTACCTTTACAGCCCTATACAGCCAGGGGCCAGCATACCTTCGAGACCACCTCTCCCCATATGAGCCCCGTAGAGCACTAAGGTCCACCAATCAACATCTTCTGGTGCTCCCTGGCCCCAGGAATGTTTGTCTTGCCTCGACCAGGGCGAGGGCTTCTTCGACCCTGGCCCATGCCTGGTGGAATGAGCTCCTGACTGAGATCAGGGCCCTGCAGGATTTATTACAATTCCGCAGGGCCTGCAAGATGGAGCTTTTGGTTGAGGCAGCAGGAGTCCCCCTCCTTGGGTCGGCCCTTGTTTACAGCTCGGGTAGGCCCCCATTTACAGCTTGGGTTGGCCCCTATTTACAGCCTGGGTCGGAGGTCCTAAACTTTACAGATCTCTGGGAAACTTATTCCCAGTACTATTAACCACAGAGGTAACTGGCTTTTATTAGAGCTGTAGGTTTTTTATGTACTAATGTGGTTTTAATTGTATAGTATTTTATATTGTTGTATTTATTTGCACTGTTGGAACCCGCCCTGAGTCCGTCAAGGGGAGGGCAGGATAAGAATCCCAATAAATAAAATAAATAAATGTGCCTTCACTGTTCTTCAATGTGCTTTTTTACTGCATCTAAAAGAAGCATCTCAAATGTGTGTTTTCTTTTACAATCTAATGGAAACTAATCTCCTACTCATAAATTAGGGCTGTCAGGCCTCCCCCTATGGTGGGAGGACTCCCACTGGCAGCCTACTTTTTCCGCTGTCACTCAGAGCAGTGGTGGGAGGGAAAAAAGCAACGTAACTGGCATTGCTATGTCACTTCCAGGAGTAACCTGGAAGTGATGTATGGCAGCACTAGGAATATCTAAGATAGGGTTGCCAACTCCAAGGTGGGAAATTCCTGGATATTTGGGGGGTAGAGCCTGGGGAAGGCAGGGTTTGGGCAGGCAAAAGACCTCAGTGGGGTATAATGTCATCGAATCTACGTTTCAGTGGAGCCATTTTCTCCAGGGGAACTGATCTCTGTAGTGTGGAGGTCAGTTGTAATTCTGGGAGATCTCCAGGCCTCACCTAGAGGTTGGCAACGCTAGAGGTGGTAGTATGTTCACATTATCCTCATTGCCTCTACCCAGATCCTGCACTGCCAATTGCCAAAGGCAAGTACCAATTATGCCCCCAGCACCTCTGGAACTTGCCTTTGGATCTGGGTGGCACCATGCTTCTGGGAGGCATCGACAGGAGAAAGTAATGCCTGTACTCTTCTTCCATGCCACTGCTGGATGGGAGCAAGAGAAACCCCAAAAGCATGTCACCCATTCAGGATCTATCTTGTGGTGCCCTGAATGGTTGCTTGGGTGGTTTTAGAAGAAGGAGGAGGAGGAGGAGGTGGAGCAGGACGCGTGTGGTAAAAGAGGAGGAGGAGGAGGAGGAGGAGGAGGAGATTGGATTTATACCCTGCCATTCACCCGGAGTCTCAGAGCGGTTTACAATCTCCTTCCCTTCCTCTCCTCACAACAGACATCCTGTGAGGTAGGTGGGGCTGAGAGAGCTCAGAGAGAACTGGTCTTGAGAGAACAGCTCTGAGAGAACTGTGGCTGACCTAAGGTCACCCAGCCGCTGTATGTGAATTAGTGGGGAATCAAACTCAGTTCTCCAGATTAGAGTCCACCGCTCTTAACTACTACACCAAACTGGCTCTCAACCAGTGGAGATTTGGCTTTTCACCAGTCCATCCCTGTATAATTCTAAATTTTCTCATTCCCACTATCAGTGTGATCTCAGCCTTAAAGTCTTTAATAATGGCCCTACCCTGCATGGTTTGAACGAGGTCTTAGGTGAATGTTCAGTTCTTACATTCTGTAAATACAAGGGTGACGGTGTGTGCATGTGGATTTTACTATTCCGTCTGCACCTTTTAAAACTACAAAGGCATGCAGAATATCCTGAAGTCCTTCAGCAATTTGTACTCAGTACTATTTAGACACTGAAAAAGTAAAGTCAAAATTGTACAAATAAGAGATGAATATCCTTAATGAGAAGCTGTAGTTGAAGAACATTTCTGTGCCTCTTGAAGTACTCAAGCGACAGCGGGGTGTGTGTGTGTCCAATGTGACAATGCTGAAACTCTCATTCAGGCCAAAAGAAAAGGGTTGTGTCTTCTGAGGAGAAGAACAATATTTCCTGCCCAGTTATACAGGGGGGTTTTGCTCTGAGGAGACCCCTAACCTGTTGTCAAGGGAATCGGATTTAGACACTTTGGGATATAGAAATAAACTGTAGTTTCTAAAATGGGGCGAGTTTAGGTATACAAATAAAGAGACCATCTCCAGGAAATCTGAAGAGTCATAGGAAGTTATATGAACAAACATTGTAACTGTAACTAAAATACTTGGTCAAACGCCTCTCACTGTTAAGATCCAAGCATATATGAAAATAAGCTTCGACGACACTATTATGACTGTTAAAAGAAGTATTACCTGTATTAACAAGAATTTTAACCTCAGCTTTTCCAACCCCTGATTAAACCTATTAAATCCATGCCTGTTAAATACAATATTTCTGTTTGAATGTTATACCATCTCAAGTGCCATTTGAAAGGGAAAAAGAAGAGGGCTCCTGATTATCCCATCAAGTTTCTGGGCTGGGCTAAAAGACAAATTAGGTCTTTGTGTCGGGGTGGGACAGACAGACTTTTAAAACTATAACTAAATTCATGCTACTTGTGGCTGCTCAGTCACAATTTTTTGGCGGGAAAACTTGCCTGATAGTGGGGAAATGCCCCCAGGGTCTGTCATATTTGTCTATAGCATAGCATCAGGTGCCCCAATCCAGCCATAAGGGTCAGTGTGCAGAAGCAGGGTTCTCATACCTATTGCTAAAGCCATCACAAGCCATAGTTTAAGATGCATTAAAATGAGCATTTTTAGCATCTTAAATATGCAAGTTGTATAACAACTTAGTGCAGATCCTTATATTTGCCCCAGAATCTGATCTGGATGGGGTTGCACAGCTCAATGAAAATCTTTCAATGTGGACAGACAGCATCAGGAACAACTTATTTCATTTAAGCTGCTGTTCCTAATTCAGTAATAAGTGCACAGCAGCCCCTTTCATTTCCTTTCAGCAATTTTTTTTGGCCATCAAGTTGCAGCTGACTTATGGTGACCCCATAGGGTTTTCAAGTTAAGAGATGTTCAGAGGTGGTTTGCCATTACCTGCCTCTGTGTAACAACCCTGGACTTCCTTGGTAGTCTCCCATCCAAATACTAATGAAGGCCGACCTTGCTTAGCTTCTGAGATATGATGAGACCGGGCTATCTTGGGCTATTCAGGTCAGGGCTTCTTCAGCGATACTCAAGTCTAATTGTCCACAAAGTACTCAGTTTCACCATTCTAATTAACTAATAAACTGGGATCATATAACCAGTAGGAATTTTTTTTAAAAAAAGAAATTGCAACACACTAGCTACGTGGAGGTGTCAAAAAGGTCTCTCCTGCCCAACCCGGGCCAAAAACCTTTTCATCAAGATGCTGGCTAGCTGGAAACTACAAAAGGTGTTAAAGGCACCTGTGCACTTTTAACCTGAGTAGGCTACCACCAATCCTTCTCTGGCCCTCCAGTCAGGAAGATAAACTCCTGACCTACTGGGATTAACTAGGAAAACCTGTGAGGTTGACCCACAGCAAGAAACCCACACTATAAAGGTAGTGAACCTCCAGTCTTAGGCACTAGATTTCTAATTGCAGCTGCAAGGACAAGGAACCAGAGTTTGGTGGATAAAATATATATATTTTATTAAGATGCAAAAAGTTATTAAAATGTGCAAAGTTACTTAAAATACTGAGAGGAAAAACAATAAAAACTAGATATTAAAATACTAGCTAGACATTTTAAAAACGTTGGTTCTCAAAAGGCAAGATATTATCCATTCTGGGTCCAAAGGGTAATCCTTCTCCAGAGTCCCAAAAGCCAGGCTGTTTGGCTTCAGCAGCAAAGTTCAAGATGGCCCGAAGTGAGCAAGTGATGCCACATGTCAGCATAACATGCAAACACCATCAAGCCCCCTGAATAGGTTTCAGGGCACGTAATTTATTGTTTGAATCCTATATTGTTGCTAGGCCTCTGTGCCAGTCAGGGTTCACGCAATGTCCTATAGATGCAAGTAGCCAAATCAGTGAAAAGATGATTTCATTGGTCTCTGGTCATGTCAGAAGAGCAAATGGCAGCTTCACACCACCCTGCCTCTCACAAGGCTGGAGAGAGGAACATGTTATCTTTGCAGGTGCAAGAATGTTCCACTCTCCATAGCACGTCCATGTGAAAGTTTGGAGACTTAGAGACAACAATTTTAACAAAGGCAACCTGATTCAGTTGCTCATATCCTTCTACGCTGTCCCCAATACTCTACCATGTGCAGCTATTTGATCAGTCCCCACTTACCTTCCACAAGGAATTCGAATGACAATGATCTTAAAATTCTATTGTCTGATAAGTTCTCGGCAATTACCCTGTCTGTTGCTGAATTCTTAGCTTATGTTTGGAAGCTAAGGGTGCATAAGTCTTAATCCCCCTTGTGCTCATTTGGATTGTTATATTTTTTAACTGAGTTCACTATTCTTGAGAAATTTAAAAATGATCCCCTGTTGGCGTAACTTGATGTAACTTGTTATGATCTATTAATTCGTTTTATTAATATATTTGTTCCAAACGATCAAGCTTCAAATGATTAATAAAAAGGTCCTTTCTTCACATTTTTCAGTGTTTGCACCAAGAAATTCAGAGCATCCTGTTTTATAGCAGAAGTATGTGTGTGTAAAGTATGTGTGTGTGTGTGTGTGTGTGTAAAGTACAATCTGAGATTAAGCCATTCAGAAAAGATGGTAGAAAAATACTTGCACGTATTTTGGTGCTGTTGATTATGAATGCAATTTTGCCAGAATTAATAGTGTAGTATCAGTATGGTACTGTAGGCATTTTTAGGCATGTATATAAATTTGCGATGGAAAGATAGGCATTCTTTCAAAAAGCATTAAGATCTTAATTACAGTGCTTACCTGGGAATCTATCAACGTTTTGGAATGGTGTAAACCTGGAGGCTGTGGTATCAGAATATTTTTGCCTGCAAATCCACTGATCTGTCATCACACAAGTGTGACAAAGGTCAATACCCTGTTCTGATTCTACAGCGCAGTTCAGTTTCATGAAAATCATGTTGATCCTAGAGCTCCCTCTAGTGTACATATTGTGAGTCAAAGCAAGCTCACATTAAGCAAGCCACTTTCATGTTAGTTTATTTAATAGATACAATTGTCCAGTACTTGAAATAATTGTAAATATGGACACAGGACCCTGAGGTCCACAGAGGGAGAGAAGGACAAAAATGTACATTTGTAGATATATGACAGCTATTCATTTTCAGGTGGTCTGAAGCAGTAGAACAAAGTCTGAGTCCAGTGGCACCTTTAAGAGCAACAAAGTTTTGCTCATAATATTTATTGTGGATGAAACCACATACTCAGATTATCAGAGGCTTGTTCAAAACATTCTGTTTTTTAATAGGGTTGCCGACTCAAGTTGGGAAATTCCTGGTGATTTGGGGGTGAAGCCTGGGTAGGGTGGAATTGGGGGGAGCTCTGCAGAGTTGCCACAGAGTGCCCACCCGGAGACTGGCAAGTCTATCTTTTTTAAAATGAAGAAAAAGTGTTTGCTCCATGGGAAAGCTACTTTAGAGTGTTCCAGTGGTTCATACTTTCTAAACACAGCTTTAACAGACTGTAGGTCTGTTTGTGGAAGGACCCACAGAAAAATTCCAAAAATGAAAGTTATATGTTGTTATTAGGTGCAAATATCACAAAACAGTGCAGATGTTCTCAGGTTCCCTAGAATTCTTCCTTGTACTGGATGTTTAGTGCAAAAAGTCAAAAACAGAGCAGAAGGGAGGGAATAAAAAATGTTTCAGACCATGATAAGAGAGGCCTTCAAGTCTGCAGTTAGAACGGAACACAGAAAGTGTTGCAGAGTTAATTGGCTTAAGTGGTGCTGGGAGTAAAACAGGCTTTAAGTAGCACCAAAGACTGTTGGGACAAAGAAGGAGAAAATGGTAATCTCCCTTTAATAATATACAAGTGAGCAGTGGACCAAGTCTCTTTGCAGCTACTGGATCAGCTGGAGAAAGGTTAATGGTAACAGTGTGTGGAGCCATTTCTGACTGTAGCTGCAGGCTTCCACCATGACGAAAGAGACAACAGTTGGCTCACTGTCTGAACTGCCCAGTTCATGCTGAGTTTCCTTCATGAAGATGTTGGGAAATTCTGCAGTGCAGACTGGCCCTAAAACATGCAGTTCAAATGACACTGGAAATTGGAAATTGAAAGTCTGTGAGATGAAGCTTGGGGAATCTTTAATAGATCATTCTCAGCACCCCGTCATGCTACGGTTACCTGGATTCTTTAGAGAGATCCATGTTGGATAAAGTTTGTATTGAAGGTTATAGCAAGTCAATAGAAAAGTCCCTATAAACCAACAATAAAAGCATGGCTCAATAAGATAGCCAAATAGTTTGTATTAGAAAAGCTAACAGACACAATAATACAAGTAGAAAATAGTGAATACCACTTTGCAGAACGATGGGTTCCCTATATTATTGTATTTACCTAACAATGATTATTTATTTATTTTTTATTTACATTAGACTTGATATCCCGCTTTTGTCCCATGGCTAGGGTCTCAGAGCGGCTTACAGGGTTTCTGGTGCTAATCACCTGTGTTCCTAGCTAGGGCCACAATGTATGAAGGGGGATGGGACAACCTACCAGCACCCCCTCTGTGGTGGCTATTGTTGTTTCTCCGTTGGCTTGGCATGGTCTTCTCTGGTGTTCTCTGGCGTTGTTCTATTTTTCCTCTGGTGCTGTTCTTTTTTCCTCTGGTGTTCTCTGGCGTTCCTTCTCCTTCCTTCTCCGGCATTTTTAGTGGTGTCGCACTCCTTCCTTAGGCGCGCAGCTCCGCCTACTTTCCGGCCCGGCAACGTCCTTTCCGGCTCCGCTGAGTCGGAGTTCGGCGTCTGCGCACGCCCCTTCTCTCTTCACG
>NW_015174279.1:1037658-1083493 GCF_001447785.1 Gekko japonicus
TCCTTTATATATCCTTTATATATCCTTTATATATCCTTTATATATCCAAAAGTGTTACTCTTTTAAGATAGACATAGACTTGGAAAACTATCTTTAATAGACCAAGTCAAATAGTATACTTTTATGATAAGGTATCTTTTGGCTTTCTAATGCTGAGCCCTTATTTTACAAATGGCACAGCAAAAAGGGAGGAGGGAAGAAAAAGGGGAGAAATTGAAAAATTGTAAACTTTGCAGTGCTGGATAATATTGGATACTGTGTAACCTACCCATTGTCATTAGTATTGTTATTGTGAAAATTAATAAAAGATTTTAAAAAAAACATTACACAAGTTTGTATTGAGGATACACCGTATGATCCACTTTTTATGTGTTGTGAAGAAGTTATGAAAGAGAAGGCCATAGATCACTCCCTCCCTTTCCTTTTTAAAAACTTGGGCAGAAGCCATCTGCAACTCCTACTTTTCACTCTGGGGAAGATCCTTGAGCCACGTGCTGTTGGATGAAAAGAAGGGGTGCTGTTCCTTGTTCCTCTTGTCATTCAAATCCCAAGGGACAGTTTTGTCTGTTCAGCAGCCATCCTTGGCTGGGATGTGGGCTGCATCAGATTCTTGGCACTGTGGCTCTTCTTCTCTGTGCTGCTGCTTTCACCCAATAGGTATATCAGGCTATCTGCAGGGTAAGAGCAAGAGGGTTTGCCCGGGATACAAGAGCCTAACTTCATGCAGTGCTGCAGTAACTCCATGCACTATATAAAGCCCATCAAAATCCTCAGATGTAGGGTTTTTTATACTAGTCCTCTGTTAAGTAGGCAGAGTTGTGTCTGAGCTGAGACCCTCTGCCAGTAGATGTTAAATTGTTTATTTTTATTTATTTATTTGCAATTTTTATCCTGCCCTACCCTGCAAGCGGGGCTCAGGGTGGCTAACATCATGCCAAAATACAATAAACAATTCCATAAAAACCGCAGTGCATGAAGACATTCATTTCAATAGGTTAAAATTTTAAATATAGCAGTAACAGGATGGGTTTCATGGATATCCTCTATCTGAATCCATACAACATGAACTTCACTGATGATCAGTAACTTTTGTTAATTGAACTACACACTATTATGACAGTGTTAAGTACAAGACTTGTTGTGTCCGCTGACCGCTACCAAGGGCCAGCGAACACCCGAGAGCTTGACTCTAGAAGAACAATGGGGACTAGGCTCCTGGTCTCTCCACTGGGGAACCAATGGGACCGTGGTGGGAGATTTAAACCCACCAACGGGACCTAGGGGTGTGTCCCCAGGTGTGTATATAGTTGGCCAGCCGGCCGTTAGTCTTTGTCTTGTTGTGTACCAGTAAACCATGCTGATCACTACATCAGTCTCAGTGGTTTCTTCATGCGTTTAACCCACTATACTTCAAGACTCAACACAGATTGTGAACAGTGAATCAGCTTTATTAGCGAAGTCAGAAGAAATCAGAACGAGACAAAAACATAGAGCAACAGGCTCTCTTTTAAACGGTCCGGGCTTAGGTAGCCATGCCCACAAGTCAGTTAACAACCAATCACTATTTACATATAAGGTCCAATCAGAGTGCTTCCCTCCAGAACATTGCGCAGCTCTGATTGGTGTATTTACAATCCTGTCTCAGAACTCAAGCTCATCCAGATCTTAATACACAACAGACAGGGAAGTGTAAAATGTTTTGAATTACACCCAGGGGTCCCAAATCTCTGGAGGGAAGTGAGGAATAAACTGCTTAAATTGCCAGCTGAGTAGAGCTGCATTTCCTGCAAGGAGGATATCCATTTGTCTGATTGCCAGGAAGGAGCAGAATGCCTGGCTATTTGGATGACCTGAGTGGGGCAATACGGGAAGGAGATGTGCGCTCCAAGATGATTGGAGAAAGGAGTGCTGAGTGACCCACAAGAGACATCACTTCCCAAACTTAGGATTGGGTGAAGGGAAACCCACCCAACTGGGGCAAGAAGGGTTAAAAGATCTGGAAACCCTGTTAACAGTGCTCAAGCTGGACCAAGAACCCGGGAGGGAATAGATGAGTGTCTGCCCCCATTTCCTAAATTCCAAGGAGGGAATGCTAAGGTGACATCTGTGTCTCCAAAGTTTAGACTATTTTATTTCTTAGTTCTGTGATGGTCCATTAGGGCTGTGAAATACCTTTGCCTTATGTTATGTGTGCTCTAGACTGTAAAGCTGTGTTGTAGTGAATAAAATTCTTTCTCTTGTGAGAACTCAGACTGTACTCAAAGAGCCTTACCTGTGCATCTGGCCATCTTCCACTATGACCTTTTGGCTAGGCTGGTCTGGATAGCAGACAGGAGAAAGGGGTGGGTGGGAGCTAGGAGCATTCACATTCCTGTCATACACTCAGAGCCCAACCAGTGTCCCAAACCAGTGGTAAATGACAGAAGGGTAGGTCAGTTTGGGTGGTGGCAGGAAGACGGGGGGGGGGGAGAAGAAGTAGAGAGTGCTTTGGCATACTCATACAGGCCCCTCTGCCTGCTATGACACACACTGTTATTGTTTAGCAGGAGATATGACTGAAAATAAGTCAAAGTCTCTAATGACTAAGTTGCAGCCATGTACTAGAGTTCCAGTTTTATGGCTAATTTCCTTCTAACTAAATTATTTTACATGAGAAATGTATGAGAAATACACTGGCTATACTTTGAAATAATTCTATTTTGTCCCTCTGATTTCTCCAGCTCAACATACTAAATTAGAGGAGCGACATTTTTGGTTTACTCAGAGCTTAAGTTGCTCAGCTTATGATTATATTTTGATCCTGCCTTTTCTCCAAGGAACACAAGGGTAGCATACAGTGGTTATAGTCAGACGTTATGAATAAATCTGTCTGTTAATGGTGGACAATAAACAGGTTAATGGTAATTCTACTGAGCCTTGTTCCTTTTATAAAAATAAAAATTTATATACTTCATGTATACTCTGCCTTTCTCTCTGAGCTTTAAGGTGGATTACAAAATATAAATATTCAGTTCAAACAACCAGCAAAGAACTGGAGCTCTTTATCGGAATAAACAATGCAGCAGGTCTATGATTACAGACTTCGAAATCAATGCAAAAAACCCCCAAACAAACTGTCTAAGGCATGCTCATGTGTGCGGCATAATTAGACTTCCTGGTTTTGGAATTTCAGTTGTTGTGACATATAAATATGAAAGCCTGTTCAGATTTAATTTTTTTTAAAACACAAACTGAAATTCTAAACCATTTGGGGATTCTAATCAGGAAGAGACATGTGTCCTAGACGTGTCTCTGTGGGAATGAGGCCCAAACTAGACCAGTGCATTCTGGGAAACCATGAGCCTAAAGAAGAAACCTTTTTTCCTCTACTTTTTTTCCTGGTTTGAGTTTTACGTGAAGTTTGAGGAGCTTGCACAAACCAAAGTTCCTCACACAATTTATTGATGCATATGGTAAAATCAGAGACAGCTTTAATAAGGAGATAGCTAATGAGCGGTCACATATAACAGCTTTGCAAAATACTAGAATGTCCACATTAAGATGAAAATATTCTTAACAGGTGTCCAAGCACACACTGCAACATGTATCACTGAAGAAGCAAAGTGCAGTAACGTAGAGGCAAAGCAAGAGGGTAAAGCACAGGTGAGATCCAAACCCTTAAGCAAGTGTTTCAAGCCTCTGATAAGCCAGTTAGCGAAAAGGTAAATCCAGGAGTAAAAGCAAGATTCATATGATGTCATGGGAAATGTCGGGAGGCAGTGGAATTAGTGCACTATATGAACACTGTGGGTTGGGAGCAGATCATATAAGTATGTCAGGGCTATTTTTGGGCAGGAATTGCACAGGAACAGAGTTCCGGCTGTCTTCAGAGTTGGCCATGCCCACTACAGCCAAAACCTCTGCGTGCGTGGCTACAGAGAAAAGGCTTGGAGCGTGACCCCCCCCGGCGACTCCAAGGCAGGCGGGCCGGGGGGGGCCCTGGAAGGATCGGGGAGGCATTTAAATGCCTCCCCGTGCCTTCCCTAGCCTGTCCAAGGGCCGGCTTGTCCGAGTTCCCCGCAGCCGCAGGGCGCCCAGGCAAGCCAAGGGAAGGTGTGGAGTGTGGCCTAATATCCTAATGAGCTGTGCTGTCAGGGTGTGGGCTAATATGCTAATGAGTTTCTGATGTTGAGTGTGGCCTATCATGCTAATGAGTTCCTGTTGGGCTTTTTCTACCAAAAAAGCCCTGAGTATGCTTTGGGGACAGATTTCAGCTCCATTTCTGAAACTATGTTTGAATGAAAAAGGAGAAGCAGAGAAGAATCCAGGTGGGTGAATTGCTACATTCTCTGATTGATATAGAGTGAGGACGATATTCCTAGGTATTGGAAATATTTCCAAATGGGAGGGTAAGTTGCCATTTCGGGGTTGGGAAATACCTGGAGACTTTAGGGGTGGAGCCTGAGGAGGGTGGAGTTTGAGGAGGGGAGGGACTTCAATGAGGTGGAATGCCATAGAGTCCAACTTCCAAGGTGGCTATTTTCTCCAGGTGAAATGATCTCTTTTGCTTGGAGATCAGTTGTAATAGTGGGAGATCTCCAGCCACTACCTGGAGGTTGGGAACCCTGGGTGGAGTCTTGGGACAGGGATGAGATGTGTTGGATGCAATATTTCTTGCCTCATTGAACAGGAATTCTTGGAAGCAGTCCTCAGTTGACCAATATTGGATCATGTTAATAAAAGCCTTTTATTCGAGTAAGCAGATGTGAGCCTAGGGGCCAATTCATGTGTTAGGTTTTGCATGTGTTATGACTGTCTTTCAGTCATATGTGAGCTGTGAGTTCACCTCAGTTTCTGCATGTACAGTGCTCAGTTTGGATTTGGACCATGGACCATAGTCTTCTCCCTGCACTATTTCTCAGCCTGAAATGGCTCCAGGGGGCACTATCTGACCTCTTGCAGAAACCCACTTGTATTCCTTCATTTATGAAACTACCCAACTACTAAAGTTATCTTTCGAGGCCCTTCCTTGAGTGCCCCCTTCTAAGATTAGATGCATGGCAACCTGAGAGAAGGCCTTCTTGGTTGCAGCACCAAAATTCTCAAAACTCTGTCCCCAGGGAGATACGCCTCTCCCCTTCTATTGTCATCTTTTGGCAGCAGGTGAAGACTTTTTAGTTTCATTTGGCACTCCCTCAATGATCCCTCCTTAATATTATAATTGTTGTTTTATGTCATTGTATGTGTTTTAGATCTGTTCTTAATTAATTATATTCGTGTGTGTTTTGGGGATGGTGGTTTTATAGGTTTTTAAATGTGATTTTATCATGTATGTTTTCATTTGTTAGCCTCCTTGATGACCGTTGTGAGGGCTGAAAGGGAGGATATAACTTTTGTACAATAATAAAATAAAAAATAGCACCCCAGGCCTATTTCAAATTGGAAAACTAGTGTGTGGGGGAAACTAAAGGCCCTTCTTCCTACACGCTATGGTCCAGATCCGAATCAGGCAATGAAGGATGTTGAAATGTACGTGCTGCATCACATGTGTTGAAATCAATAGTTATAGAGCTGAATCTGACCTGGATAGCCCAGGCTAGCCCAATCTAGTCAGATCTTGGAAGCTAAGCAGGGATGGTCCTGCTTCCTACTTGGATGAGAGACCACTAAGGAATACCAAGGTCGCTACACCTCTGAATGTCTCTTGCCTTGAAAACTCTGCAGGGTTGCCATAAATCGTCTGCAACTTGATGGCACTTTCCATGACATAGGACAAGTGGGCCTGAGTGTGCTGACTTGCCCTGTACCTGCATACAATCATTGTTTCATGAGCATGGAATATTCATCCACTGTGATCGGGAATGGTTGCTTTTCTTACATCTGTTCTATACACAGGCAGTTTGAATATTGTGCTAGTGATAGTTTAATACACATTGGGTGTATCCAAGAAAATATTAGACTTTGTCTGCATGTCTTCTTCTGCAGGGCAAAGAACAGCTATGGGGAGGACTCAAGGCAATTTTCATCAGGAAAGCCACATAGAGAGAGGATGGAAAAACCCTCATCCACTGCCATGGCCCCTTATCAAAATTGGGTGTACTCTGCAGCCACTTTTAGCATTTCACAAACGATGGGAGCTCCTAACCCTGGATCTCCAGGTCACAAAAAGACTCCTAGAATAGGCCTAGTTTGGTCATTAGTACATCTGGAAGGAAGCTACAAGGGGTCACTACAGATTTTATCCAGTACAAGTACATCATTTTGGGGGGGGAAACTCTTCAAGAGTCACTTTAATTTTACATTTTGCCAATAGGTGGTGCTGGCAAATTAGAAAGAATTATGTGTCCCATTTTGCTTTATTTCACAATGAGCAGAGGATACCAAATTCTATTCTCCCACTCAGTGCTTCTGGTATAACAGTTCAATGAATTCTAATTCTAGTATGTTTCTTGTATGTTCCTGATTTGTAGCTATATTCTCCAGCAAAGAAAAATGTCTATCGGCTAATAAAGATTCTTCCTGGGTGCAATGGCAAAATTATTGGTTTAAATCTACAAAGCTGAAGATGGATAAAACACCCAGTGCTCTTCACACTGAGACTCCTTTAATTGGTTATGGCTGATTAACTTTTGCTCAAAGACAAATCTTTTGACACAAGTTTATTTTCCATTATGTATCTAGAATCTTTGCCAGCAAGTGTTTTTTCTGGAAGTGGTGTTTTCTCTTGAGAGAAAAAGTGACCCAAGCCTTTTCTCCTGTAATGGCACAGTCTATTTTTACTACTTGCAATGTATTTATTTATTTACTTATTTGTTTATTTATACCCTGCTTTTTTATCCGATGCAGACCCAAAGTGGCTTACAACAGTATTTTCCCCTCCTCAATTTTATCCTGACAACCAGAACCCTGTGAGGTAGGTTGCACTGAGGAAGAGTGAGGTCACCTACTGAGCTACCATGGCAAAGTGAGGATTCAAACCTAATGGTACTTTCACACACACACACACACACACACACACACACACACACACATACACACACAAAATAATGCACTTCCAATGAATTTTGCAATTGGATTTTACTGTGTGAAATGGCAAACCGTCGCTGAAGTGGATTGAAACTGCATTATTTAGCATCTGTGAAAGAGCCCCAAGTCTCCCAGATCCACTGTAACTGCTGTGATTTCTATGCAAAACTCAAAACCACTCACAAAATAAATATACAGAAACAGGAAAGCTCTGCTTAGCCAGTGACAGCATTTTACAAAAACCCTGCATTGCTTGGGTCTGTGTCACATATCCAGAACAATATGGAGATTCTTTAGCTTTGGTTTCTGAGTTCTTAAAAACGTTCAACTTCTACTGCGCAGGCTTTTGTACTGTTTCAGGGCCATCATCCCTCGTCCCCAGCATGTCTCTCTCCCCCCCTTTAACTGTCTTTGTGGATTGAAGAAACGCAGGAGAACAGATAAGGTACTTTGAACACTTACACTAACCTGCTACAGACCAGGATTATGGGTTTTTGTTGTTGTTGTTGATGATGGGATCAAGATTAGAATTTTTCAAAAGGTCTAGGCAGCATCTACCAGTTCTTAAAGAAACACATTTTTAGATTTCTATGAGATATGGTGAAGTACATCTCTAAGTGTAGACAGAATTGTTGATGTTAACACAATAAATCACAATATGATGGTTTTTCAGTAACTGAAATGGCCCAGTAGGGACCAGACATCTTATTGTTACTCAAGGGCAAGGCATCTGTTATGCAACTCATATTCTGGCATTTTAAAACTTTGTCAAGATAAACCTCCCAAAATACAGGGATAAAGTGTCCTATTGAGAACAAAGCTGAACTTCCTCATTGCCTACCTCATATGATGTTTGTAATGTCCAGACTGGCCAGGGATTCTGGAGGATTTTTGCCTTCCCCTGGGCACTGAGCAGGGGTCACTGGGGGAGTAGGGGGTAGTTGTAAATTTCCTGCATTGTGCCGGAGGTTGGACTAGATAACACTAGAGATCCCTTCCAGCTCTATGTTCCCATGTAGTTGAGCTCTGAACCTCACATTCTTTGACCGAAGGTTCAGGAGGGGTAGCCATGTTGGTCTGAATCAGCAGAACAAAGTTTGAGTCCAGTGGCACCTTTAAGACCAACAAAGGTTTATTTTGGGCATGAGCTTTTGTGCATTGAATGGATATATGAAGGAAGCATAGACTTCCCATGTCCAAATCAGCTTGGCATAGTACCTGTTTGCATGGGCCAAAGGATGAGGGGGAATCAGGTATCTTTATGTGCAGATGCTGTTCCCACACAGGAAAAAAATCATATCCTAATATGTGTGCATATGTGTGTGTGTGTGTGTGTGTGTAAGTAAAATATTCTGACTGGCTTTCCTTTTACAGACAGACCCTTAGAAACAGCCAGTCAAAAATAAAGGGGTTTGGGTGAAGGGGAGCATTTGAATTAATTGCACATAAAACTGCTTTTTGCTTCTACTGAGGACAGTTTCAGGAAAAAAAATGTTTACTTGAGAAGCAAGGTTTGCACGGCTGAATAATAAAGATACAATAAAAACTGAAATAATGTGACTATATTGTATCTCTGAGGAATTAACGGCATTTACCTGTGACGCAGGTCTTAAAGTGCTTATTTACAGGGCTTTGGGTAGGATAGTAAAAACTGTGTTAAGATTTATATTGTAAATAGCGGCATAACGGGTCTTTGCACTCTCTCTGAATTCTAATTCCCCCATTAGATTGCATCAGCTGAGGGAAAACATGTAACTTTATGTTGTAAATATATTTCCCATTAATCAGCTTGAAAATTGAGTATTTCAAATACAGCAAAGTGATTTTTCTCGCTTTCTGAAAAAAAAGAGGACATTGATCAGGTAATTCCTGTGATTTCATCCTGTCATGTAGTTCTACAAGAATTTAACCACTGAACTCGTATAGAAATGTCAGTGTAGAACTTGAACTCATCAGTTGTGGAAGGGAAACATCTGTCAAAATGCAAATCGTTTTTAGACCAAGAATGTTCACAGCCTAGGGTTGCCATCTGGCCTGGAGAAAAATGCCCTGTTCCTTTTTATAGAGGTTTAATGCGTGGAAATGGGCAGTTGAAGCTTTCCATGGCATGGCGATAAATAACATCACCTAGTAAATAACATCCCATTAAGCCTCCATTAAAAGGACAGGACATTTTTCTCCAAGCCAGTTGGTAAGCCTAGGCTTGTGGTCACGGTACAGCAGCAATACTGGGTTGTAGGGTTTTTTTCTTTCTTATTTCTTTTATATTTTCCACAGTTTGTATACAGTGCTATGGATCCACTGCTGCATTTGGATAGAAAGTTAATGGTTTTCTTCTTGTCAGTATCTGTCAAACACCACTGTTGTTTGATATGGGTTTCTTATGGGGTTGCCAGCCTCCAGATGGGGCCTGGAGATCTCCCTCTTTTACAACTGATCTCCAGCTGACAGAGATCAGCTCTCCTGGAGAAAATGGCTGCTTTGAAGGGTGGACTCTCTGGCATTGTACCATGCTGAGGCCCCTCCCCTCCCCAAACCCCACCCTCTCCTGGATCCACCCCGAAAGTCTCAAGGTATTTTCCAATCCAGACCTGGCAACCCTAGTTTCTTATCATAGCTGGAAGTGTTACCTTGTACAAACCCTTTATCTTGAGGGCTGGATGCCACTTATAGGGAACCAGTTGGCCATTCCTGTTGTAGAACTTTTCAAAGCCACTTGGCTTCAGAGCATTACAGTTGGCTGCTTATTAATTTCCAAGGTCAATTTTAGGTTTGGTTCTTTCCAGCCCTTCTGCATTTGACATCTACATATCTGAAGGACTTTCGCTCTCAATATAAACCTGTGCAGTAACTTCAGTCTTCAGATCAGTCTGGTTAAAACCTCCACTGCTCGGTCTCAAGCTTTCCCAGCAGTGATTTCCACAATGGGGAATGACCTTTCTGAGTTTGTACAGATGGCACCCACCCTTCTAATTTGTAGAAAACTGCATAAAGCAGAATCCAAAACCAAAAGCCAATGAATGCCTTTTATTATGACTAGCCAAAAATAACACAACCACTGCATAATATTTTCAGTTCACCAGAACTCTTCCTCATGCTGGATGTTAAAAAGCAAGGGGAGAGGTGGGACTGTTTAGGCCATGGCTGTGAGGCTTCTCTGGAAAACTAAAAAAAAATGTAGGTGTTGTGTTGTTCGGTGATAGTACAAGGTATTCAATGGCTTTTAAATTTTTTGCTATGGATCAATGCAACTACCTATTTCTGGCCCCGGTCACACAGAGCATTTGCCCCGCTGAAGGCATGGGAGTCCCGCGGAGTATCCGGGCGTGATCACACGGGAACATCTGGGAGGCGTAGCACTCCCATGGCGACCCCGTGGCAAGCCGCTGAAGCCGCACAGTAAAAAACTAGTACACCGCATGTACTAGCAAACGCTTTGCCACGGGCCGCCTGTAGGAGCCTCCTGGTGTGATTGCGCCGGCGCGTGGCTTCCTCACCCGTCATCCTCTTTGCTGCGGGGAAGCCACCGTCACATCTGATTGCATAATAGCGCATCAGAATGCGACGGCGCAAATAGCTGCGCCCCCCCCCCCGCGTTTTCTGGCATGTCTGGCCGGGGCCTCTGTCTACCTTAGAAATACCTGAATTTAGCCAATGAAGAAAGGGGATACTTCAGCTAGAGGACTGGGAAGTGGCACTAGGTAAGACTACAATTTGGTTTGTATTGATCCTTTACTTTGTGTACTAATGAATTATAATCTACAGAATTGTTAATATATGGACTGCTATGTTTTTAAAGCAAACTCCATAGCACGATGGAAGACAGGAGGGCCTGGTGTGATGTGGTCCATGGGGTCGCAAAAAGTTGGACTTAACTGTGCGACTGAACAACAATAACATGTTTTTCCAGACTGTCAGCCTTTTAACAATTTGGCTACTGCATAAATTACTTTGCTCTGGAGCCATCCTTCCTGAGCTAAGACAAAAATGTGTGAGCTGAAGGCTAAAAAACCTGAGCTAACTCAGACTAACTCAGCTTAGAGGGAACACTGATCACTACTGCAAGCTACACACCTACACTGCAGGATCCTAGGGTTGCCAAATGACCCCGGGGGGCGGGGAATCCCCCACTTCCGAGCCCCGAGTTCCACCCCGGCGAAACCGGGGCCCGGCGAAACCGGGGCCCGGGGGAAACCCCGCCCCCAAAGCTGTGTCACCGGAGGTGACACAGCCACGTTGCTGACGTTTGGGCCGTGGCTGAGCTCGTCGGGGGGGGAAACCATATGTTCCCCCCCAACGAGCTTGGCCACGCCCCCAATATCAGCAACGTCTGACGTCACTCCCGGACAGGACGGAGCCCCCCCCGCCGGTAAGGTTTCAGGATTTGGCAACCCTACAGGATCCTGAGGCACTGAACTTGCACCTAAGAGCCAAAATTACAGTGATCTGAGCAATCATTAATTACAATTAAAGAAGTCCCAACAAGGTTGTTAATTATTATATTTTAAGTGAGGGTTGTGTGTTTACAGCAGTGTATTTTGAGAACCTTTGGGACAGAGTGAATAACTTTCTCCTTTCAGAAGTAGGACTCTGCCACAATTTAAGCACAAGTTGTTCATACAAAAGCTCTGCCGTTTTCCTTTTAAAAACAAGAGATGTAATTACCCTTGTTAAATATTCCTGCACTTAACTTCTCTTTTCAGTCATGGTGCTGAAAAAGCCTTCATGATATTCCAGATGGGTTGAATTTTGATTTTGTTTTTCATGTTTTATGGACACACCTTTTTACTGCCTAGTTTTAGTATATGCATTTATTCTTTCACCTAATGCAGTTTTTGCTTTTGTAATATGTAAAAACAGGTTTTATATATGTACAGATATATATATTTGAAACCTGGTATATATGTTACAAAAGCAAAAAATGCATTAGATGAAAGAATAAATTGATTTGCACATGTAATCTGCAATGGGAATTCATTTGGAATGTCTGTGGGGACAGGGAGAACACAAGAACAGAAACCGAGATCACCCTTTTCACCATTTCTTCTCTTGTGCAATGCCAGGCGAAAAAAAATTAAATTATCTCCAAATGCAGAAGACGAGAAGACACACACATCCTGAAAATGGGTGAGATGTTGCTCTATTTGACATTGTAACCATGGCTTAGAGTAGTTAGTGCATTCATTTGGGGGGGGGGGAGAGAAGCAAGGAGACAATTTACAAATTGGGCCATGAAACCCTAAAGAGAATACATTATGGAACTGCTTTTTCTGCCATTGTAGTTCTAAATTATGGCATAATGAACATTGCTTAAATGGTTTCTTTTCCCTCCTTCCTTTTCATTAATTTAATTTATTTTGGTGTGTCTCCCCCCATTCTTTCCCCACTTCCTCTATCCTCATTAGTCTTTTGCATTTTGTAATGCTCTTGTTAAGTACTTGCAATCCAGTTGTAATCAGTTGCTGCAGCATTTGTAGAGCTGAAAGAAAAACATTGCTGAGTTGTCAGCATGTTTTCAACTTCATTTAAAATGACAATGTGGTGATCAGCCACACATGCTAGGGTTGCAAGAGGGGAAGAGGGATCAGTACCAGTTCTTTGCCATTCAGTCAAACTGACATATGTGTTTTTATAAGCAATCTGAGCACTTTGATCAGTATCTGATGGTTCTCTCTGTGCTAGCAAATGATTCCAGCACTGACTGTCCGCAGAGGACTGTCAGGTTGAAAGCAACCCAGAAACAGTAATTTAAAAAAATGTTAATTGTCAGTCTGTTTTAGCGTGCTATTATTACCATGGTATGTTAGCAGCATTTCCCTCAGTGTATCTATGGTCAAAGTGGTTGAGTGTAGGTAGTCAAGAGGATTTGACAGGAATATAGTCCCAATGGAAGATAATAAACCTTAGATCAGGGGTGTCAAACATGCAGCCCAGGGGCCGGATCAGGCCCCCGGAGGGCTTCTATCAGGCCCACAGTGGAACTGGCTGTCTTCTGCTTCTTCTTCCAGTTCTGCTGCTGCTGCATCATTGTAGGTTTGCAGCTTACAGATACACACCTGAACAGCATACTCAGGATTGCAACAGCACAGACATTCTCATGCAATAATTCAGAGCAAGAGGTGTTAGTTATCAGACACTGTTAAATAAACAAAATTTTGCAAGAGTGCTAATGTTTTAAGCATGGTTTTATTTTAAGTAAAAAAAAAACCATTTGTGTCCTTTATAAAGTTTATATCTCCGCTACCTGGCATTACATTTTATGACACACATGGCCTGGCCCAACAAGGTCTCATTTATGTCAGATCCGGCCCTCATAACAAATAAGCTCGACACCCCTGCCTTAGATGTAATGGCAACATTTGGATTATAAACAGGTCTAACATGCTGATACTTTTGGAACATCACCACGGTCCGCAGGCATAATTTTATAAACTTCTGTGTATGTATGCAGATCCGTCCCTCGAACAATAGCGTAATGAGAACTACCGGAGTACATGCTGCAAGTACAGTCTAACTGGGGGTGCAAATTGGCTAAAGATTGTGTATTGTACTGATAGTGATGTTTACACAGATGTCGGAGTCTGTGATGTTACCTTTCCCGTATGAAACAGTAAGCATCTTTCAGGATGGCAGACGAACACCAACTTGTTCAGAGGTTTGAGGAGAACAGCAGGACAAGTAGGGTGTCAAATCTGCAGTTGCTCATACCTGCAAGCTTAACACAGTATGACATTGGACAGTGGCAACCAGCAGTATCACCCCCCCAAAAAAATTATTGAGTGGGAGCAGCCTGAGCAGTGAGGAATGTGAAATTTTAACAGCAATATAACAAAGGTTCACGATCATTCTTAACTTGGTCTGTTGCTAGTTTTCTGGGATTGATGATGGTGTAGCATTGGGACCTTGACTTGGAATGCCTCAAAATATATAGATGGCACACTGACCGAAAGACCAAAAGCATCTCATTCACCCTCTGTCATTTGTGGAGCACGCTTGTTTCTTTGACTTTTCTTTCCATTAATCTGAGTTACCCTTGCTTCAGCTTTAAGGTTGCCTCTTTCCCAAATGTGGGGAGATTTAGGAGTCTTCTGAGGACTCATTTCTCTTTTATGGGACAAAAAAATAGGACTCTTGTGCTCTCCCATAAAGTTGTTTATGCATCAATTTACAGGTTAAATAGAAGAGCCCGCCAACCAGGGCAGGTTGCAGTTCTTCTGATATACAGCCATCACAGTTACGGCACCATGAATGTCTGCAAAGGCAGAATTCTAGCTGAAGCTGATTAACATTTTGCAGCTTGTTCAATTAATTGTGCTTATACTTGTTAAGTTGTAGGAGGGAGGAAGTTGTTTCTACCTCTTCACCCTTTCAACCTTCCTAAACCCTATTTGCTAATCTGGGGGGGGGCAGTGAAAATGGCCCTGGGTGACAGGAATTTTTAAAAATTTTCATACAATTTGGGATGAATAAACAAATTCAGTGTTGTATTATGTGCCATCAAATTGCTTCTGCTTATGGCAGCCCTACAGGTGAATGACCTCCTAAATGTCTTATCATTAACAGCCTTGTTCAGGTCTACACTATTTCTACTTTCCCTTCTCCTGGCACCCTCTGTGTCCTTATCTTTTCCTTCTGCCTTCTCTCCTCCCCATGTACCAACCCTTTATCTACTCCCCATTTTCAGACTGGTATACTTTTTAAACTTCATTTACACCCCCAATTTGTCCCCAATGGCACCCCAAACAATTTATATACTTCTCCTCTTCTTCAATTTATCCTCACAACAACCCTGTTAGGTAGGTTAGACTGAAAAATGTGTAACCAGCCTAAAATAACCCAGTGAGCTTTTATGGCAAACTGGGGATTCAAGCCTGGGTTTCCCAAATCCTAGTCTGAAACTCTAGCCACTATACCATACAGGCTTTTGTGCGATGGCTGCTGCTGAACAGTAGCAAGCAGCCAGTTCTTAGTGTGTCATGCAACTCACATGGTAACAAGTCACCTAGTAGTTCCTGGCAGGCCTGGCCCCAATGAATACTCCCTCAAAGTGCAAAACCACTTGGGAAAGGGCCCTGCCCTGCCTTTTACTGACAAAAATCAAGACCTGAAGGCTGGCAATACTATCGTGGTTGCCTAGCAACAGCCACTAAGGTTATTTGTTTCTTGAAGGTACAGGTGCTGCTTTTGCAAATGCCCCCATCTTCACTGATATTTTAAAATTTCATTTATACCCTGCCTTTCTCCATAATGGGGACCTGGCAAGTAATCAGATAGTTGCTGCCAAGCCTGGCAAATATTTCTCCTCCCAGGGTGGATTGGCATTATGGGTACCAGTAAAGCTTTCTAATGGGCTGATGGCCTCCCCTGCCACCTGGGCTGGGCCAACCCAGTGGTGGAAAGTGTGGGGGAGATGGAGACCACATGGTGTGGGGGAGATGGAGCCCAAGCCCCAGGTGAGGTGAGGGGCAGTAAGATAGGGGAGATAGTGCCTGTCTTGTTCAAGCTTCACATGAGGTGTGAGGTCCCCCCACCAAATCGGACTTGATCTTACTGCTTCTCTGACTCCTTTGAGTGGTCTAAGAGCATATAGCGAGGGCTGCATGATTTCTCATCCACTCAGAGTTCTTAAAGAAGAAAGAACTGAGAACAATTCTAAATTTCCTTAGAATTCATTTGTAATTTGTATTATATTCCATAGTATATATGACAAGCGGGAACCCATAAGAAACTCGCGGGAATATTCCCTCACTAATTCTGTGTTTGATTCTATGTCCCAGAAAAGGACTTGAAGCACAGTGAATGCTTGTCACATATTATATAGCGGCCACTTCTGTTTCCCTCCTTGGCTTCTAAGTACATCTGTTGTACACTCACCTTTGTCTCTTTCCTTAGTCACTAGCTCTTTGCCTCCTTGTCTATTGCTGAATTGTAAACACCTTGCAGTCTGAGATCTGCCTATTTTTATTTTTACATGCAAATGTCTGTGAGGTACATACTAATATCACTGAGTACATAATTAAAATAATGATTTGCATGTAATACAAGAGGTCATCTTCTTCCTCTGCTACCCCATGAATCTGGTTCCTTTGACTTTCTGTGCTCTGAACTTTGGAATGCTGAAGATGCAGGTATCTGGAAGGTGAACAGCTCAGCCTACACACCTCCCCACATTCTCAGTGCCTGTCATTAGAGCTCTGCCTGTTTGCCTTCCTTCCATCCTCAGTTTGCCCCCCCCCCCGTTGGACCTCTGCCCTCTTGTTCACCCCCCATCATCAGTTTGCTGCCTCCCCGCTGTCAGTGCAATGCTCGCTTGGTTCTAGTTCCCCCCATCATCAGTGCTCCCCCCCGTCAGCTTGCTGCTTACCTGCCCACTCCCCCCCCCTATTCTCACCACTGAGCAGCTGAGGAAAGAGGAAGAAGCCTTGAAGGCAGGGCATGCTGAGCAGGGGGCAATCTCCACAGCAGGTACACGTCCTCTTCTGATGGCACGGTAGGCCGTCATTCCTTTTTCCCGCCACACTGCCATTTATCCTGTCCTCACCATTGCTGCACCTGCGTTGTCTGTGCTTGCAAGGTGGAGAGCTATGGCAGGTGCTACCTACTGCAACGGCGCTGGTAGGAAGGGCAGAATTTGTGTGCTCTTTTCCCAGCCAGGTAATGTGGTGACCTTGGCTCTCCCTTGCTGGTGCTCCTCCCTCCTCACTTCACTTGCTAGCTATTGCCTGCCCGAAGAGCCTCCCCCCTCCCCCTGCTCCAGCAGAGAAGTGCTGTCTACGCATGTGCAGATAACAGTCCTCTGTTTTAAAGGAATTTAACCCACCCATGTATTCTTTAAAAGTTTTCAGATTTTTCTTCAAACCTAGGGGGTCACCCAAGTTTGCAGAAAAACTTGTTTGAGGGTAAGTATGCCCCCTATCTGTGGAAATAAGTATCTGTACATAGGGGACTGTTGGGAATTAGATATATAGATGAGAAATTTGTTGTGTAACTCCAAAGTAAAAGAGCTTGTGTGAACTGAAGAACAGTTTCTTCTCCCATTGTCAAAACTTTTATGTGCTCCAAATATGTCAAAAAAAAAAACCTGTCAGCAATTGAATTATTATCCTTACGTGAACATGCCTGTGACTAGACAGCTGCTGGTCCATGTCTTGTTTCCCATGTGGGCCCTCAGATATTTCAGAAACATATTTCTGTGTTATGACACAAAGCTACAGATCTTGTAGCTGATAGTGGCATGCAGGAAAGGGAATTTTTAATTTCTTGTTGGTGGAGGCTGTCTGTTTATGCACTTACCCTGCATAAAAGAGCCATATAAAGAAAGAGAATTAATAGTGTCTTCAAGTGTTAGACTCCTACTGGGAGAAAAATGCATCCCCCTGCTGTATAGGGTCTGCTGTCATGTACAGTTAGCCTCTTTGCACCCATCCAATATAAGAGAGTTGAGACCACAGGGAGAATGTGATTTAAGCAATTTACTCCCTTTCACTAATGTTTGGTTAGATCCCATGGGGTGGGGTCACTTGATTAATGTCTTCCTAAAGAACAGTGTCAAATGGATTCTTCCTCATAAAGCTCATACAGTCAGACAAATTAATCTTGTATGTTTAAAAACAAAAATATAGGAATTGTATTAACAAATACATTTCCTTTTATCTGTGTATTAGACTACATTTTTGTAATTACCACACTACACCAATCAAACAGAGAATAAGAAAAATGCTAATTAATTTGTGTTTGGGGAGCAAGATGATGTGTTTGAATATGTTAAGGTGTACTATAAGGGAAGTAAATAAATGTAGGGGAGGTTTAACTATATTCATGAATGCTGGTAGTTCTCAAATGTCCTCAAAGATGCATCTTTAATCTAACAGCTTGATGTCTGCTATTTGAAACTTCCTGGGTTTAGTAGGATATATCCTCAATAAGGCTGAATGTTAAATTGATAGAAATTATATTTTGCTACAATGAGATTGGCAGGATAGTATTCCAGGTATAATATCAGGACATGTAGCTGTTTATAACAATTTATGAAAACTTGTCTAATTGCACTATAGCTAGCTTTGTTGGTTCTGATGAAGATTTTTGTGTGAATGTAGAATATCCTGATTTTTTGACAATGGAGGTGAGAACATTCAGCGATGGCTAGAGAACCAGAGATGGGTGAACCTATAGAACAGAAGTGACAACTGCCAGCAACTGGCAGGGTAGAACCCAAATAGGATTGTAAAGTGACGGTTCTGTAACAATATATTAAATCCACTATCAGCTATCCTTCTGCTAAGCTAGCATCAAATAACTAGGCTTTCTAAATGCCTCTCATAGGCAGGGGTTTGGCTTTGAACATAACATAATTCCCCCTGATTAGCCAGCTAGGCTGATTAGACTGTAGTGAGTTGGAGCATAATTAAACCTCAGACTTCTCTTCAGGACGAGATTCTTGGGGGCATCTTAATCAGGGTGTTTGTGATAAGTACTTACAAGGTGATGGATGAAAAAGTCGCTAGAAGTGATTCCCAAATACAGGACTGCTTTAGATTCCAAGGTTATCAGCAGTATATGTGTGGGAGACAATGTTATTTATTTATATACTTGTACTCCACTTTTCTCCACAATGGGGACCCAAAGCAACTTACAACACTATTCTTCTCCCCCTGTTTTATCCACACAGTAACAACACATTAATGTCAGATGTGGACCAAATCCAGCTTGAAAACCACTACCTTATAGCAGATACACATTCAGACAGCTACTGGGGTTTTCCATGTGTAAACTAGATACTGGGTGAAGAGGAGAGAGTTAGTACAACAGGAAAACTTATACTGGCAGGATAGCAATTAATTGTGTCATAGAGTTTGCTTCACAATGTATATTGTTGGCAAGTGTGCTATGAATGTATTATTTGTGCTATGCTGATGCTTGCATGTCTGTAAATGTCTCTGCATTTGTGTATATGGGATTTGGGAAATGCTGTGTGCTTTGCTTGCTTTGCCTTTCATGCTTGCACCTAGAAGCTGCTATGTGCAGGGCCTGCTCTGCCTGCATAAATGCTAATGAACACAACATATCCACACCTTCCCATCATGCCTTGGGACAAAGAAGACATTCTCCATTAAGCTCAGCCTCATGAAGTCTTGGGAACAACAACTCGCCCACCATTAAAGATCTTCTGGACCACATGTAACCCTTATCTGCTTGGAATCACAAAGACAACATCCTGTTTATTACCTTGTGGACCAAGCCAGCATCTGCAAGTCAAAGGTTACTATGGCAATACAACTTTGACACCTGGCCACATGGCTCCCATTGAAGTGTAGGGTAGAATTTGAATATCGCCCCACTCCCCTCTAGGTAGATGCGTCACTACCCCCTCAACCTATAGGTTTAGAGAAGGGGACGGATTGTAGGTGAAGGTTGGCTTTGTGCCAACCCCCCAAAGCTAGGTTTTATAAGGCTAAGCACAGCCTTTGTTTCTGGGTTAGCTATCCAATTTTCTATCTCACCTTTGCAACTTAAGTCTACTGCAGGTGATTCTAAGTGTCCTCTTGGGTCGCTACCAAAAGAACCCACACGTGCTTGGCTGGACCATTCAGTGTGTTTCTAGAGTCCCTAAAGATAGTACTTTTGTTCCCATCCTTTCTGCTGAGGAGATTTACTTCTCGCCTAGGATCAGATAAGTATCAACCGTACCCTTCTGTGTCTTACCTCCTTGTTAGTCAAGAGTTTTATTATTTTTCTTACTGATTGCTTTCTGTGTATCTACTGTAACTAAAGAAGCTTAAGTGTATGTGTGAACGCATCTATTTTTGTGTGCTTGATGAATCAGCAATATTTAGTAAAGACAACATTTATTCTTTAAACATCAGCTGTGTTGTCTCGCTTCTTGGGAAATAGGAGAGTCTGTTCTGACTCCGCCCTCTGGATACACGGGTAAAACGAACTCACAGCCCACTGTTATATATAAGGCAGAGTTGGGCCACAGGAATAATCTCCACTAGGGGGAGTTCCGCTATCAATATTTTTGGTCTTTGTTGTAACAGAGAAGCCCCAAAAGCACTGTAAGAAACTGAACTGGTTTATGAATGGTGTATGAGGCTTATAAATGTTTTCCCCCCATAAAATGTGTGTTTGTGGCAACCTAGACAGGAGTACACCTCCATTTCTATATATTTTGCAAGAAAACACCCTCATTCATAAACAGTATCCCCCTTCCCGAACTAATGGTTAGTTAGAAAATTTAGCAAGTAGACTAGACTAGAATTTCCACCAATTCACCAAAAAGAAAAATGTTGTGTTGCTCTGGACATTAATTTTGGAATACAATGTTTGAAGGGAAGTAAACAGTTTTGATGAGGCTAGCAAAAAATATCGTACATGGGTGTATGTATACTGGGCCAGGTTTTTCCTAAAGTGAAACTTTCTTTTTTTTTTAAAGTATTTTTCATATGTGCATGTGTGTGTGTGAATGTGTATGTGCGTGTGTGTATCTGGAAGTCATGGTGACCTCTGGTGACTGACCCCTACTGGGGACCTGGAGGGTATTCAGAGAGGTGGCTGAATAAAGCCTGCTCCTGTCCGTCTGACTGCTGGTCTTCCATGGAGGTCTCCCATGCAAGCACTTGCCAGAGTTGACCCTGCCTAGCTTCCGAGATCTGACGAGGTTGGGTTTGCCTAGGCTATCCAGGCCAGGGCCTAAAGTGAAACTTTCAAGGCAAAGTTTTTGGAGATTCCTGGTTGGGCAAAATACTTGAGGAATTCTGAAGAAAGTAAACATATGTCTGCTTACTAAGGCCATCAAAATTCCAGCTGCATAACTTTTAAGATGAACCTGGCTTGGATCTTGTAAAAAATCTCTGCCGATGAAGGGATTTTCATCAGCAGAGTGTGTTCTTGTTACCTTCCCTCTTGTGCTGCAGCCCGAAATACCACCCCCAAATGGTGCTCCTGGGGAGTGAGGGACCCCCACTAATGGCATGAAGTGGGAATCCTAGGTCTGTTGTGTGCATGTGGGGAGGGGAATAAGCAAAAATTATTCTCTCTTGCACATGTGGAATGATCAGTGGGATCCTACCCAATTATTGGAGAACTGAAAATCAGATAGCTGTGGCCTGCTACTAGGGCTACTGGTGTCTCAGAAGCAAATGTAGAACAGAAAGAGAAACGCCTCTGCCTTCTTCAAAAAAAGAAATTCTAAATTAGTCAATGTGATCTGATTTACATATATAACTCCCCATCTACTGGGAAGAGAATCTTTGCCAAATGTTTATGAATGTAACAATAAGAATAATGAAGAAAAATGACAGAATGCAAACCTTTGAAGAGAGAATAAGCAGTAGATGGCTTGGGTAAGTAACTCCCAGCAGCACTCTTAAAATGACTTATTGGTTAATTGAATCAGTCCATCATCTTTTGGTGACAGCATCAATTTGCAGACTTTTTGGTCAATGGGCTCTTTCGGAGTTGCAGCTATAAAAGCACATCAGTGTAAAATGAAGTATGGAGTGTATTTATCTAAGAACTCACATGTGTACAATTTTTTTTATAATGACTAGTATGAGATTCACTTATTTTACTGATATAGCACTGTTGGCTCTAACTCCTCCCCCAGCCCCATACTTACAGTCAAGCAGGGTGCTGTAAACTGACAGATGGAAATGCTCCCCTAAGTAAAGGTGTGAAATAGAGCTGACATTTCCCCCTCCTGGCACCTTTTATTCAGTAGTCAAAGCTTTTCCTAGCTCATACAGCAATGCTAGGGATTCATTCCATGGTGATGTGGTGATATGAAAAGCTTGGTTTATTAAACTTGTGCCCCAAAGAAGATTGCCTGGTGACCATGTCTGGCTTAGGATTTGTTTTGCTTCCTCCAGTAGCAGATTGTGTTTCATTTTTCAAATTAGTTTATGAATAGTCATCTCCCCTTTTTATTGCTTCTTTGATACCATTCAGGGCTTGTGGTTTTCAAATTGAGACCCCTAAGCCTGAGTTCTTCGCAACCTAGTTTGTCTGTGTCTGTGGCTCACAGAATTGAATGCTGCGCGCCCCCCAACAAAAAATTCCTTGCACCTAGAAAACTGGATTATCAGGGAAAGGACAACCCTAGAATCCTTCTTCCTGGCATTTATGCTTCATTCCGGAGATGTTTTATATGCCATCTGCAGTCTAAAGGTAAGACTGAGGTACTCTTGGTTGGGGCTGATGTTCACTTTGGAAGCAGAGGATGGCCTGCTCTGAACTGAGCTGTACTCCCCATGAAGGGATAGGGCTTGCAGCTTGGGGTACGGCTGCATGTAGATGTACAGATGGATGCCATTTGTGACCTTTCCTTGAGAAGTGTGATCTGACCAAGGTCAACTATACTCTGAGCAGCTTCAGGTTAGATGAATGTAATTCTTTCTATGGGGGGCTGCGCTTGAAGGTAGAACAGAAATTTCAGTTACTTCACCGTGCAGCAGCAAGATTTTAATGTACTGCATCTTCAAAGGCAACACCAGTGACACATATTCCGTGGCTCCAGCTAGATTAGCAGAGGATCAACATAGGCTTTGTGGAACATGTACTGTATGAGCACCTCTAAGACATGAGGGGAAACTACTCTTATTGACATATTCTGTGTGCATCATTTGACTCACTTCATGTTCAGTTTCCTTTTTCTTCCTCCACTCAGTGGATATGAAGAATTGGGCCCATGAGAGTTTATGCTGGAATAAAATTGTGTTAGTCTTTAAAATGCCACACAATACTTCTGCTTTCCTTAGCTGTTCAAATATGATCAAATACGTTTAAATTATATCTGCTGCATAACTGTCACTTAGCTGTTCAAATATGATCAAATAAATTTTAATTATATCAGGGATCATTTAGCTGTTCAAATATGATCAAATAAATTTTAATTATATCAGGGATCATTTCGTAGAACAAGAGGTGCAGGAGCTCATTAGCATAACTCATTTGCATATGGCACACCCCCTGACATCACCGAAAGTGTGTCAGAAGGCAACATCCACCGCTCAGGCTCCATCCCTAAAATCTCCAGGTATTTCCCAACTCAGATTCAAACCTGGATCTCTGAAACCCTTGTCTGGAACACTAACCACTACACAACACTTCATGGGGCAGTGGCTGTTGAGCAGTAGCAAGCAGCTGGGCCTGCATGAGTTATGAAAGTTGAATGGTGCTTGGAGGCAGGGGTCGTTTCGTAGAAAAAGAGCTAGGGGGACTCATTAGCATAACTCATTAGCATATGCCACACCCCCTGACATCACCGGAAGTGTGTCATAAGGCCACACCCCCTGACATCACCGGAAGTGTGTCATTAGGCCACACACCCCGCCCCCAATGGTCCTGGCCGCCGCCGGCCTTGCAGCTCCACTGCCGAGTCCCATGAGGGGCCCGGCGGTGGACCTGCAAGGCCGGCAGGAGTGCAAGGAAGCCCCGCAAAGGCCCTCCCTGGCCCCAGGCAGGCAGGGGTGGGGAGAGGCAGGGAGGAAGCAACTTACCCTCCCTCTTCTCCTGCCTCCTCCTGGCTGAATGAGGGCCGGAAGCGGGGCGGCCGGAAGCAGGGGGCGGGGCTTCGTCATGTGCCGCACCCCCCGTACCCCACCCGGGGGAACTGCGATCCCCTGCAATCCCCCCCGAAATGACCTCTGCTTGGAGGTGAGGCGACGGGAAAGGCTCTTTTGTTTGTCAGAGTGGCTGGCGTGCTGGCCCCTCTGTCAGGCAGAAGAAGCCCTGGACTCCCTTACTTCCCCCCAATTTCCCTTCACCCTGTGTAGAAGTGAGGCAATGGGAACGGAGGGGGGAAGGAATGGATCCCAGGCACTTCTGCTTGTCAGAGGGGCTGGTGCGCTGGCCCCTCTGTCAGGCAGAAGAAGCACTGGATTCCCTTTCTCTCCCCCCTTTCCTTTTGTCCTGCTTGGAGGAGAGGCGAAGGGAAAGGAGGGGGGAGGAGTTTACTTGTTACTCCCAGAATGCTGTTCCTGTCCGTTCCTGCTCGAAACGACCCCTGTATCTTCTACATAACTGTCACTTTTTACTGCTCATGTGGTATTTAAGGAATTAACAGAAGTGTCGAATTCTGCTTAGTATTGCACTCTAAATCATGAACTATACTTTAATGTAGTTCCATATTATGTTTGGAGTATGGCGTGTGTGCAAACATCCATTTTTCAGGACTAACTTAGCTTGTGCAACACTTTCTTTTGGAACCCAGACCTTCCTGCAGAACTGGGGATTATTTAGGCAGCTGATATTTTAGCACAATAGTTTTTAGTCTGCCCCAATTTACTACTCACAGCAACATAAGTTCGAAAATAGATCTCATATTTGTAGGATTGCCAACCTCCAGGTAATGGCTGGAGATCTGCTATTACAATTGATCTCCATGCAATAGATATCAATTCACCTAGAGAAAATGGTTGCTTTGGAAGGTGGACTCTGTGGTATTGTACCCCATTTACTTCCCTCCCTTCCTCAAGCTCCGCCCTCCTCAGGTTCCACCCCCAAAATCTCCAGGTATTCCCCATCCCAGAGCTGGCAACCCTACACACTTGAAAAGCCTTTGGACTGTGTCCAATAGATGATTTTCTTAAAACTTTTGAATGACATTACTGTACTAAAGTATATGCAGTATTACTTCTTAACAAAGATTAGTTACTGCATTGTTGGTTATTGTAAGCCTATCAAAAACTGAAATCTCCTGATAAGAAGAGAAAATAAAAAGACATATTCTAAATCGTTGAGAGTCTATTACAGTCAGCCTTGTAAAAGAAGCCTTTTAGTGTCACAGTCGATAATGTAAATACCAGTTACCTATGACTGAGTTAAAATGATGTCATGACCTGGCAATTTCTATTTAGTGCTGACACATCCATGTAAAGCACAGCTCAGAATTGCCTGCATGTAAATATAATAGGATTCTTTCTTTTGTTTATTTGATCTTTTGAGAACTGTCATTCAGGAAACTTGGGAGAACCAGGGTGGTAGGGGAGGTCCATGGATAGCTTGGAAAGCTACATTTTTTAAAATTTATTTTTTAATGCAAATTACACTAGTTAGTCCCCAAAAAAAATCACTTTTGTTAAAAATACATTCAGAATAAACAAATGAGTATAAGAAAAGAAAAGACATTTGGATTGTTAACACTTGCTTTCTGAATACTTGGATTTATAACAAGAAAACAAAACAAAAAATCCCAGTCTAGAAAAATAACATTCTTCACTAGATTTTGAGGAGGATACAGCTGTACAATTCAACAATATTTCAGATATTCTCACACTACTGTGCTCTAAACTCTCTTCATGGCAGATGTGTCCACTAATTTATACACTATGGTAGTCAACAGTCCTGAATTTTTTTGGTGGTTGTGATGTTAGTTGCAGTGTAATCAAGTTTGAGGGCCTAATACTGACATAGTGTGTGTCTGCATTGAGATGCTGCCAGACCATCTTTTTTGGAATACTCATTTTAGAATCTCAACATTCTTACAGTTTGCTCAGAGGTTTCAGGATGAATGCTGTGGATTCCAGCCTTCTCCTCCTCTGTGCCATCCTTTTCTCTCTCACAACAGAACCATAAATTCATGAATGTGCCCAGGAAGAAAACAATTGCTGCATTCTTCAGCGATTTCTCCTTCTTAACTCAGGCAACACTGGCCCCAGACATATCTGCTATCTAGTGTTGCCACTTACCCAGTAATGGTGAGGGACCTCCCACTGATACTCTCTGTCCCCCACTCTTCCTCAATGGTGGGCGGTGGTAATAAGGAGAATGGAGAAGGAAAACAGCACATGCAGATCTCTTCCTGTTTCAGAACAGGAAGTGGTGTCATGATCAAAAATAACTCTTTTTTGCACAACAGACATAGCTATTCCCCATTCTTACCAGCTACTCTTCAACCCATGATTTTGCTTGAGACTCACTGGTTACACTAAAAAAGTTGCTACCAAGGTAGTACAGCTGTGAGCAAGCTTGCACTCTTATGTAGTTGCATATGACAGTACAAAAGTTATTGCACCTCTTATGGGCATCCTTGATTCTTATGGGTATCCAAGGGAACTAGGAAACATACTTCTCTCTCCCAACATACTTTTCTCTCATACCTGATGTAACTAATACTTTTCTAATACACAAGCATATCACTGGGCTGACATTCCAAGTAAGGCCCACTATATACATTTTACAACTTCTTGCACCAGCTGCCTGAAAGAGAGGGTATGTTCCAGAGTATGGAATATGATGTGAACTGATGCCAACTTGCTGGCTAGCCATATTAATTTATTCAGCATTGACTCATAAGCCTCATAAACATTTGGTGATATGTAATGAGGGAAGCCAGATACTGAAATTGCCCTGCATAAAGGATTATATGAACAACAGAAATACACACACAAATTGTTATCTCCCTTATAAATAAAAGCCGAATGGTGGTGGCACTTCTCTAGAACATTCCACACGCTCCAAAATCAGTTCGCTCTCTGATCTGTCATTCAGAGGGTCTCCCTATCCACTGGCTGCTTTGTCTGAGTCCTGCCTCCAACATTTTGCTAATCCTCTCCCCCCCCCCTAGCCAGTCAGAACACAGTGGTTATTTCCATATGCAGCCTCATTGGCCTCTGCCTTGGAACACAGAGGTGGTTTGCATATGCGACTTAATTGGCTTTTGCCTCTAACATTCTAAACAGTTTTGCTGTTCTGAGGTAAAATGTGTCCAATCTCCAGGTGAGGGCTGGAGATCACTCAGAATTACAACTGCTTTCCAGATGGCAGAGATCAGTTCCCCTGGAGAAAATGGTGGGCTCTGTATCCTTATATGCTGCTGAGGTGGCCCCCCTATGACAGCCAATGTGACGTAGCAGTCAGAGCTTCAGAGCACGGGAGAGGCTGTAGGTGTGTGGGGGGTGGAAAGCTGAAGAGTGAGGGGGAAATAAAGGTAGGGTGATGATTGGCTGGGAAGGAGATATGGTTGCCAACTCCAGGTGGGAAATTCCTAGAGAGGTGAGGGATGGAGCCTGGAGAGGGTAAGGTTTCAGGAGGCGTGGGACCTCGGACAGGTACAAAGCCATAGACTCCACCCTCCAAACCAACTATTCCCTTCTGGGGAACCATCGTTGCCAATCTCCAGATGAGGGCTGGAGATCACTCAAAATTACAACTGTTCTTTAGGTAGCAGAGATCAATTCCTCTGGAGAAAATGGTGGACTCAGTGTCATTATACCCTGCTGAGGTCACCACAGCAAATTGACACTGAGTGTCCAAGGCCGGGGCACCTACCCAGAGCCTCTTTCTAGAGGCCATTGTATTTATTTCCACAACGGGTCTTTTTCCTAGTTTAACATAATTAAGCTTGTTAAATGTTTGATAAGAGTGAACCACTATAGAAGTCAGAGTAATGAATCCTCCACAAAACTGTTTCGTTAATCCTCCCCCTCCTTGATAAGTAGAGGAGATACATAAAGGCATCAAAACCCTAAACTCTGCAATCATTTACTGATTTTTCTAACATGCTTTGCCTCTTCCCCTAAATGGGGATGGAATATCAGTGAGGGATCAATGAGCAAATCCAGCACCTTCACAATCTAAATGCACACCAAAATATGGAGGCCACATCTCAAAACCTACATAGTGAAGAATTACTCCTACTTAGGTTTTCCTACTTAAATAATGATGGATAAAAGCCCCAAAGAAATGATATTAAGTACTAGGGAAGTGAAAATAGGGTTAAGATCCAATCTTCATGCTTCATAATCCAGGTTAAATCCACTAATAGTAAATGAATTTCAAGTTTATAAGAAGTTACTGCAGGCCTAAAACGATAGACCACCAAATATGAAGCATCTGCAGGGGCTATACCAGTGAGACACCATTGATCATGATGTCATTCTAGTACTGCAACAGATACAATGATGCAAATGCTGAAGATCAGGACAGTTGATCTTACAGACTGGACAGTTTTTGATATCACATGTGCTGTCTGCAAACCAGTATACCATGCCATTATACCCATGTTATTTTGTATTTCATAGTTAATTACACTCACTTCCACTTATATTGTATCATTATTTTTGCTGCTGGGACCTGACAAATGTGTTTATTTCTATAATGACTGTTCTATTGTCATCAAGATTTATTTCTGTGATATATTATACCCATGCAGAGACACCAAAATTGGGGAGGGAGGAGGTGGACTAATTGAATGGACATAGTTATCATGATGCGTTTTATAGGCCACACAGAACACACACACTTGGCAAGCACAGAAAAGAGTTGCTTGACAAAGATTTGGTGGGCAATTTGCCCATGCCAAGAAGAAGTTATGCCTTTCAACTGTTTCTGGCTGATGTACTTGTGTCAGTTTTCAGTAAAGAAATGAGGGTTATTCATGTTCCCCCTCCCCTCAGAAAGCCTGAGCAAATAGTCTCCCCACTCAATGAAAAACCACTGAAGTGGTTGAATTTACAGCTCAAATTCAGGAGATAATGGATGTTCCTAGGCATTGACATTATTTCATAAACACATTGACCTACTAGTAAATTTCCCAAAGGCATCTTGTTGCCAACTACATAATAGCACAGGATAGGGTTTTTCTTTTAGCCACAATAATACAGGAAGTTAAGATACACATTCTAACACACAATAGATCCCCCAAATACCACAAAAAGTCTTCAAAAATATCACCAGTGCAACTACTCCCACCCCAACTTAAAAAAACCCAAAACAAAACCAAGAAAGGTATTATATTATCCAGAGTTTTTTTCTTTAAAAAAAAGCTCACTTGTGTAGGATTTTCAACTGGAATTTGTTATAAAAGAGTAAACATAGTTAATACATATTTAGTTGGTCTCTGTTGATAGAAATATGCAGATATTTCTGTCATTAGTAAAAGACATAGAGTCACTTATAAAAGCACCTGGAGTGCAGTAAATAAAAACAGTGGGGTTAAGGAACACTGTTTTTGTTGTTTCTTTCCAGATATTGGCAAAAGTTGATTTTTCTGCATTTTCCAACTCCCCCAAGAGCCCAATTCTTCTATATGTATTTTAAAGTGTTGACATCCTGGCCACTCTGGTGGCTTCATAGTAAAGCACTTATTCTCTGATGATTTTCTCACACAGTCGACTCTGGCAGAAGCAGAGTCTATCTCCTGACACAGACTTAGAAATCTTTTAGAATTAATGAACAGCATGTTGAGCCTAAAGGAAGTTGCTTCAGAAAGCCCACACTGAATTTCTCTGATGTGCAACTTAGGATGGGTTAAGGCAAGTATGTACTATTCCAGCCTTTAGGGCAAACAACTTGCTGCCTATTGACTTCTTGTTTCAAGGTCATCACAGTATCTTTAGTGTTTATTAAGAAGACACGGCTCCAGACAGAGTACAAAAGAACCTCAGAAAGAACCAAGTGGAGGAGACAGGAGGAAAGGGGAAGAAAGTAGATAGCAGCCAGAAGATGGCACCACTGCTTCTCTGTTTGAACCTTCTGTATGTGAATTGGGAGATTCCAGGATGAGCGAGAAGGAATCTTGTGCACTCTTCTCTGGGCTTGTTAGAAAGAGATGCTTCGGACTCCAAGTATGCCTGGTCCTGTATGTACTGAAACAGAAAAAGTTGGGACTTCTTTCACTCTTTGCAACCCATAGGAGGTCATGCTGGAATAAGTCCTTGGACAGGTCCTTCCACTCAACCACATGCTTTACTCATGTCACTTTGACCTAAAAGAGAAAAGTTAAAAAGGCAATGATTCTTTGTCAGAAAAGAAGCTGAACTGCACTTCTTCACTTAGAATTTCTCCCACCCACAACATGTTTAAGGGGACATAGTGTTTAGATGAATTTTTGTGCATTTTCATCTTCAGAGTGCAGTCCTTCAACTGCTCCTGAAATGACAGCAGTCTTGCCACCAACGATGAAGAGAAGAAGATTGGATTTATACCCCGCCCTTCACTACCCAAAGGTGTCTCAGAGCGGCTTGCAAACTCCTTTCCCTTCCCCTCCCCACAACAGACACCCTGTGTGGCACGTGGGTCTGAGAGAGCTCTGACAGAAACTGCTCTTTTTCAAGGACAGCTCTTATCAGAACTACGGCTTGCCCAAGGTCATCCAGCAGGTGCAAGTGGAGGAGTGGGGAATCAAGCCCGGTTCTCCCAGATTAGAGTCCGCGCACTTAAACACTACACCAGAGTATGACGAGTGGGGGGAAAGGTGCCGTTTCTGATCTGGATCCTTCCTTGTCCCGTTTATGCTTTTGCCTAACACACCATTAGCACTGTTATGGACTGATCACCCTCAGCACTGATACATGGGAAGGAAAGGAAGAAAGCGAGTGTCCATATTCACTCCTGAAACTTCCTATTCACCAGTGGAAGTTCTCGGGTTCCAATTCATCCTCTAGGGTCTAGGGTTGCTCAGGCTCTTGTGGCTCACAGGGCTGTGATATGCAGATACTTGATCTCAGTTTTAGGGAAACTGCATTCTATTGTTGCCATTCGGAGCTCATGCAAACATAATAAAGAAATAAGGCAAATTGCACCAGCTCCCTGGCACTAGAGATGGCAGGGCATCCAGGAATGACAGAATCCTTAGAATCATAGAATCACAGAGTTGGAAGGGGCCATACAGGTCATCTAGTCCAACCCCCTGCTCAATGCAGGGTCAGCCTAGAGCTTCCCTGACAAGCGTTTGTCCAGCCACTGACACACTCTTCTGGAGCAATTCTTCCAATGCATTAGGCATCGGATATTATATTTTTTGCCTCTTATTTTCTCAACAAAAATGTTTATTGTGAAGAACATAAGAGACTGGCACTGTAGTCTTTACTTCCTTATTTCAATGTCCCTACACTTAATAAGGAGCTGCAGTGGCTCAAGTGGTTAAGACGCCGAACTGCAGGCTGTGGAAGGTCAGTAGTTCAGGAGTTCGAGACCCGGGTGCCGCAAGACGGAGTGAGCTCCCGTCTCTAGTTCCAGCTCCTGCCAACCTAGCAGTTCGAAAGCAAGAAATTGCAAGTAGATAAATAGGTACCACTTCTGTGGGAAGGTAACAGCGTTCCGTGCGCCTTGGTGTTTAGTCATGCGGGCCACATGACCACGGAAACATCTTTGGACAGCGCTGGCTCTTCGGCTTTGAAACGGAGATGAGCACTGCAACCCTAGAGTCGGACTCGACTGGCTTTCAAGCAAGGGAACCTTTACCTTTACCTTTACCCTTAATAAGATTCCCTATGGTAGAAAGACACTCAGGCAGTGCAGAGGCTTACTCTACAATTCTAACATTGTTATTGATATTCACTTTTAATAATCCAACATCATGAGATTACTGATGGGGTTCAGTTACTCTTTCTACTCGCAATTCCATTAAAAAACCATAGCCAAGCACATCAAGGGCAATGGGATGAGAATGGGCAGCAATATTGCCACTCATCAAACCACTTCTTAGGCACCAGTACAGCTAATAGTTTATTATGAATCAGCACATAGCAGTTTTGTTTGAAGCTGGGAAGTAAATTCTCTTGAGTTCTCCTTTTTATTTGAGGGGAGGAATAACCCCCCCAGTTATTAAGCCTTAGAGTCCCAGAAATTTCATTTCAAGTGTGAAAGTTAGCTCAGACAACAGCCATTGTTTCCCCATGTCAATGTTCAGAGCTCCAGGAGTGGGAGGATACTGAGATCTTACTTCTCCTCCACATGTAACTGTCACACTCTAGAGGAGGGGAGGGGAACAGATTGGGAGAGGCAGCTTTCCTTCTCTTGGCCTTATATCTGCCTGAGCATCATCAGTGGTAGCCACAGCAACTGCAGCCTCCATCAGAGGGGCTTGGAAGGTGATAGAGAAGTGGCTGGGGAGGGGCTTATGCCAGAAACTGGCATTTTCCAAGTGGTATCAGAGACCTCTTTTGCAATGTAAATTTTCCAGGCTTTTCCTTAATTCAGCTTGGGGAAGTCTGTTCATGACTATAATTGAAATAGCCTTATAAAGAAGTGGGATGGTGCACTGAGTGCTCTCCATGTGGTGAGAAGTGGTGGTACGAAAAGGAACAGCCAATTGGTGCTACCCGTGTAGCTCTTTTGTCTGTGTTGATACTCAGCAGTTCTTCCAGCAGGTTAGGAGAAGCTGCACGGTAAGCTCAAGGTACCATGTGTTCAAAAAAGAAAGCACAATCCCTTTGGCAACATTGTACCCTTTCAGGCATTTCCAGATTTGCTCTAAAATGCTAATTTCCTCTGTAAACATCCCTCCCTATGTTACTACTGTGGGGTTAAGACGCTTTCCAAACCTACATGTTAAAAAAAACCCCACACCCTGTATGGCATTTTAAAATAATTTTAATGTTTCAGTGTTAATTTTTCTCTCTCTTCTAAACAATGTCATATGGGAAAATTAGGCTAAAATAATAATAAATGAATGCAAGAAAAAGGACTTGGTGGAGCTTTGCTGGAACTGTACGACTTCAGACAACAGGTGGGAGGATTATCTAAATCAAAAAAGAGTTTTTGCCCTTTCTGGCAGGATAGTTTTAAAACATACAATCTTCTTGTTTGCCTCGCCCCCAACTTCGTAATACGCTGCTGGGGCAAAGTCCTGGGAGGGTTATGCCATGTGCTTCTTCCCACTTTAAGTGCTAAAGAGTTTTGATATGGCAATGGCCCTTTTGGTGCATTAGTAGAAGCATCAAGCCACATATTCATTTCATTTTTGCATGTGCTAAAATCTTCTACCTGTTGGTGAGAAACGGACTGGGAACCAACAAGAAGGAAAGCAACCCAGAATTCTTAATGTTCCTCCTGTGTTTCCTTGTGTTCAAGCTACAATCTTAAAAATTTATATTGACTTCTTTTGCCCTACAGCTTCAACTTTCTTCCCAGCCGGTTTTAGTAAGCTCTGTAAATGCAATCAGCCACTCTTGAAGCCGAGGACATAAAGAGAATGAGATAATATCTCAGCTAGAAGGCTCCATATGTTGATGGCAAGGTATAGTTTATGAAGGAAGAAATGGGATTAGAATTGCTCCAAGTACCTAGGAGCTAAAAACAGTGAGTGGAAGAAATAACATTTTGCAAGTGTACAACACTTTGACAAAAGTGAAAAGAAAGATTTCTTTGGGCAAATACAGGCGAGAAACTGTTTTGGTCCATGTTTCACAAGTCTGGTACCTGAGCATCATCACAAGATCTGTATTTTATACACTCTTCTGACTTGTGGAAGTACATTAAGGGCAATACAAATAATATGGCCTTCAGCATGGAAGCTCCTGAAAAAAAGGATCTTGCATACAAAGTCTTTTTTTTTTTAAAAAAAAAGAGTGGCTATGGCTCAGTGGTAGAGCACTTGATTGCATGCCAAAAGGTCTCACATTCATCTCCCATATATTCCTGCCAGAATGCCACACACATCTCAGGCCTTGTTCCATGTCCCTGACCTTTAGAGGTGCAGTCAGTGCCCACTGAGGATACAGCTGGCTCCCCAATGATAGAATATCCTTTCCCTGGCCAGTCTATTTGGTGCTGTTGCTGAACATTTTCCAGTGACAGGCAAAAACCTTTTTAAAAAACCTGAGCAAGCTTTTAGTTGATTGATTGCCCTCTTTCGTTGGTGTTTTTGTGTTGTTATAGTTAATACTGTTTTGGATTAGAGGGTTTTTATGATTATTATAAATTTTAGACAAGTTTATGATTAGTTTTATTCAAATACTTTTGTTCAACTGGTTTGTCTTTCGATGTGTTGTAAGCATACGTTTAAATGGATGGAAAAATAGACAGCAAAGTTCAGATTCCTGCTTTCTTTAATAAAGGTCTTATTTCGCTTGGTGATGGGATAGTCATCACCAACGAAGTTTTCATATTACTTTTTTCTATTATTTTTTTTAGTGTTTGTAGAAAATGATAAGGTTATGTCAAATAACAATTTTCTTTCCATGACAAACCCCTTCCCACCCCATTAAAACAAGTAACTACGCCAATTCCATCAAATATAAAATCCATTTACAATGTCTATATATTCAAGTTATTCATCTTTAGCTATCTTCTCTTCTTGTTGTAATAGTTTAATAGGCATCTTTGATGGTTATTTGAAAAGAAGAGAAAAAGAAGGAAGAAGAGGAGATTGGATTTATACCCTGCCCTTCACTACCCAAAGTAGTCTCAGAGCGGCTTTTTAACTCCTTTCCCTTCTCCTCCCCACAACAGACACCCTGTGAGGTAGGTGGGGCTGAGAGAGCTCTGACAGAAACTGCTCTGTTTCAAGAACAGCTGTGCCAGAACTATGGCTTGCCCAAGGTCATCCAGCAGGTGCAAGTGGAGGAGTGGGGAATCAAACCCGGTTCTCCCAGATTAGAGTCTGCACACTTAGCCACTCTTGGCATCTGAACAGATGAGTCTTCACATCATTGTGTTTAGTCAAAGTATTGTCTTCTCTTAATACACAATCCACTCATTAGAAGCCAAATTGAGCACTTTTGCCAACTATGTACAGATTTTACAGGGTCCTTAACCTTCCAAGCTCATACTTACTAGATGACTTACAAAGCCCACACTTTTGGCTTGTGAATTCCAAGGAACAAGAATACTCCATGGTGAAATCAATTTGTCTAGCCATTACTGACCAATTTTCTTTCAGGACTTCAACATGAATGAGTGGAATGAGCTATCACTTTTAGACTACCTTCTGTCCTGACTTCTAGACCTCAGCAGATACTGTTGTACACTGAAGCTTCACCATACAATTCAGTGGAAGCAGCAGTGAAAGTGTACTCATGTGCTGCAACCACCAAAAAGAACTGTAGAGCTCTGGTGTGCAGGAGGGCAGCACCATGCATGCATCAGAGCCTGCACAACCAGAGACACAAAAATCTCCAGATTAAGAACTTGTTTCTATATTAGTGAAGTTAAGATCACAACTGTTACATGCTTTAAAAAAAAAATTGGGTGACAATGGAAGCCGATATTTATCCTAAGTTAAAGTTGACTAGCCTAATAACGCTGTAATATCACAATCTACATATCAGTGCCATTAAGTCAAACATCATAGATGACAGCATTTTTTTTCGCAGAACAGAAAAATTAGCATCTTAATGTGTCTTGAATTTAAAATACCCATAAACACTGGCTATTTCAGACCATATTTCCTCTTAACAACTAGCATAGCACAAAATAATTTGGAAATTAAGTACTTACATGTACATGGGCTGTAGTTGTAAATGAGATGTCTTCTGAGGGCCTTGATAGCCGTAAGAGTCAAATCCTCCTATGAAATCAACTGAAAGAGGAGGAAATTGCTTTCATTGCTGAAATCATTCCCAGAAGAGACAAACTTTACCATTAGAAATAAAACAAAACCAAAAGCTTCTACAGACACTACACTGGGTAGACATACTGAAATGTGTATTAACATGCACACGACTGACAGTGCAATCCTATGCAGAGTTATGCCTTTCTAAGACCACTGAAGTAAAAATTATTCTTTATACGTGTGCTGGGTAATTCTCATGTTACATTAAACACAGGTACAGCTCAATGTGTGATTTAAAACCCACATTTATTTTGGTACTGGTCCCAAATTTCATTTGTATTTATTTGTATTTATTTATTAATTCAATTTATTTATTAATTCAATTTATTAATTCAATTTATTAAGCACCCTCCTCAGTGGGATGGGGCTCAGGGAAGTGTGCACAAAATCAATTAAAACATCATATAAAACAGTTTAACACCAGACTAAAATACCTCAGGTTAAACAGTAAGACAGATCAGGCTAAAACAGTACATCTTTTTTTTTTTTAAATAATTTTTATTGGTATATTACAATCTGAGTGTTTCCAGTCAAATACCTGTTATAAAACAGTACATCTAATTGACTGTAGATGATGCTAAGATCCTAACAGCACCGCTGTCTCATGAGGGAAGGGGCAAGGGAGAGGAAGATGGGAGTGCCAAGATGGGACCATCGCTGTCCTCAACCAAAGGCCTGGCGGAACATCTCTGCCTTGCATGCCCTGTGGAATTTTAGTATATCCCGCAGGTTGTGGATGTTACTCGGCAGAGAGTTCCACAAGGTTGGAGCCAGGGCAGAGAATAGCCTTGCTCTGGTTGACAGCTGGACATGTCTCGGGCAATGGACCACCAATAAGTTTTGATCTCCTGAGCACAGCACTCTTCTCGGGGTATACCAAGAGAGGCCGTCCTGAAGGTACATAGGTAAAGGGAACACATATTGACTTTCCTACAAACAGATGTACACATGTACATGCAAAATGTATATGTGTTAACTGTAATCTGTGAACAGGGTTGTAAAGTAATCCTAAACAGAATATACCTTTCTAAATCCATCAAAGTCAATGAGTTTAGAAGAGTGAAACTTTTTAGGATTACATAATGAATGCAAACCAAGCACAGCATTTCCAAGATTAGACACGGACTGGGTTTCATCTTCACAAACTGATAACCATTTACTGTACCCAGGGCTTTTTTTGTAGAAAAAGTCCAGCAAGAACTCATTAGCATAATAGACCACACCCAGCAGCAGAAACTCATTAGCATATTGAGCCACACCCCTGATTGCACCACTCATAAGCATATTAGGCTACACCCCCATGTTACCAGAAGTGTGGTCATCCAGCCACACCCACCTTTTGCTTCTTATTCTGTTTACCTTGTTTGTTGTCAAAACCCAGGGCTTTTTTTGTTGCAGGAACTCCTTTGCATGTTAGGCCACACACTCCTAATGTAGCCAATTCTAATGAGTTTCTACTGCTGGGTGTGGCCTGTTATGCTAATGAGTTCCTGCTGGGTGTGGCCAATTTGGGAGCCAGCCAGAACTCCGTTCCTGTGCGTTCCTGCCCAAAAATAGCCCTGACTGTACCTATAACCAGAAAGGAGAATTACATACTGTTCTTGTTGTTAATAGGTATAAACAACACATTTGTTGTAGGCTTTCCATACAGTAAAGCTATTCCTTTGCAGCCTGCATGTTACAACTGGTTACAGATTATTGTGTCATTTTTGCAGCTGAATTGTGGTTTTGTGAATAATAGGCCAAAGGACATCTGAAAGACTTACTCAGGCAATGCAAGGAACCTATTAGAGCAGACATGGCTCATTGTTGTATTTTATAAAGAATGCATAATTCCTTGGTCTTGCACATCTATTAGGAATGAGTACTAAGCTCCTTTCATGGCTACTTATATTAGTGATCATTTTAACATTCTTTGGCAATTAATTCCATAAGAACATAAGAAGAGCTCTTCTGGATCAAACCTATGATCCAGCGAATCAAGCATTGTGTTTCACCCTGTGGCCAACTAGTTGCCCTGGAGGGCCAACAAACTGGGCGCACAGGCAAATGCCTACCTATGATGCTACCTCCTAGTATTGGTATTCAGAGGTTTCCTACTTCTGCATATGGAAATTCACTTGAGTCACTATGGCTAGTAACATTTGATGAACCTGTCCTCCATGAATCTAATTCCCTCTTGAAGCCACCTATGCTCATGACCATCATTTTGGGTAGCTAGGCCCAGCCCAGCCTAGCAACCTGAAGGAAAATGTTGTGACAGTGTGATGACATTTCCAAGAAAAACCTGGAAATTACATTGTGCCTCTCAATGAATCACCAGAAACTCTACGATAAAACTATAGATTTTTTTTGGCAATTCCTAGAGAGAACTTGATGTCATTTCCAGTGGAAACCTGGAAGTGACATCAGTCTTCTCTAGGAACCATGAAAAATTGTATGGTTTTATCACAGATTCCTGGTGATTCCAAGAGAGGTGCAAAGTCATTTCCAGGTTTTCCCCAGAAGTGAGATTGTACCATTAGCTCAACAGTCATTTTAATTTTTTTATCTCGCTGCAACTTGAAGCAGTGGCAGGAAATGATAGGCATACACAGAGGTCATTTTGGGGGGGAACGTGGGGGAATGCAGTTCCCCCGGGTGAGGTGCAGGGGGGCGGGGCACATGATGAAGCCCCGCCCCCTGCTTCCGGCCGCCCCGCCTCCAGGCCTCATTCAGCCAGGAGGAGGCAGGAGAAGAGGGAGGGTAAGTTGCTTCCTCCCCGCCTCTCCCCACCCCTGCCTGCCTGGGGCCAGGGAGGGCCTTTGCGGGGCTTCCTCGCACTCCCGCTGGCCTTGCACGTCCACCGCCGAGCCCCTGATGTCAGGGAGTGTGGATATGCTAATGAGTTATGCTAATGAGTTCCCCTAGCTCTTTTTCTACGAAATGACCCCTGGGCATACATGAGGAATCTCTTTCACTCACTGGAGGACTGGCAACCCTACCATCACTATGTCTCTAGGCATGAATTCCATGATTAAAAGACTCACTGAGCGAAGATATATTTCATCTGTCCTGAACATATTGCCCATCAACTCTATCAGGTGCCCCAAATATCTGGTATTTTGGGAGAGGGAGAAAAAGCCTCTCTATTCACTTTCTCCACAGAATGCATAATGTTATAGACTTTTATCATGTCCATCCTTAGTTGGTTTTTCCTTATAGCCAGGTGCTCCAACTCCTTAATCATTTTGGTTGTCCTCTGCTACTCTTCCATTCTTTATGTTTTTTCCCCAGACTGGCTTGTGGTCAATTTCTTCAGATTTTTCAACCCTGTGATACTCTGAATGAACACTGTATATAGCAAAGAGATCCCAGTATAATGGCACCCAGTGTCTCTAAACAGTAATGCACATTATATTTCCCCTCCTAACTAGTGTTTCCTAACTGGCTTTTTGGAATCTGTGTGGTGTCCAGATTGAGCTAAAAGTAATAAATCCCACCTCCCCACCCCCCTAAAAAATCCCATTCCAATTGCTGCCCTTTTAGCTGGGCTTTTTATCCTAGCTGTGCCTAAAAGGTCAGTAAAAGTGTCACACTGCTTCTAAGCCCTGACAGCATTAGCACTGAATGAATAAATAAAGTTTATTGACTGAATGACCACAGAAGCCGTACATCCTAAAGTGATTTATCAAACACACTTTAGTACATTTTCCTTTTTATCTTGTACATCAGCAGCAGCAGCATGACTGCTGTAGGTCCCTTAATTATGTTTCCCCTTCACAAACAAATCCAAAAGTACAGAGCCATAATCCCACTGACTGATGTGATACATAAAAGCTTTGATGCATTTCATTCAAGGATGTATAATCTTAAATCTCATGCAGCCTGATCTTGTGCATGATTACCCAGATACAAGTGCCACTAGTGTCAGTGAGACTTATTCCTCTGTGCACAGAATAGCACTTCCTCCTCTATTGACTGTCTTTCTCAAACACAGCAACCAGAAGGGGTCCTTCTAAGCTTCTGACAGAGGATAAAATATCTAATCTCTTCCAACTAGAGATCGTCGAGCGGAAGAAGAATGATATGATTGCAAAGATTGTTTAGTGATATGTTTTTTAATAAATATATTCCTTAATGTACTTGCAATAGTTTTATTCTTTAATATAAATTTTATTGAAAAAGTTATTTTTCAGAAGAACAATGATAAAATACCAAATACCATTGTGCCCTCCCCAAAAGCATAACACTGGGCTAATAACAGATCTGTAGATCAGAATCCTGTAATTGAAGCTTTAACAGTGTCCAGACGTCACCCAATGTGGCTGCCAATGGCCATTTTCAGTTAGGGCTGCCAAGTGGGGGCGGGTGGCGCGTAACCCCCCGCTTTGGAGGCCCGATTCCCGCCTCCGCGGAATCGGGTCCCGGGGGAACTCCACCCCCCAAAGCGCTGCGTGGCTGCGTCACCGGAGATGACTCAACCACGTCAATCACGTTGGGGGCGTGGCCCCGATCGTTGGAGGGGAAACTCTCTTGTTTTCCCTCCGACGATCGGGGCCATGCTTTCAACGTGATCGACGTCACGCGTCACTTCTGGTGACGTGCTGGTGGTGTGCGCGCACACACACACATCGATGGATGGCTCCTGGAGCCCAGCGAGGCTCCCCCGCCGGTAAGAAAAATTGACTTGGCAACCCTATTTTCAGTGCCCCTGTGTAAAAGGAGCAGGCCATGGTCCCAATACACCAAAGGGTCTGATTTTCCTGAAATAACACACATCATGGATTGTTAGTAGTTTTTTCCTTGTCTCCTTCCAGAGAACCATAAGTTGCCCCTAAAACTTTGAGGTGTATAAGGAATAAGGTTTAACAGTAGCTGCTGAAACACATACCAGTCAAGATGCAAGTTCATCTGGTCTGCACATATTTGGGATTTGCTATTCAATTTAGTTTCTAGAAATATTTGCTCTGATATTTTTCTCCACAAGAAATGGCAACTACCCTGAACAGAAGGGTCTCTGCTGGCACAAACATAGCTCTGGGACTTGGGAGCCTTCACAAAGGGCAGCAGAGAAAGAATCAGCTGAAAAGCAGATGGACAAATAGGAAAGAAAGAATATGGCACAAAACAGCAAAATCATACTTCTCGTCACCATCCAGGCAACAAAAGGTAGCAAATGATTACAAAAATGAAAGCAGCAGTGAAGCAGACCAGTGGTCTTCAACCCATGGATTGGGACTCTATACAAGGTTTTGGATCCCACCTGTAGGGTCACACGTCCTTAAAAAGCCGCCATTTTTTTGTTTCTTTTTGGAAATACTTTTGTGGGGCCATACATCTTACCTTGCTTTGCCACAAGCTGAGAGGAGCAGCAACACAGTAAGGTGAGATCTTCCGTGGCTCTAAAACTTGACCCATTCCTCACTATAGTACAGTTCCTAGTTAATCTCCTAGCGCTCAGCTCCTAGTGTTTCCTGTCCCTTGCTGTCTTGGCCTGCTGCCCACAGGTCTGATCTTGAGGTCATAACTGTTCATGTCACATGATTGTCCCCCTCTTCGTGTCACATGCTTGTTATGTCATATGCTTTGCAGCTTAGTGGGCCTATTATCACTGCCTGGAGTTAAAGATGGTTAAGATGGGTTGACTGAAAGATTGAAGACTGCCAGACTAAATACTTACATTACCCTACCAGTGTGGAGACCAATGTTCCCTCTAAGATGAGTTACTGTGAGTTAGCTCACAGTTTTTTAGCCTCTGGCTCACACATTTCTTGTCTTAGCTCAGGAAGGATGGCTCCAGAGCAAACTGATTTATGCAGTAGCCAAATTGCTCGCTCACAACTTTAATGCCAGTAGCTCACAAAGTAGAATTTTTGCTCACAAGATTTCACAACTTTAATGCCAATAGCTCACAAAGTAGAATTTTTGCTCACAAGACTTCACAGCATAGAGGGAGCATTGGTGGAGACTGCCAGTTACTACTTCCACACGGCAGCTACATTTTATGGTATTTTATAGAATGATTAAAATATACTATCTCTATATATAATAATTCTCGGTTGGTGCTGGTACGCTGCTGAACATTCCACATGGCGCCCACAGCCTTTGGCTCCGTGATCTCTCAGTCAGAAGCTGGCTGCGTTGCCTGAGTCTCATCTCCAACATTCTAAACAGTTTGCTGTTCCTCTCCCCCCCATAGCCAGTCAGAACACAGAGGTTATTTGCATATGTGGCCTGATTGGCCTTTGCCTCAGAGCACAGAGGTCGTTAGAGGCCTTTGCCTCTAACATTCTAAACAGTTTGCTGTCGCTGTTCTGAGGTCAAATGTGTTCTGAGGTACCCTTAGTGCCTGTTGGGAGAAACCATTTTTGCCAATCTCCAGGTGAGGGCTGAAGATCACTCAGAATTACAGCTGCTTTCCAGATGGCAGAGATCAGTTCCCCATGAGAAAATGGTGGACTCTGTGTCCTTATATACCGCTGAGATGGCCCCTGTATGGCAGCCAATGTGATGTAGCAGTCAGGGCTTCAGAGCACAGTAGAGGCTGCAGGTGAGGGGTGTGTGTGGAAAGCTAAAGAGGGAGAGGTAAATAAAGGTAGGTTCATGATTGGCTGGGAAGGAAATAGGGTTACCAACATCAGGTGGGAAATCCCTGGAGATTTGAGGGATGGAGCCTGGAGAGGGTGAGGTTTCAGGAGGGGTGGGACCTCAGACAGGTACAATGCCATAGACTCCACCCTCCAAACCAGCCATTCCATCATGGGGAACCATTGTTGCCAATCTCCAGGGGAGGGCTGGAGATCACTCAAAATTACAACTGTTCTTCAGGTAGCAGAGATCGGTTCCTCTGGAGAAAATGGTGGACTTGGTGTCATACCCTGCTGAGGTTGCCACAGCAAATTGATACTGAGTGCCCAAGGCCGGGGCACTCTCCCAGACCCTCTTTCTAGATCTCGTTGTATTTATTTCCACAACGGGCCTTATTCTTAGTAAAGGTATAAAAATCAAGATACAAAATAAATTACTATTACAGGAATATTCACACAACAATGATTTTCCAGTAAAACCTGGATATGTCAAAATGACTCTGACTGAGGACAATTTCATTTAGTTTGTCTCCAGGGTATGTGAACTAATAAAATGCAAATAAATAACAGTTGTACCAAATAGAGAAAGCCTTTTAAAAACAAACAAACAAAAAATTATCCTGAGCTTTGGTCTTCTCCTAAGCTGATGGCATAGTCAACGCAGCCTGCCACATCAATGATAATTAGAAGAGGAGAAGAGATGAGATTGGATTTATACCCCGCCCTTCATTACCCAAAGGTGTCTCAGAGAGGCTTACAAACTCCTTTCCCTTCCCCTCCCCACACCAGACACCCTGTGAGGTAGGTGGGGCTGAGAGAGATCTTGACAGAAACTGCTCTTTTTTCAAGAACAGCTCTTATCAGAACTACGGCTTGCCCAAGGTCGTCCAGCCAGGTGCAAGTGGAGGAGTGGGGAATCAAACCCAGTTCTCCCAGATTAGAGTCCGCGCACTTAACCACTACACCAAACTGGCTCTTTTTTTTTAGAGCTCTGTAGAACAGAGTCTAAGATTTACCATACTAATTTATCTCCAGATATTGAAAGTAAGCATGTGTGCATGCATACACACACACAAAGAGCTTGTGAAAAGTTCATGGAGGGAATAGGAAGCAACCAAGGTCAGGTCATTTTTGGACGTTTCGTTCCCTGTTTACCATGACCCCAATATGCTACTGTATCTAATACGCTACTGGGGAAGAGAAGAGGGCAAGTACAAGTAACCCCAGAAACAGTGAAGTGGCTGGGCCAAAGCCAAAAGGATGCTCAGTTGTGGATGTGTCTGATGGTGAAAGGAAAGTCCAATGCTGCAAAGAAGAGTACCACATAGGAACCTGGAATATAAGATCTATGAATCAAGGTAAGCTTGATGTGTTCAAAAATGAGATGGCAAGACTGAACATCGACATCTTGGGAATAAGTGAACTAAAGTGGATGGGAATGGGCAAATTTACAGAAGACCATTATATCTACTACTATGGCCAAGAATCCTGTAGAAAAAATGGTGTGGCCTTTATAGTCAACAAGAGAGTGCAAAAGGCAGTAATGGGATACAATCTCAAAAACGACAGAATGATCTCATTCTGAATCCAAGGCAAACCATTCAACATCACAGTAATCCAAGTCTATGCCCCAACCACTGATGCAGAAGAGGCTGAAGTGGACCGGTTCTATGAAGACCTACAACCAGGCCCGTAGCCAGGATTTTTTAATTTGGAGGGCCTTTCAATAAGTCAGGGGGCACCCTGCTCACACCTCTGCACACTCCCCAAAGGAGTGCCTGGGCTGGATGGGAAGGGGGGGCTTGGCGGTAAGTCAGGGGGCCGGGCCCCGAGATGCCCCACTGTAGCTACGGGTCTGCCTATAACACCTCCTAGAACTAACACAAAAAAAGATGTCCTCATCATCCTAGGGGACTGGAATGCTAAAGTAGGAAGACAAAGGTAACTGGAATCACAGACAAGTTTGGCCTTGGAGAACAAAATGAAACCGGGCAAAGTCTAACAGAGTTTTGTCAAGAGAACACACTAGTCATAGCGAACACCCTTTTCCAACAACCAAAGAGGCGACTCTACACATGGACATCACCAGATGGGCAACACTGAAATCAGATTGATTATATCATTTGCAGTCAAAGATGGAGAAGCTCTATACAGTCAGTAAAAACCTGGAGCTGACTGTGGCTCAGATCATGAGCTACTCATTGCAAAATTCAGACTTAAACTGAAGAAAGTTGGGAAAACCACTAGGCCATTCAGGTTTGACCTAGATCACAGTGGAGGTGAAGAATAGGTTTAAGGGACTATATTTGATAGAGTGCCTGAAGAACTATGGACAGAGGTCCGTGACATTGTACAGGAGGCAGCAATCAACACCATTCCAAAGAAAAAGAAATGCAAGAAAGCAAAGCGGCTGTCTGATGAGGCTTTATAAATAGCAGAGGAAAGAAGGAAAGCAGAAGGCAAAATTGAAAAGATTTACCCAACTGAATATAGATTTCAAGAGAACAACAAGGAGAGATAAGGAGGCTTTCCTGAATGAACAATGCAAAGGTATAGAGGAAAACAATAGAATGGGAAGGACTAGAGATCTCTTCAGGAAAACTGGAGAAATCAAGGGAACATTCTGTGTGTAAAAAACAATGCATAGATTTAAGGTGTGCATAGGCATGAGATGCAGAAAGTGAAGAACAGGGAAGGAAGCAATGTGTTGTTCCTCCTCTACTCTTTTCAATCATCTGCCCAGAAAGTGGCTGATTATTAAAACAGTGTGCGCTTTAGGAAAGGGAATCTGTATTGCTTGGGATGGTCCTGGCGATTCCTAACTGGAGAAGTGCTATTTAGAGTTGTTGGAAATGTATGTATTTACAAGGTCTGACAATCCAGTCATTATAGGGTTAACTTGTTTACCTAGTATTGCTATTGTTTAGACTGACCTGGAAGGGATACCTGGCACTGAACCAATGGGGAATTAGCCCGGGAAAAGTAGCTTCTATTGTGATACAGATTGGTTGTTTGTTTTCAGGTGACTTCCTTTCTAGGGGTCGAGAAGAAGGACATATTCTCCATTATCTCTGTGTTAGTGTGTGACTATGTTTTGAGAAGTAAGCAGTAGAAAATGTAGCTGTTAGATGTTCTGTTATTTTGTAGGTTCCCTGTGTACCTTTTACCCTTAGAAATAAAGGTTTTTAAAAGCAAAGAAATCTCTTCTTTCCAATAGAGCAAGATCTATTGATACTCTGAGTTAATTTAAATACTTTTGACTATTTTACAACAAGAGTAACCTGTTTGTAATAACTAATAAGCAACTGCATATTTACTAGACTATTAAATCAATGTGGTAGAAAGATAATTAATTGCCTTTCACCTTAAAACATTTCTGCATAGCACTTATTTGGGGTCCAGATTTGCAGTTGATTAATACGGGGCTTTAGACTGCTTTGGTCCTCACCCAGCTACAAACATTGTCTGTTAGGTCTTTAGTATTCCAGTTTTTCAGGTATTTTCAGTGTTGTTCAATTCTTCAGAAATCTTTCCCATGAAAGGAATGTGGAATCGACCAGTCTGTAAATCTATATACTAATTCCAACAGAGGGCGCCTTGTGCAGATACTTATTTCCACTAACAGGAAGCTCACTCTCCCCCAACAGCTTTTCCAACATAGTCAGTAGACTTCCTGTGTCTGCAGAAAAATCCAAAAAGTAAAGAAATCCCCTCAGGGAGGGTTGAATCCCCCCCAATAGCTTTTGAAATGGCCTCTGCAGGGATCTAACTCCAGGCATCAACGGTGAGAGAGAGATTAGAACATTCAGGGCGGGGGGGGGGGGGGGGAAGAGGCTTCTAACCGGCTCTGTGGGTCAAAGGGGGGGGGGGAAGGGCCCTTTTCCAGGCCTCCGTTGGCCTTTCAGGGAGGGAGGGAGCCTTGGGGCCTGGCCTGGGGAGTCCCTAGAGGTTTTGAGGTGGGATTGGGGAAGGGAGAGGTCTCAGC
>NW_015174279.1:1083756-1107072 GCF_001447785.1 Gekko japonicus
TCCAGGCATCCCCAGGTCCCACCTGGAGGCTGGCATCCCTAGGCAGCACCCTCTGGGTGGCTTGATACCACCTGATTTCCATGACTCAAGTAGGCCCAGCTGCTTGCTACTGTTCATCAGCAGCCACACTATGAAAGCCAGTGTGATGTAACAGTTAAAGCTTCAGATTAGGGTCTGCGAGACACAGGTTCTTGCGGTGGAAGCTGACTGTGTGATTTTGGACCAGTCACATACTTTCAGCCTAGCCAACCTCACAGGGTTGTTGTGCAGATAAAAAGGAGGAGAGAATAATGTAAGCTGCTTTGGTCCCCACTGTGGAGAAAGACTGTAATCTTCCTAGGTAGAGGCTGTGGGGGAGGGGTGTGGAGATGGGAAGTTGAAGACAGAGAGGCAGATAAAGGTAGGTTGGCTGTTGGGTGGGAAGGAAATTGTGTTGCCAACTCCAGGTTGGCAAATTCCTGGAAATTTTGAGGGGTGGAGCCTGGGGAGGGTGGGATTTGAGGAGGGGAGAAACTACAGACCAGTATAATGCCATATACTCCAACCTCCAAACCATACATGGAGGAGAGAGAGAAAGAAAGGGGGGGCAGAAGGGAGAAAGAGTATGAGAGAGGTAGGGGGAGACAGGAGGAAGCAAAGGCATGAGGAATAGGATAACCATCCCGCAAGTTTCTTGCGTGTCTCCACTTGTATATAACATTCTGGAAGTACAAAGTACTAAAGGTAAGCCAGTCAAACCCAACTCTAGGGCACAGTGCTCATCTCCATTTCCAAGCCGAAGATCCAGCGCTGTCTGAAGACATTTCCATGGTCATGTGGCTGGCATAACTAGATGCCAAGGTGCATGGAATGCTGTTACCTTCCCACCGAAGCGGTACCTATTTATCTACTTGCAATTTCTTGCTTTTGAATTGCTAGGTTGACAGGAGCAGGGACCAGAGACGGGAGCTCACTTTGTCATGTGGCACTCAGGTCTCGAACTGTCGAACTACTGACCTTCTGGTCAGCAGTTCAGCATCTTAACCACTGAGCCACCACAGCCACAAAGTACTACTGATAGTTTATAATAGATATATAAATACCTTAGAGAGGTCATGAGAAATGCTTAAAAATATAATTCCTTCTCACTTTCTAAATTATATTTCAGTTGGGTCAGAATATTTCTAGGATCATTTCCATCATAATGTGCCATTTTTCATGTGGGTCCCTAAAGCATTTTAAAATTGACAAAATGATTCAAATAGACTGGAAAAATTCTGCAAGCTGTACCCAGTCATCACCATCTAGAGAATATGCATGTTAGGTAGGATCATTGTGTCTCTAATGAAATAAGTTGTTAGCAAGAGTTTGCTGTAGGCAGTTTATTCCCGGGGCAGTGTGGGGATAAGGCAAAGAAGAAATAAAAAGAGAAAACGTGGTACAAAAGAAGGAAAATTCCACCACTACAAAGAGAATTCTGAAGACCTAAAGAATGAATAAAGGTCTACAGCAATGGTCTTCACACCTGCAGCATTTCAGGAACCCTTTCCCTATTACTGGCTGTTAAGAAGATCCTGGGCATACAGCATGGAAATCCACCATTGTGCAGAACTTTGCTGGACATTTCCATTGCCACAGAGATGACTGGGCAAATTCTCCATCCTTTTTTTTTTTTTAAGCCCCTGGAGGGGATTTTTTATTTTTTTATAATACTATACAAACTACAAAGAAAAGAAGGGGGGTAACTACACTAGGGAGAAAGGAAAGTAACCCACACTATACTAAAAACCCAAGAGTAGGAGATCATTACCCTGTTAAACTACAGTTAGTAATAAAAAACCTGTTAGTAAACAATATACTTTGTGAGATCCTGTCTTTCTAAGCTTATATGTTACTTTATTACTTGTTATGAGAAGATCCCCAGAGCATCTCCTCCAGCTCGCTTCATAAGAGGCAATTTTCAGAGTCCTTCTGCCTTTACATCTATGCGAATGCCGGAGAAATAACCCCTCGCCGAGTCCGAGACCCGACCAAGCCGAGCCGACCCGACGAAACAACAGCGACAACCACCACAGGGGGGTGCCGGTAGGCTGTCCCATCCCTATACACTCACTGTGGCCCTAGTTAGGATAAATGGGTGATTAGCACCAAGAAATTGTAAGCCGCTCAGAGACCCCTAGCCACGGGGTTCGAGCGGGGTATCAAGCTGAATGTTAAATAAAATAAAAATAAATAAAATAAAATCTTGATGACTTCTTAGACGTTCACTCGAAATTCTGCAGCCCAGTCTTCCTCCGTCTCCAAAGGGATAAAACCGCTGATCTTCAGCCTCTTCCTCTTTGGTTTCATCCTCGGGGCCCAGTGGCATCTCAAAGGCTTCTTGATCTGAGCCCACTGGGGAGGGCGGGGTATAAATACGAAAAATAAATAAATAAAATAAATTGATCTTGGGGGCCGTTTCAAACTCTTTTCTATCATCTGGGTTTAAGATGACGCTTTCTGAAGACACCTGCAAGGAAGTAATTAAGTCCTTGTAATTTTCTGTTTCTCTCATGCTTTTCCTCCTTGTCTCTTTGAGATCGCTGTTAGTTTTAGTATCCATCTCTTTTACTTTGACAGCCATCTGTTCCATTTTTTCTGCTGTTGTTGCCGACTGCAGCTACCGGGACTGAGTTGTTGATTTATCTTGGCAAGCTGGTGGTTAATACCAACAAGTTGCTCCAGAATCAGCTTGGTGGCTTCCGCTATGAGTTCTATGACGTTCACTTCCCTTCTTCTTGGAGTTGTTCTTGCTGACTTTTTAAGTATGTCCGCCATTTTAACACTTAATTTTCAATATAAAATCATTTTCTCCCCAGCTCTGAAAATTGCTTCTACGCTGTTTAATCGCTTAGATGCTCATGGATGTCTCCCACAACAGGCTTATATACTTATAAAGTCCTTCCAAAGTATCTGTTTGCAATTGCCTCTCCCCCCCTTCTGCTTATATAAATGCATCAGACAGGCATCCCTCTCTCAGCATGATTCCGATCGCTCAAGAGGTTTCGGGGGGGGGGGATTCTCGCTTCAAAGTATCCATTTACAATTGTCTCTTTCTCTCTCTCGCTCTCTCCCTCCCACCTTCGCTTATGTAAATACGTCAGAGAGGCGTCCCTCTCTCAGCACGGTTCCAATCGCTCAAAAGGTTTTGGAGGGGGGGATTTACACTTCTATTTACAGTTCACTCATTTTAACTCACAGTTCATTGTTGGTCTTTATCCTGACCACACTCATAATCGCTCCTTCGCCAGATCTCCTGCGCTTGACTGGGTTGGCACAGCTTGTGCCTCACTAAGAGGATGCAGACAGCGGGGGGGGGGGGACCGTCAGGGGGGGGGGCGGATAGCGAAAAAGAGGCTCACCCTCAAAAGCCCTATGGCCTGGGGGGGTCTCCCTGACCCCCCCATGAAGGTGCTGATCCAGCGGCACCCCTCCCCTCCGCAGCTGTGCGATGCGCCTTCCCGGAGCAACGGAAAAGGTGTCCGCCATTGTTGTGCCGTAGACCCCGCCGGCAAGTTCGCCATCCTGATTAAACTTCCAAGGAATTACAGAGCATGGGCATTTAGAACATGAGGCTTCTATTCATCAAGTAAATCAAATGGCAAACATTGATTGGAAGGGTGGTAGTCAAAAAAGGGAGGGCGGGGTAAAAATGCTAAAAAAAATGCCCCCCTCCCATAAATATTTGGTGGGCCTGTGAAAATTAAGCAGTCAACCACATACAACTGAGGATCCCTTGACTTTTTTTGCTGAGTTGAGAATTTGGAAGTTCCCAGTTTAAATCCCCAGGCAGACAAAAAGTTCAATGGGTGATCCTAGGCTATTCACACTTAGCCTAAATCTGTCTCATTGGGTTAATGAAACAATAAAACAGGGAGGGGAGGCTATGTGCTGCACTGAGCTTCTTAGATGAAGTGTGGGATAAAATGTGATAAAGACTGAATTCGTTCATTCTGAGAAGCCATTGACAGAAACCAAGGGTTAGCCAACATTTGGTAATTATTCTTTATGGGGAAAATTGACTAATGAGTGGTTCATTTGGGGAAAATGGAAACCAAAAGACTTTTACATAGTTACTTTCCATGGAGGTAGGCTGAGATCACACACATTAAATAATCCACTTTCAATCCACTTTCGATGCACTTTTGATCCAGTTGGAAAGTGCATTGAAAGTTAATTGAAGGTGGATTATTTAGTGTGTGTGATTGCAGCCCTAGATGGTGTACATCTAGATTCTGGCTGTGGTCACACACACTAAATAATCCACCTTCAATTAACTTTCAATGCACTTTCCAACTGGATTTTGTGAACTGGCAAAATCCAGTTCGAAAATACATTGAAAGTGGATTATTTAGTGTGTGTGATCGCAGCTTCTGTCAGTATTGTGTATTGTGGTGATAGGGCTGGAACATGAGATTGACCTCATTATGTGCTTAAAATATTTGCTATTGTTAGTGTAAATGAACATGGTAAAAAACATGGTTACTGAACATGGTAAAAAACCCACCATGCTTAGAGCAGCAGTGGGGGAAAAAATAAAAAAATGGCTGTCAGGATGACGGTGTGTGACATCACTTCTGGGGGAAACCTAAAAGTGACATCACACCTCTAGGAACTGCTGGAAGCACTATTAAAAAACCACAAAGGTTTTGACAATTTTTCAAGAGGACTGATGTCATTTCTGGAAAAACAGAGAAGTGACATCAGTCCGCTTTAGAAATTGTTGAAAACTCTGTGGCTTTTATCTTCTGGGTTTTTTCCTGGAAGTGACATCATGCCATCACTGACAGCCCCCCCATGAACCCACCCTCCCTCCAATGCTCCCTCTAAACTGTGGAGTCTCATGAGGAAAAATCCTACTTTGTGAGCTGCTGGCATTAAAGTTGTGAGTGAGCGACTGGGCTGCTGCATAAATTAGTCTGCTCTGGAGCCATCCTTCCTGAGCTAAGACGAAAAATGTGTGAGCCGGAGGCTAAAAAACTGTGAGCTAGCTCACAATAAATCAGCTGTGAGGGAACAAGGCCTCCCTCTGATTTCCCACTGGTTACTGGCTGGCTTAACAAACCCGCTCATGGCTGAGTCTATACAGCTCTGGTAATATTTGTACAGAAGAACCATGTTATTAGTCTGATTCCTGATCACACAGCCCTGTAGAAGCACCTCCCAAACCTATACAATAGGCTATGAATTGAGCTTTAGGCAATGTATTCTCTAATAATATAGGTATTTGTGGGTAAAACTGTTTTATTACATAGTATGGAATGAAAGGTTTCAGGTTGGGGTAGGTTAGTTCCCAATACTTCTGTGTAAAAATACCTTTAAAGTAACATATAGAAGATAGAGAGATAATTGCTTTTATTTATGTACAATTTTTATTCTATCTACCAAGGTTCTCAGCATCTTCATAACACAATTTAGAATATAACCACAAACCAAACATTAAGAATCAAAAAATCATCTAAAACACAAACATCAAATAATTTCAAACTGGGTGAGAAAGTCATACGGTTCTTCTAATTTATTAGCCGGACTCTAAAAGTGAATCTCAAAGATTCTCTACGGCTGCAGTCACACACACTAAATAATCCACTTTCAATCTACCTTAAATGCACTTTACAGCTGGATTTTGACCGTTCACACAGTGAAATCCAGTTGGGAAGTGCACTGAAAGTGGATTGAAAGTGGATTGTTCAGTGTGTGTGATCGCAGCCTATGGCAGGGGTCCCCAAGAGTGGTGCCCGTGGGAGCCACAGCACCTGTCGACACCTTTCCATTTGCCCACCAAGTGTTTTCAGAAAGTGGGCAGAGCTCAGTGGGGCTTTTGCTCAGCAGGGCTTCTGATTGGCCACAGGAAATCTGATTGGCTGAACAGATTTTCTAAAAAATTGCTTTTGGCAGCAATTCTCACCACAGCAAAAGGTCCTCACTATGTGGCTAAAAGATAAGCTGTGTGTATCTAAGAAAATATTTTTCAACAATGTGTTCATTTTAAAAGGCATACCGTTAAGCCAAGTTTCTGCCTGATGTGCTGAAGTGTTACTATTAGGGTTATGCATAAACTCACTTCCTGACATTTTGTGCTTAGCTCCACCTCCTGTGGCAGTCGTTTTGTGTTTGTCTCTGCATCCCATGGCCGCCATGTTGTGCCTTTCTTCTTGTTCTGCAGTAACCATTTTGTGGTTGTGCCCATCGCCCTGTGTCAGAATTCCAAACATGCATACAGGATCGAAGAGGTTGGGGACCCCTGCTGTAGGTCATTATGGAAAAGGCCCAGCAAGGGATTCCTGTCATCCTAACCTTCTTAACAAAGGGGACTCTAGGCAAGACATTCAAATTTTTAAAGAAATACATACTTTGGTTTGCTCCAGGGAGCCAGTAGACCAATCTTCCTCCCATCATCGGGTATTCAGCTGTAAATTTTAGCAGGCCAAAACTCAGATAAGAGTTTGAGAAAATATAGATGTGATTTTTCTGTGCTAGGTAGTGCTTTTTAAAGAAATAATTAATAGACAAAGGGCTGCTGCTTTAACTATTACAAAACAGTATCATCCTGCTAAGCTGTAAAAGCTATTTTTGGGGGGTGGGTGGGGTGGATGAAGAGAATGTGAAATAAGGCAGCATGCAGTGGGAAGATGCATAACAGTGGCCAATGGGATGTGGGCTTATGTCCCACACTGGACTTGGATTCTTGTTATGCCACTTAGGCCTGGTGCAGATGTATCACCGAGTGGGTCATAGACTATATGTTCTTTTTACTCTTCTCCCCTCTTGTACACAAATTCTCCCTTCCTCTCTCAACCCCCAGTCCATCCAACATTTGCTAAGGGGGTGCTTAAATCCCAGTTCAGAAATCACAACTCTATATCATTAAACCCAGGGCTTTTTTTGTAGAAAAAGTCCAGCAGGAACTCATTAGCATAATAGGCCACACCCAACAGCAGAAACTCATTCGCATATTAGGCCACACCCTGACTGCACCATTCATTAGCATATTAGGCTGCACCCCCATGTTGCCAGAAGTGTGGTCATCCAGCCACACCCACCTTTTGCTTCTTATTCTGTTTACCCTGTTTGTTGTCAAAACCCAGGGCCTTTTTTTGTTGCAGGAACTCCTTTGCATGTTAGGCCACACACCCCGTAATGTAGCCAATTCTAATGAGTTCCTGCGGTTGGGTGTGGCCTATTATGCTAATGAGTTCCTGCTGGGTGTGGCCAACTTGGGAGCCAGCCGGAACTCCGTTCCTGCCCAAAAATAGCCCTGATTAAACCATGGATAACTCTGGGTTGTGTTAACTGCTTATCCAACTCCTCCCCCAACAACAAAAATATCGGAAACAAATGAGACCAATCTGCTTGATAAATAAAGCTAATCACTTTTGTAATACCAGTATTTGAGTGAGTGGAAAAAAACCCAGAGTTTGGATGTGGAATTAATTTTGTTCTTAAAGGAGAATTATAGCCTTCTGTGAGACCTGCAGCTTTTTAATGAACCAGTTTATTTCTACTGCCGGTTCTCCTACTATAATAAGCCGCGTGCTTTAAAACAAATCCTCATTCTAAAAACATGTTGATGTAGTATGATAAAAAAGAAAAAACAAATAAAAGAACAACATTCTTTGTGGGAACTATCCCCTTAATTTACTAAGATGAATCACCAGTTTTATTAAATTGTATGCCATCATGACGACAAGCCACTCAAATGGCAACATTACTTCCATCACAACACCACTATTATTTAGATGTATTGGAAACTCGAGCTTGACAGTTCCCTAAGGAGATAGTGATGGATGTTTGGGGGACAAAGGGGCCAGGTAGAGTGGGAGACGGTAAATTGACATATAGGACACTAGTGACAGCATCATTTTCAGTGTATGAGTCTATGTATTAATATTTTTCATAGCACAACTGTGTCTCTTAGGGAGTTCCTTAACATCAACTTCATTAGTGAGGAAGGCAGCAATCCATAACCAATTTTCTTTTCATGTTGCACTTGTTCGCATAGAAACCTGGCCCTTTTGTTAAAAACATTTGCAATTAATCCCTCAAACAAAAGGAAATGCAAATCTTACAGTCTCTCCTAACCAAAATCCTCCAACTCAGGGCTCTGTTCACCATCTATTATACACTAAAATGAATTGAAATTCCCACTTTGAGCCTAACCTAATTTTCTACTGATAATAGGCATGGATTCCCAGAAGCACTTCATGCATCTTGATAGTAACATCCTAATTTCCTTTCCTGGTAAATGTTTTAAATAAGATTTTAGCACCAAAGGAAATTAACCTTTAAATTAATTGTAATTATAAAATGCTACTGCTGATTTTGTCTTCAGCCTAATTGCTTGCTATTATTTAAAGCAGCTGTTCCTCAGCTGAGCTTTAAGTTGAGGTTTCTCAGTTACATGGTACCAATTGATCAAGGTGTCTGTTTCTGTCTGTGTGCAAGGTGGTCTGTTAGAGGTGCTGTTAAGGTCAGGACAATATTGAGAAATGTACATGCCCAGCAAATTTGGGATTAGGGTTATGGGAAACCTGCCTGTTCCCACAGATATGTCTGCTTTCTCACGACATGTTTGAGATGCTTCGTAGATGCAGACATACAGATTTGCAACACAGTTTCTGAATCACTGTTGCAGACTGCAACGTATTATTTTTTATTATTATATTTTCAACAACTCGCTTAGCTGTGCATCATAATTCACAAGCACAGACCTCTCTCTGAGAAGACTAATGTACAACTGAACCATTCTGGTGTGTTACATCATTCCCATATCATCCCTTGCCCTCCCCCCCTGCACTGCCTTTCCCTTCCCTTCCTTACACATGCAGAAGAACGTCTTGTGAAGTAGCTGATTTTGAGCAGAAAAAGGTCCAAAGAGAAGGGAGTTAAGCATCTCATCCCTCTACCATTCTTTCACTCATACTGACAGCCTTACATAACAGTTTTTCATTTAAAAATACCATTAAGGATTGTTATACCATGTAGCGATGCCATTCCCCAGGTGGGGGGAAGGGGATCCCCTGATTTTGTGGGCTCCTGGCTGGGGGGGAAGCCCTGTCCCCAAAAGCGACCACCTCTCCCTCCCCTCCTGTGAGATTTAAAGGGCCCTCCAGCTGATCTTGCGGGGGGGGGGGGGGGGGGGAGAGTGGCAGCCACACACTGCATGCCTGAACTCCAAGTGGTGAATTTGCCACTTGGAGTTCAGGCGTGTCCGGCACCGGTTCCCATGTGATGACATCACTTCTGTTCTGTGTGATGCCATCGCATTGAGGATGTCCCCACCTCCTCCAGGAACACCCCCAAAGTCCCCCGCTGGTGATGAGGAAGGAGTTGTCAACCCTAATATCATGTCTACTGCATAATGTTCAGTTTGGCTCAAATTATACAGCTGTAAAAGACAAGGCAGAAAAAGTTTTCTAAATAAGCAGTAAGGAATGGATCCACCGGTCCTTTTTGCTAAGTAGAGCTGTGGTGGTGGGGAGATCTAGGGATATAAAATCATCTGGTTACACTGGAAGCCCATGAAGCCAGGAGTAAATAATGTGATTTGCTTTGAAATGATGTTTGAGCTGGGTCTAGATAAGGGCACAGAGAAAATCTCAGTGTGGGAACCTGTGATTTCTCTCAGTCAGGACTGTAGCTAGGAATTTTTTCAGGGAGTGGCGCCAAGTGGAAGAATGCTAATTTAATTAATGGAGCCCTGGTGGGGGCGTTTCAATAGGGGGTCCCCCTGCTGCAATTGCTGCTCCCCCCCACTGGCTATGGCCCAGCTCTCAGTGGTCTTGCTGCTAAGTGTGAAATATTCACAGGAAAGAAGGAAATACTCCTCTAATTCCTCACTTAGTGGAAAAACTTGGGCCCAATCCCTTTGTTCATATAATGAGTAGGGGCTAGAAAACTAGTTTGATACACCTCAAAACTTGGTTATGCCCAGTAGGAATTTCTCTGTTTTTTAAATTGGAGTACTCCCCCACCCACCATACTTCTTAGAATGTTGTTATAAGATAATGCTGAGCTTTTGTTTTGAGAAACAGTAGTTCAAAGCCCCTGTGGGTAAATATAACTAGATTTGTTGTTCTTTGAATCATAGCCTACATATAAATGGTTGCTTTTCATTATATATCAGGGATATACAATAGATAGAACTATTTTCTAACCTTATAAAATAAGAAGATTAAAAGGTATAGATTAGTAGACAAATACAAGTGCTGTTGAACATTGCCCAAGAATTGGGAAAGTCTTGAAATGTATTGCCTCTCACTCAAAATAAGGAACATCCCACATACTAAGTTGGTGTTCTAAGGCCACTCTGGAAGCTGCTTAGGATGGCAATGAAGCCCCTACACAGCATAATTGGAGACGTGAGTGTTATGCCACACCAATGGCAAGCCAGTGTAAACATGGTGTGGGTGCAGCTGCGCTGACATAGAGGCAAGAATGGGAAACACTCAGGGCCTGCCCCAGGGGGTTTTTTTTTGCACACTAGGCGAGGATAAAACGCATTTTAGGAAGAATGAAAAACACAAAATCTGAATGACCTGGTAGAACTGTGAGGGAGTAGAATGGGCTGTATCCCTAGGGGAGCATTCACTAGGGCTGCCAACTCCAGGTTGGGACATACCTGGAGATTTGTGCAATGCCTGAGGAGGGAAAGGACTTCAATGGGCTATAATGCTACAACTTCAGGCAGACGGGCAACCAGGTGTGCGCTGGGCAATCCCCCATGGCCGGGCATGGCGCGCAACGGGGACAGCGGATTTTTCTTCCAGCAAGTGGCTTGACTCTGGCAGCACCCTCTCTCTATGGCAGCCCGGGGTTTGCCTTTGGGTTGCGCAATGCCGGTCTGGCGGGCTGGGGGAAGCGTCTGTTCCCACCGGGCCTCGGGGAGTCGAGTGGGCAGCTGGGGCAGAGGGAGGGGAAAGCCAGCAGGCCAGCAAGGTGCCCTCTGGGGGGAGAAGCCCAGGGTGAACCCGCACCAGACGCCGGTGCGCAGTGGCAGGGGGTGCCCGGGAGTGCCGTGTTGGGGCTGCTTCGTTGAACGGCCGACCTGGGACTGGGTGACTGGAGGGCAGTGAGGCGACCAGCGGCTCCAGAGTTCTGGGGCTCCCACATCACTGCGTAACTTCGCTGCCTTGCCCTCCCCCCTCCATCCCTTGCCCTCCCCCCCTGCACTGCCTTTCCCTTCGCCACCGGAAGGGGCACCTTTTCTGAAGGAGCTTCTCTGCACCCCCTGATGTCTGCACCCCTAAGCAGCCGCAGAGGTTGGCCTAGTGTAGAGCCGGCCCTGGCAACACTAAGGTGTATCTAGTGTAGAGCTGGATTCTTCTTCTTAAGCTCTTTCATCTCAGGTCCTGCCCCAGCCCCATCATAACATTTCACTGCTGAAAGAGGTGGCAAAATATAAACACTCTGAACACCCTCTTTGATTTTTGCAGGCAACAACAGCTCTCCTAATCATCAGCCCAGGACACCCACATCTCAGAGAACAGTGTGTGTAGAATGGGGTTACACCTCTCTGGCCTGATGTTGTCCACACTTAGAACACAGGCAGTGGCCACCGCTCCCCTGGATCACTGGGCTTTTTGGATTTTTTTAAAAATGGCACTGGAATATAATTACATTGGTATGTTATAACAATAGGTGTAAGAGGTTCTCTGAGTTCCCAGCTTTGATTTGTAAAAACAGAAGTCTGTAGCTTCCCCCATTGTGGAAATATGAGTTCCCCCTTATAGCTCCGCAAGGAAAAAGGGTGAAGACTTACTTAAAAAAAAAATTAAAGGTGGGAATTCAGAGAATATACTACATATACTGTTACATTGGTATATCAATATTATTATATTCTAGAGCCATTTTAAAAAAAAATCAAAATCCTGGTGGCAGGGGGAGGAAATGGCTGCCACGTGGGCAGGAAAATCCTAATGTTCTTACCCACACAGTAGCCATCCAGGCATTCCTAAAATTCCTGTTATCTTTCCCAAAATGGTAAAGTAAAGCAGGTTTTAGAAAGATCAGAGAAAAGCCAGGGAAACTCCAGGCGGGACATGAATGCACCATGATGCTGTGGGGAAGCAGGAAAAAATCTGCTTCCCTACAGAACTGAAACTGGGTCAGATAAAGTGTGTGGAAATTACTGTCATGATGAGAACTGTAAATAAACAGCACTTTGTACAAAAAAAAGAGGACTTCGTATGAACACCCAAAGATTAAAATAAACTTTAAACTTTGTTAAAGCACACCATCAATTCAGAACCCTTGCAAGTACTCCACTTCAGGATGCAAACAACAAACTGGTTTCTCAACTCCACTTCTCATATCAGGGACGCAAGAACAATGTGAGTAGGCCCTTGGATCAGCGCTTGTGTATATAACATGGATACGTTCACCAATCCTTCAGAAGGGCTATGCTGCCTTTTTGTTTTGTTTTATTTCTAAATTTGGCCTCTACCAAAACTTGGAATAGTAGATGGGAATTTATTTCTCCAGACAGGGGGCAGAAGGGAACCCCATGCAGTTAAGCACGTCCTCCACTTCAAAGAAAGGATGTAAAGTAATGACCAGCATGCTTGGGAATGGGCAAACGCAAGCTGGCTCATTCACCCCCTCCCTCATTCAAAAGATAATAATAGTGTCTTGGTTAATTGATTTCAGCACTGCATAAACACTAAGAGGATACCTGTTTAATTCTAAGAATCTGTACACCTTTAGGAAACATCAGATCAAATTTTGGACCTTGGTATACACTGGGCAGACCAGTCCCATAATATTTACCCTGAGCACATGTATGTATGGGCTGCTGCCATATTAAGGGGAATACTCCTGTAGTTGGCGTATATACCCAAGTAGGCCATTTGGGTAACAAATGCACTGCACAGAGGCAAGAAAGGGAGTGAGATTCCATGTTGCACTGTTGAACTGCTACAAATGTTATTTCCTCTTGCCCCTGCAAATTGCAGTTACTATATATTGGTTGGTTTACCAACCTTTCCTCTCTCAACAGTTATTAACAATGGGTGTGATCATACAAGCTGTTTGGCCCGACATAGCCACCCCTCCCCTCCGGACCAAACGGGCGTGATCAAATGTGCACATCTGGCCCCTCTGCCCCACTCAGCCCTACTGCACACTAAAACAACTCCCACATGGATTCAATAGCCACTGGCAAATTCCGGTGGCTTCCTTGGCAAAGCACTTCCATGGCAGGTTTCCGGGCGTCTGATCGCCCGGGCATGCCATGGAAATGCATGAGTGGTATGATCATTCCACGCCATTTCCGCCACATCCTTCCCCTCCCAACCCCACTCCAACATGTTTCAATGCCCCCACAGAATGCTAGTCTGCTTCTGTGCACACACAGCGGGATTTAGGGGAAAAACCCCCAACCAAGCCACAGGTTCATGGCTGCTGCTCGTTAGCGATGTGAACAACCAACCGCAGACCTGCAGCACTATGATGCTGGCTTTGGCCGCGCTGTCTGATCGACAGAAATCACCCCAAACTCAAGCGGCTTATTTAAAGCTGAGATACTGCCACGGCAACCTGCCCATCTGACCACACCCAATGTCTCCCATACAGGGAGTGTGGGATAAGTATGCACAATACAGAGCTGCCAGGGATGGGAGGTTGCCTGGCAAGTCTAATTAACAGATAGTTGTTTGACCAGCATAGTTACATCTATTATTGGCAAATAGTGGCAGGGAAAGTTCTATCTGTGATTCTTGCAAAGACACAGGAGCCCTGCTACACCAAAAGAGATGGCGCCCCACTTATCTATTTCTGAATTCTGTCCTGATACTGTTCAATTAATGTGTGGATTGTTTCACAGCTGTCTCTGTTTTAATGGCGTTTGGTAGATAAGCCTCCACAGGTAGCATGACAGGAGGTAGGGTGACAACTAGAGATGTAAAATTTCTGGAAATTTTGAAGCTTGGAAAAAACCCCAGTTTTTCCCCAGTTTTTTTCGGGGAAAAACGGAATTTTTTGGAAAAATTGAAAAAATGCTACATTAGCACTTCTTTTGTCTTTTCTAGATTGAAAGTCATTCTGTTACTTTAGGAACATAAAATATGACTATGGACATTTTTACTTGGCATGAAATTATCACAACTAGCATATTAAAAATATAGTGTATCCAAACAGTTATTACAAACAGAATACCCGCCCACATGCAAAAACAAAACTGAAACCTTTTTCTTTTCTCGTGACAATAGCATCTCCTAAAGGAAGAAATGCATCTTGTTCTTGCATTGGAGAGTTCAGTTTGTAACCAAGGACTTGCTTGTCCTCAGTGCACAGAAATTAGATCAATCTGATACCATATATATATTTCAATTTGTATCCCGCTCACCCCCGAAGGGCTCTGAGCGGCTTACATGTTCCAATTCATACAATCCTAAACCTATATTAGAAATGATTTGGAAAATATTTGAACACCTTGTCTTAAAATATTTTTTTTCACCATGTTAAAATAAAACGTTCCATAATCAATTTTTTTTCTTTTCTTTTTTCAATTTTTCCAATTTTTCGGAAAAACCCAAAAAAGGCTTCAGGAAAAAAACGGGGGGAAAACGGTTTCCCCCCGAATTTTTCTGGTTTTTTTCCAGGCCTTCACATCTCTAGTGACAACACCTGCCTGGGAAATACATGGAGATTTGGAGGCGGGGTTTAGGAAGAAGAAGGACCTCAGCAGGGCATAATGCCATAGGCTCTATCCTCCAAAGCATGCATGTTCTTCAGGGGAATTGATCTCTGTTTTCTGGAGAGCACTTGTAATTCCAGGAGATCATCAGCCCCCACCTGGAGGTCGGCAACCCTAACAGGAGGGGAAATGGTTTCTGGGATGAATAGCTGTCGGGACCACTGGTGATTCTAGCAGTGGGATGGCTACCTGGGAAGATACAAAGATAAATGATTTTGAATCTTGGGCAGCCAGTCAACCTGAGCAACCCATCCCCAGTGATTGGTCCGATGGGGCAAAATTTCAACTGTGCCAGGGACTTCTTCCAGACCTTTCTGCAATTTAACCTCATGTAGGTCTTGTACTGGGGTCTTCAGGCATGTTAAGCCTGTATCTTTCTCTGTGGTCTTTCTGCACTGATACATATGGACGGTTTTGACACAGGGGCCAATGGAGGATTCCAAATGCTCCATGACATTTCTTTTCCCCTTGTGGTCAGTTGGGCGTGTAGTTAAAAGGAATAGTTTGCTATATGAGAGTTGTGGATTCTAGTCCTGCTTCTTCTTGCTGCTGATTAGTTTGTTGATAGCCTAAAGAGGAGCTTTGCTTTATTCCCACCCTCAACTCTGCTGGGATCTGGATGTTTCACTTCTGTTTCCCACATCAGAGTCCCCCCCTCCAATTTGCTACTGAGAAGAGGACAGGAAGATTTTCTGTGCATTTGCAGTTCTTTGTCCTCATGCCAGTATCTATGCCTCCTTTGCCTGGCAAAAAGCTGCTCCTCCAGGCACTGCTTCCCATCAGGGACCTGAATCCAGGTGCTTCCTGGACATGCTGGGAAGGATGGTTACATGAGTGTCCTTCATACCATGGTGGGTGCTGTGTCACTCCTTCTGTTGTTACATTCTTTTTTTTTTTAAGCCCCTGGAGGGGATTTTTTAATTTTTTTCCCAATACTACACAAACTACCAAGAAAAAAATAGGGATAGGGGGACTACAATTAGGGAGAAAGAAAAAGCAACCCACACTAAACCAAAAACCCAAGGTTAGGAGATCATTCCCTGTTAAACTACTGTTAATTTTAAAAAGGCTGTTAATAAACAATATACTTTGTGAGGACCTGTCTTATATTTTAGTTTGTTACTTGTTATGAGAAGATTTCCCAAGCATCTCCGCCGGCTCGCTTCATAAAGGCAATTTGCAAAGTCCTTCCACCTTTACATCTATACTAAAACTCTTTAAAATCTTGATAGCTTCTTAGATGTTCACTGCAACCCAATCTTCTTCCATCCAAAAGAATAAAACCACCAGTCTTAGGCCTCTTCCACTCTAGTCTTGGGGTCCAGTGGAATCTCAAAGGTTTCTTGATTGTGAAGGGAAACTCCAGCTCTTTTTTCTCAGCAGGCTTTAAGATGACACTTTCTAAAAACATTTGCAAAGAAGGAGTTAAATCCTTGTAAATTTTTCCTGTTTCTCTTGTGCTTTTTTTTCTTTTCTCATTGAGATCGCTGTTTGATTTAGTGACCATCTCATTCGCTTTGAAAGCCCTCAATTCCATTTTTTTCTACTATCGCCTCCTGCAGCAGCCGGGACACAAATTGTTGATTTATCTTGGCAAGCTGCTGGTTAATACAAGTTGCTCCAGAATCAGCTCAATGGCTTCTGCTAATAGTGCAGTGACGTCAACTTCCCTTCTTCTCGGAGTTTTCACCATTTTTTTTAGAGTGCCTGCCATTTCAACGTTTTATTTCCAATAAAATCTCTTTCTTCCCGGCTCTGCAAATCGCATTCGCTGTTTAAAAGCTCATGGAAATCTCCCACAACAGGCTTGCACGCTTATAGATAAAGTCTTTCAGAAGTATCCGTTTACAGCTGTCTCTCCCTCTCCCCCTCCCCTCATCCGTTTAGGTAAACGCGTCAGAGAGACACCCCCCTCTAATCGCTTAAGGGGTTTCAGGGGGGGATTTCATTCCAAGTATCCATTTACAATCTTTTCTCTCTCCCCCCTTCATTTATGTAAATGCCTTGAGAGGCATCCCTCTCTCAGCACGTTCCAATAGCTCAAGAAGTTTTTCCTTTGGGGGGGGATTTTCTCTTCTGAAGACAAATCGCTCATTTTCACTCACAGTTCGCTCCTTAACTCACAGTACATTGTTGGTCTTTATCTTGACCACGCTCTTAATCGCTCCTCCGTTAGATCTCCTGCGGTTGATAAAGTCGACACAGCTTGTGGCCTCGCTAAGAGGACGCAGTCAGCGAGAGGGACCGTCAGGGCGGAGGGGAACCTCCATCTCCCTACAGTTAGCAGGAAAAGAGGCTCACCCTCAAAAGCCCTATGGCTTGGGAGTTCTCCCCGAACTCCCGTGGGGGTGCCAATCCAGCGGCACCTCTCCCCCTCGCTGCTGTGTGGTACACTTTCCCAGAGAGCTGGGAAAGGCGTCTGCTATTATTGTGCCACACACCCCGCCACCCCGTTGTTACATTCTGTGGGAAGGTTGGGGTGGGATTACTTGAGGGAGATGAACTGGCATCTCTTGTCTTGATTAGCTGCTACTATGTCCAGGTGACATGGGAGTATTTGCTAGGATCTCCATTTGCCTGCTTATGTCGGGAGACCTCCAGCTAATTGCAGCTCTTCCTCAGCTGATCAGTGGGTGGAAACTGGGGTAAAGGAGGGGGCGATTGTCCTGAGGGGGGAATTAAAAAGCCACACAAGTCTAAGCAATGTCACTATAGCCAATGCTAGCATTGCCGGACAGTGCCTGGAAACCAATAAGAAGGTTGTGGCAGGGACAGCATCCTGAGAGAAAAATTAAAAAGAAAAATTAAACCTTGGCTACTTATGAGAAGTTCTGACCATAGAGTTCTTTATGATTCCTAGAACTACCAAGAAGTGACAAGGTTAACTCTAGAAATGACCAGAAATTCTATGATAATCTTACCATAGAGTTTCTGGCAAGTGCTGGGACTAGTTACTTCCAGGTAGCTCTAGGAATTGCCAGGAACTCTATGGTCAGAGTGCACTTAATTTTTCTTTTTAATTTTTCTCCCAGGATGCCCCTTCCCTGCAACCTTCCCATTGGTTTCCAGGCATTGTTCGTCAACCCTAGTGTTGGCTATACTGCCATTGCTCTACAGTTGTGTTGCAGGGCTTAGGCTTGAGCTCAGTCATATATGGGCAACAGGTAGAAAGCTGAGATTTCTATGCATATAATTCAAGATATCTGGATTACTGGGGGGGGGGGGGAGACCCTGGAAATTTTTACCTCTCCCATTCAAAAGTTGAGACCTGAACTTCACCTCATAATAGAGGCCAGCTCTCCAGCATGCAGCAATATACACAGGGAGTGTCACTGAGCTGAGGCAGCATGCAAAATTACAATCTTGTTTCAGCCACTTAACCTTAGTTTACCTACATCAGCTTCTTATCAAAGGCTTGCTGAACTGCTGGGAAAATATTATCATATATGAGGTGTTGTATTTGTATTAAAGGAATACATGCATATGTTTGGTTTTTCTATGCTTTTTTCCTGCCCCTAGGAACCATTTAGAGGACCAAAATAATGTAAGCGATAGTCATCTCATGGCATTCCAGTCGTTAGGCTGCAAATTTTGCATGATCTTGAATTATTCTAGCAACATAAAAAGGATCCCTGAGGGGAAAACTGCATACAAAACAGAAACACAGATCCAAATATCAAACTGCTCTCTGACAGTGTAATGGTTGCTCTCTATTTCTGTATCCTTAAAGCTTTTTAAATAAAAGGTTCTGTTTCCGTGTATTTACTTTCAATCATTTCACATAGTATTGCAACTGTTTAAAATTCTGTAAGACTATATAGGAAATAGATCAGAGCTTCCGAGAGAATACTGTATGAAGTAGTTGGTGAATACCTGGCTACATGTTCACACTTTTACGTAAGCACTGTATGGTATTCAGAGATCATTTTTTGGAATTTAACTCTAGAGAAATGAAATTTCTTCATTCTCTGAAAACATGTTGGCATTGTTTTTGACTGCAAAAGTGCCACAAACTCATGGCTGCCAACTCCCGCTTGGGCAATTCCTGGAGATTTGGGGCCGGTGCCTGAGAGTTTGAGGAGGGGAAGGAGCCTAGTGGGAATGTGGTGCTATAGAGTCCACCCTCCAAAGCTGCCACTTCCTCCAGGGGGACTGATCTATGCAGCCTAGAGACCCAGGAGAACTCTAGGCCCCACCTGGAGGACGGCAGGCCTATACCAACTAGATCTGAAACTGGTTAACTATTCAGATGTCTCATCAGGATGCCAGCTTTCAGGTGGGACCTGGGAATCCCCTGGAATCGCAGCTCCTCTCCAGACTACAGAGATCAGTTCCCCTGGAGAAAGTGGATGCTCTGGAGGGTGGACTCTGTGGCATGGTATCCCACTGGGGTCCCTGTCCTCCTCTGGCTCCATCCCCAAATCTCCAGGAGTTTCCCTGACAGGACCTGGCAACCCTGTGTCTCATGCATAAAGTCACAACTGTTTGTTCATCAATTAATCTGGAATAACTGCAATGGCTGGACCTGATGTTACAATCACTAATGCAAATTAAAATGCATATTTCAAAAGCATGGACTGAAAGGTGGAAGAAGTCCAGAATCAAGCCCCATCATTTAAACAGGATGATAGCAGGCAAAGAAGAATTTAACTGTGTGACCTTACACGTGCCCAGCATCTTGTTTAAACTATTCTAATATGTGTACAGTGCTGCTACACATGCCAAATTAGCACACCAAAAAAAGGCCCACCACCAGTTATGAATCTCTGGCTAGCTAAAGTTGCACACGAAACACCAGAGAGTCCAGCGTCAATGAAATGCTGGATCCATGAAAGATTGCACTAAAATCTGCTTACTCGCCTGTAACCTATTTAATCAAGCCTAGTTGTGAGTGCAATAGAGTGAATGAGAAAAAATAATGAAACTCTGTAAAGTAAATTAAGCAAATATGTAAGAAACTGTGATTATCTCTATTTTGAGGCATTCGTATTTGGGTCCCTAGAATATCTTCAGTAAGTAAGAAATAAGTAAGAAAATCTTGCACAATTTAAGGCATTTTAAAAAATTATATTGCTTTCTGCCTGAATGTCTGTATCTTTACTCAGAAATAATAAATGGGATTTATTCCCAGGAAAATGAGAATAAAGTTTGCAGCACCCTTCTAAATCCAGTGAAGTAAATGGGCTTAGAAAGGTACAGCTTTGCATAGGACTGCACTATTAGTGAAGTATTCCTCCCAGTTTGATTTTGGGTTAGGGAAAGGGACAAGGGGCTACACCTAGCACAGACCGTGATTGGCATGGTGACACTGATTAATGGCTACTTTTTCGAGCAAGACAAAAAGGAGGAAGAAATAGAATCTTCCATCCTGCATAGCCCCTTTAAACTTTTAATTCTATGATTCTGTGTAGATGATAGAAAATTAAGAAACATAACAATACACTGAAATACAATAAAACCCGTATGCTTTTGAAAACTTCTACCTGAATAACACTGCCTGGGTGAAATGAGAAAATTCATCCGAAGATGTAATCAAGGATACTGAAACAGACTATGGCTGTGTGAACCAATATGGAGTCTCCTTGGCCCCCTGCACTGTACTTTTTATACAACCATGGTTGTGAGTTTTGGAGCATGCCAGTTTCCTACAAACTCTGCTTCCCTGAACAGAGAAGAGCCTGGTAAGGCACAATTCAGTGAAGTAGCTGGGCTTGTCTTTTAATTTCATGTAACCTACAAATCCCACAAGTCTGTTGTTTTATTGATGACCCTCCAGAGCTTTTCACTAAACAACTAAATATTTAATGATTGTTTAAAAAAAAAAAAAAACACCAACCACCCAAAAACTCCCTATCAAATTGTTGGATTTTCCTGACATAAAGCTTGTACGAGAGGAATCAAATTGCAAAGAGTTTAAACTGATTAAATAAATATTTCAAAGTAACAGAATTACTGAGCAATTTTAAGAAAATGTAGCTCTAATAAGATTTCTGAAAAACAAGATCCTCGGGTAAGATTATATCCCACCGAGAAAAAAATAGGTGTTGACATTTTAGTGGTTTTAAATTGTTACAGCTAATAATACCAATGACATTAGAATGACTACAACTTTATGGTATTAAAACCAGAGAAAGCAAGGCAAAGAGGGAGGGGATGTGATACCACTTGTGTTTCGATTCCCTTTGTAGGTCTCTATCCTTAACTGATTTCCCAATATAATTCTATAACGTTTCTCTTTGAGGTGTACACCACATTTTGCCAGCTTGGCTCACTCTTATGTGGGGCCTACCTTCACACTACTAGGGAAGAGAAGCTCTTATTATTAAGAAGAACATGTTTTTGATTTTATGGTGGTTAAGTTTTTTGATGATTACAATATTCTACTATTTATAACAGGTTTGAGCCAATGGTCCCCTTCTGCTAAGTGAGGAATCATCTTTGGAGGAGGATTGCTCACTTAATGAAAGGGATCTAATCCAGTACTTGTATAGGCTTTTAATAGTCTTCTTTTTACAATATGGGAGAATGGTAAAAATGTAAATACAGATTGCATGACTGGTATTAATGACAAGCTGAACAATATTAGTAGCTATTCAAACAGTAAGAGCAAAATTAATGTAATTGAACTGTGTCTGCTCTGCCGCCTGCTGGTAAGGTTGGCAGGTCACCCACTGGCCACCAGCAGGGGATGCGGGGGCAGAGTTGCCAGATCCAGGTTGGTAAACTCCTGGAGATTTGGGGATGGAGCCTGGGGAGGACAGGGACCTCAGTGGGATACAATGCCACAGAGTCCACCCTCTAAAGCATCCATTTTCTCCAGGGGAACTGATCTCTGTAGTCTGGAGATGAGTTGTAATTCCAGGGGATCCCCAGGCCCCACCTGAAAGATGGCATTCCTAAACCTACCTGGGAGAATCCCAAATGCATTAAAAACCCATCCTTGGCAATTTTGAATTGTATAGTGGAAGCAGTACGAACTTAAAGGTCTCCCTGACGTCAGTGTTATGATGTAGAAGTCTTATACTGAACTGATGTGCCAGTTCTTGCCAACAGTCAGCTTACAGGAGCTGAACATCCAGTGTAAACCAATGGTATAACAACAGACTGCACTTGTGAAAAATATTTGTAGGTGAAGGGGTTGTTTTGTAGTGTTTTATTTCAGGAAAAGTAATTGTTTTCTAACACTGCATTTCCCCACTCTCTCCATTTGCTTCAAGCAGTTGCAGATTGGTTTAGATCCAACATGCTGGACATAAAACCCCAGTCTTGGTTTCACAGTATGACAAATTATTCAGAATGATATCGGAGTGGAATGGATGAGCGAGATGGATGATGTAAGAAATGGCTTCAACCGTCATGTAATAAACCTTTACTACTTACAGCTGTCCTCTTCTTCGGTGATGCATTTCACAACATAACAGGCGTAGATGAATCCTGCCAGCTTAAACAAAATGGAAAAGTATTAGATATAGAGGGAAAGTGATGTGTTATAAGAATTAATCATCTTTCCTATATTTTGTTTTCTATGAAAATTGTAAATCCTTAGCATAATTATATATTTGCAGAATGATGAATGTCCATAATGGTACTGGGTCTACTGTAGTGCTGTTTTGAAATTCATCTGTTTCTGCTTAAAAATGAGGACCAGGAATAAAATTAGTGTATCAATAATTTCAGCATGGACCTTTCTGTGCAATGACAGTGCAGCCCAACCAAATATTATGCATTGCACAATAGTCCTAATATTCCACATGATGTCCACTTGCATTTAATGGATGGGCAAATATTATAGCAGTGGTAAAACAGCTGTGAACTGGACCTATCACTTTATAAAGACAGTCATTCTAGCATAGCAGAGGAGAAAAGAAACCAGCCTCCAAAATATTTTATATACAATGAAAGATTTTTTAAAAATGGCAAGCTAGTAGGGAAGGCACTTGTAGGAGAGTCTTGTTTCTGTTTGAAAATATAATGCTGGTTGAGCAAACCACACAGATTAGACAAACCGCTGTATCTCAGCTGAGATCATATATGTGGCGTCCTTTGATCACTTAAAAGGCGCATGTGAATGCTAAAGAGTAGTAGTAGTAATAGCACAGCACTGGAACTCTATAGCAGATAGTAGAACTAAACAAAAACAAAATACAGAAGAACTATCATTCTTGACTGTATCATGGAAGATTTCTAATAGCAGTCCCTGACACTTCCCCATGGCAAATAAAACTCAGAACATGAATACACGCTTGTGTGAGAAGAACTGTATTTTTCAAGATGCAAAATACTGAAGCCAACAGTCATGTGGTGGGCACACCAGATATATAAATAGTGGGTAGAATGACACAGCCCAAGCTTATTCCTGTGCTTTCTTTGTGGGTGGGTAACTTCCATGCCAAGGTTGTGTGTGAACCAACCTCAAGTTCTAGGAAAATGCTGTATCTCTATAATAGAAAGATTTCACTTAAAATTAAGACACAATTTGGAGCAGAGCTGTGATTGCACTGGATTTTAATCTAACATATAAATGAAATAAATGAATAATAAAAGTAGATAAAAGTAGGTTTGTTGGTGGGTGCGAAGGAGAGAAGGAGACAGAGAAAGGTGAG
>NW_015174279.1:1107124-1251226 GCF_001447785.1 Gekko japonicus
AGTACCCTCTGCAAATCCTTGAAGATTTGACACCACACAACTGGGCCAGAGTTTTTTCTGGGGACAGGCTGCCAGGAGGAGGGAAGGAGGGAAAGTTGAAGAAAGGAAATCTCTACAGAGTTTCATTACCTTAAAGCTCTCTCCAGCTCTTCAGGCGAGCACATGGTCAAATGGCTGCCTTCAGTTAAGAGTTCTGTCTGCTCTGATGGACCCAGCCCAAAAGAGAGCTCCTCCTTGCTGTAGAGAGTTTTTGTCATCTCTCTTTTCCCCACCCACTGACCAGGTCAGGCCAGGTCAGAGAGGCTTTTTTGGAAGTCTCCAGAAATTTCCATTCTGAAGATTATACCTGGAGCCTTTCTAGTCCCAAATCTCTCTTCTCCGCTTGGGGAAGGGGGAGAGCTTGACCACCCATTATCTCTCCAACTAGATCTATTAGCATTTGTATGAAGGTATGTCTGGAAAGCAATCGAACTGTCTTCCTCCTTTCCTGCCTGTTCTCTGCCCAGAGAGAAAAAGAAAACTTTTAAAACTCAAAAGTGAAGGTTTTGCTTATTTCACACCTCCAAAGAGAAAATGCATTTCTTCACAGAGTACAATAGAACAGTTGGGTTTTCTACATAGGTTATTGGCTGAATTCTGTAGAACACCAGTTCCTGCCCAGCATATAGAAACTCACTGCTGTGCCTTAGCACAGCTTGTCAAGCATGGCTCAAAATGGAGCCAATTATAATTGCTCACTGAAGCATCCCCTTCATTGCTGTTTCTCAGCTGGAGATCAGTCCTAGATGGGTGTACGGAGGCTGGTCGGCTGAGCAGCAGCACTTTCTGACCTTATGGCCATTGTGGAGACAATATTTTCATCTTTCTACCATAATACAGCCATTGGCAAGACAGGCAGATTAACAGAGACATGTGGCAAAATGTGGAAGGTAACTAGATGGAAAAATTTGAAACACTCCATTATAAGGTCCTAGAAATGACCTAGCTCCAGTAGCTGTTAAGACAAATCTATATACAAACTTATTAGACATGGAATTTGCCACATCCTTAGCTAAACATATAAATAAAGGCATATCAGAAGAGTAGGATGGCATCTGACTGCTGAAATCAAGCAGCAGCAGGAAGGAGGATTAGGAAGGGCAGAAGTAAAATACTGTGATATCGTGACCCAGATTGGCTGATTAGACAAAACTGTTTGACTGAATACTGAGTGTTTCATCTATGCTGTATAGTTTATTAATATGGAGGGAATCTACCATGTTAATGTAATGTGAATGTAAATATGGAGAGGGAATGCACAAAGCATCCACCTGCCTCCTACGTTAAGATCCAAAATGCTCGTATGAATAATTTATTCCAGCTCTTGAATGATGTAATTGTTAATTCAATCACTATTGAGGCATGAAATGCAATGACATTTGTGTTACAGTAGTCCCTCTTGGTGAGATATAACCTCTAGTCAGAGGTATTTTGGGGTCAACCTGGTAACATTACCATTATGCAATTATTGTCATTACCAAGATGCCCACCAAATGATGGTAATATATATGAAAATGTGGTCTTAAAGATGGGCATTGAATGAGATTCAAAGTAGACATGGCTCGTCTGTTTAAACCCAGGTCTGCAACAATCATGGATAAACTGTTCTATTCTATACTGTTTTATAATATGCACAATGGCTTCACAAGAAAATAATTTTATGTTTAGTGGTAACAGGGTTTACAGTGACAGATACATAAATATGTAATTAGAAATGACACTATGAAATCTCTCTTCCATATGATGCTTTACTGGCAATGATCAATGACACTTATTTATATAACCTCATATGTGTCTTCTCTCTCTTTTGAAACGCAAAATGTCCTGGTTTGTTTGTTGAGCTGTTATTCTATAATACAAACACATCAATAAACATGAAATAACCCCAGCATGCTAATCACCCATAGGGTGTAACTTCTGATTTAAACAAAGTTAATCAGGTCAACTAAAACCTTTGATGCCTGCTTTGGAAATAAAGCACAGCCAATACCAAAAGCAGTAGCAAATAAATTGAAGGAAAATGGTTGATTTAAAAAACAAAAAACCAGAAGATTGGCATGGAAATATTTGTTCCAGTTGGGGGAGGGGGAACGCAGGCTATATGAAGCAATATCAACTGGTACCAAGAGGAGAGGAAAGTTCTTTTTAAACCCTATTGATTTACCAAGGAGAGCTATTCCTTCTGGTTTGGAACTGAAGCCAAAACAATGGAGGGTAATATCAAGCCATTCACACGTCTGGTTAGGTAGGCAGAAAGGATTTTTTTTAAAAATACTTCACATAAAGGAACACATTCTAATCTATTTTAATGCCTCTGCTTTTAGCCATCTGCTTTAAGATGTCTGTCTTTTTTAACCAGACGTCTAAAAGTGAAGTCATTATAAACCAAGGAGAAAAACCCATTATACTTGCATGGAAGAATAATATAAACTGGGATCCGAACGCATGAAACTCTTTTATACTGAATCAGACCACAAAGTCCGTACTGTCTGCTCAAACTAGCAGCAGATCTCCAGGGTCTCAGGCAGAGGTCTTTCACGTCACTTACTACTCGTTCCTGTTATCTAGAGATGCCAGGAATTGAACTTGGGACTTTCTCCATGCTAAGCAGATGACCTACCACTGAGCTATAGCCCCTTCCATTTCTAGAAAAACAATTTTAATACATGATGATGCAAAGTCCTTCAAACATTAAAGAACCCCCAAAGACTTGAAAATGTACAGGCTTGTGCAACCCTACAAAATATTACAAGTCAACAGATCTAAACAAGATTGGTTTTAAACAAATCAGACAAATGTTTTCAGTCATTCTTTTGGAACCCTGACCCATGTCTCCTGCCTTAACTGCCTTCTTATATCAGCTGTCTCTTAAACTTCTTCTCTTAGATCATGTACAACTGTAATCCATTTCTATGACTATACTGATGAGATTTTCACAGAACTCTCCACACCTTCAAAATGTGCTTCTTCTTCACCAGTTTCAGAATGCCATTCAGGTATGCTTTACACAGGCATCAGAATGGGGTGGTACCGCCTTGACATGATAGAACTGACTGTGCCACTTTAAACTGCTGGGGGGGGGGGTTACATTTATGAATGCTCCCATTAGGAGGCACCTGAGATGAGAATATAGCTGAGGAGGAAGACACAGGCGGGGTCCCAAAAGAATGAGCAGAGACTGTGGCAGACTGATTTGTTTAATATCAATGATGTTTAAAACTGTTGACATGCCATCTTTAGCACAAAATATTTAGTATAAAATTACATGAAATACAGAAAACATATGTAGAGCAGGGATCAGGCAGAATTAAAATTTTGTCCATAATTTCTTAGATTGCAGGGATCTTTTTTTTAAAATATATGAGAACATACGAAAAGCTCTACTGGATCAGACCAGTGGTCCATCTAGTCCAGCATCCCGTCTCAACCAGTTCCTCTGGAGGTCCAGCAACAGGGCATAGAGTCTGTCTTCCCCTGATGTTGCCTCCTGGCAGTGATATTCAGAGGTTTACTGCCTCTGAATGTGGAGGTTCCCTTTATTCACCATGACTATAGACTTGAAGACTTACCCTCCATGAATCTGTCCAGTCCCTTTTTAAAACTGTCTATGCTTGTGGCCATCCTATATCCTCTGCCAGTGAATTCCATTGTAAATAAATATTTCCTTTTACTGTCCTCAATCTACTGCCCATCAGCTTCATTGGATACTTTTAAGTCCAGTATATTGAGAGAGGGAGAAAAAGTTCTCTTTTTTCAACTGTCTCCAACCAGTGCATGAGTTTATAAATCTCTATCATCTTAGACTGATTCTGCAAAAGCAGTTGTTCCACCCTCGGTCTGCCATTTCCTCTGGTTGCATTGCTCAATTTCCCACTATTTGCTGCGTGGCCACTTTTGACCCGCACCTCCCCACGATTTCCCCCGTGTCTTCTTGAACCTAAAACATAAGGATCAAGTAGATGCAGGGGAAATTGGGGTGGGGTTGGGGGTTGCAGGTCAAAATGGGGTCGAGCAGCAAATAGTGGGAAATTGAGCAATGCAACTGTGGGAAACGGCAGACCGAGGGCAGAATAACCGCTTTTGTGGAATTGGCCTTAGTCATCTCTTTTCTAAGCTGAAAAGTCCCAGACTCTTCAGCCTTTCCTCATAGGAAAGGTGCTCCAGCCCCCTGATCATCTTGGTTGCTCTCTCCTGTACTTTTCCTATCATCACTAAAGTAAGTTAAAAATGGTATCATCTACTTGCATTCTGGAACAATTCCACCATCTTTAGATTTTACCATTTCATTCTGCTGTGTGGTTATATCTCAGCTTTGTTTCTGGGCAGTTCCACCATTTTGTGTCCATAATCATTCTCAACTGTTTGCTTCCAGGCTTGTCAGAAAGCCTTTGCATCTTTCTTTTGGTAAATGTTGTCTTAGTTGTTTGACAGTGAATTAGATCTGAGATGAGGGTGAAGATTAGTTGATTGTCAAAAGGCTGTTGATTGTCAAAAGGCATCAATGTCTCTCTTGAGCAGGAAAAAAATTATGCAATTCCCTAGAAGGAAGAGGCATTTGAGGTATTTTGCTGCCAGTAACAGGACGTGGAATAGCGCCTTTCATTTTTCTCAGCTTTCAGAAAGTACTTCTGACACTTTTCACACCAGTGGTTCCAGGAGATGAAGGTGGACGGACAGACTTCCAGAAGCAAAGAAGTTTTTACAGTATGTTGTTGGCCATATCTCAATATCCAGTACAGACACATCTGTGTTTACATTAGAATTACATCCTCACTTTTCACATTTTCCAGGTATACCAGGAGGTCTTCACACATAAGAGAGATAGGAATTCACTGCAGGAGCCAACATACTTATTGAAGTGAAGAACAGACACATTGTGAGTTATTGACAGCAGGCTAGTTCTGTCTTTCTGAGTCAGTATTTCTGCTATTTGTGGCAAACAAACTGTTTGACCTATGTATGTGCAAACACTGGCTCTTGTTTTTCTTCTTCTTTGCATATCACTGGATCACACTTATCAGATTGCATTGTATTAGTCTACTGTAGTGACATAAAACAAAAGTCCAGCATTTTCTGTATGAAAACTTGAAGGCTCAAAAGAGGTCTACAATTACTGTGCAGCAGGGCTTTTTTTGTAGAAAAAGCCCAGCAGGAACTTATTAGCATAATAGGCCATACCCAACAGCAGGAACTCATTAGCATATTAGGCCACACCCATGACAACACAGCTCATTACCATATTAGGCCACATCCCCGTGTTACCAGAAGTGTGGTCATCTAGCCACACCCACCTTTTGCTTCTTATTCTGTTTACCTTGTTTGTTGTCAAAACCCAGGGCTTTTTTTTGGAGCAGGAACTCCTTTGCATGTTAGGCCACACACCCCTAATGTAGCCAATCCTAATGAGTTTCTGCTGTTGGATGTGGCCTGTTATGCTAATCAGTTCCTGCTGGGTGTGGCCAACTTGGGAGCCAGCCGGAACTCCGTTCCTGTGCGTTCCTGCCCCAAAATAGCCCTGCTGTTCAGGAAGAACTTACCATATTTGTTAATGTTTTGCTAACTTACTGGTAGTATCTTACTAAGTAACTTAACTACCTTACTAAGATATTACTAATTTCTTACTAACTTCTTTCAATATATGCAAACATACCATAGTATAAATTATACAAATCCTTCATCTTTAAGTTGTATTCATGTACAGTTTATTAACTATTCAGTAAGGATGGGCATGAATCCCCAAACAAACCCTGGTTTGAGAACAAACCAGACCAGTTCATGGTTCATGAACCAGGGGCTTGGGAGAAAGTGTCTCCCATGATGTGCCCACGAACCTCTATGTTTTCCATGAAGGTTCATGTTAGACATGCTCTTGGGCTCTGAAGCCGCCTCCCAAACTCACGAACTGAATGAACTACGTACTGGTTCAGGAAACAAAAATGTTCATGTAAGTTTGTGGTTTGTTTAATTAAATGAACCATGAACCCTAATGAACCACCATTTTCCCGGTTCATGCCCATTCCTACTATCCAGGGAACACATATGGTAGATGATCTTGCCTTTACCTTTAAATCAGTTTTCTTTAAATGTGAGGGATGACTCAGCATGGGAAGGCAGAGTTTGCACACACAACCCCCTGCCAAAAAAATCTAACATGAAAGACACGGTTTTTGGGACACCTGCAAAACTGGATTAAAGTGCTTGTCCATTCAGAATAGGCTTCATGAAGTCATCACATATAAAAATCTGATTGACTAGGGAAATATTTCTTGCTCTTAGACTGAATTTCACAACAGTAATGCAGTCAAATCACGTTGGTTGTATGATAATATAATACCATTACACTACCTTTGTGATTTCTGATCAACTGACTCAGAAAGAAGTCTGTCTTTAAAAGAAGAAGAGGAAGAGATTGGATTTATACCCCGCCCTTCACTACCCAAAGGTGTCTCAGAGCGGCTTACAAACACCTTTTCCTTCCCCTCCCCACAACAGACACCCTGTGAGGTAGGTGGGACTGAGAGAGCTCTAACAGAAGCTGCTCTTTTTTCAAGGACAGCTCTTATCAGAACTATGGCTTGCCCAAGGTCATCCAGCAGGTGCAAGTGGAGGAGTGGGGAATCAAACCCAGTGCTCCCAGATTAGTGTCTGTGCACTTAACCACTACACCAAACTGGCAATGTTGCCAAAACTTCAGATTAGGGTTGCCAAGTCGACTTACCTGGAAAGCAGGGGGATTCCGGGCTCTGTTGGGAGTCTCCCTGCGTGCGCACAAAGTGAGCACGTGCCATGATGATGTCACCGGAAGTGATGTCATCGCGTCACCCACGTTGGGGGCGGGGCACTGTGACTTGAGGGAAAACCATAGAGTTTTCCCTCGATTCACAGTGTCCTCCCCACAACGTGGCCAGCGTGATGATGCCCCCTCCGGGGGACATCATCACACTTGGGATGCCCTCCGGCAGGGGGTGGAGTTCCCCCTGGGGCCCGATCAGCTGCCCGCGGGTAACGGGCCTCCCGGGCGGGAATTTACCCGCCCCCAGCGGGGGCTTGGCAAGCCTACTTCAGATTGGGGAAAGAATCAACTACAGTGCAAGCTGAAAGTGAAAGTAAAAGTAAGCAAGAGAAATTTGGTAGAACTTTAAAACCTTAGGTTTTATACAAAAAAATCCCATCATAGGTGAACATTTGATGCATTTCAGCTATACAGAAAAACCTCATACAATGTAGCTTCCTAGGGTGCTCTTTCATTACAGCAATCTATCCTGGGTGGGGAAGGGGGGGACCTGTCTGTTAGGCTCCCATGCTGGAACATCCCAGGAAGCTTCTTCAGGTCACCTTCCATGTCAAGACTTCCTCTTGGGAATGCTACAGCAGCCTCCTTTGCCAGTCCCGCAGCTCCTGCCAAGGCCCTGTTTCTCAACTGATGTGGGTGGGGTCTGGGGGGGGCCCTCAGCATGGTACAATGCCATAGAGTCCACCCTTCAAAGCAGCCATTTTCTCCCGGGGAGCTGATCTCTGTCAGCTGAAGATCAGTTGTAAAGGCGGGAGATCTCCAAGCCCCTCCTGGAAGCTGGCAACCCTAGATGCCACTGAGGGCAGGATGACTCTGAAAGACCTACAGGAAAGAGGAACAAGAGCAGTGGGACCAAAGGAGAAGGCTGCCACATCTTTCCCAGGAGGAAGCCTTGATGTGGAGGGTGACCTGGAGCCTCTCCCTGGGTTGTTTCAGCATGGAAGCTTAACATGGCAGTTGGCTGACAGTTGGTTGCCACTTCCACCAGTCAGCCCTCACATGTCATTCATGCATAAGAAATAAAGAGGCTGTGGAACGTGTCCATTAACTCAGTGGTATAAGGACCTCCAAATTCACACAGTGCTCGGTTCCCAGGAACATATCCACAGCGTTATACTACTGTAGTATGGTATACACACAGAATGTGAGTTCCCAAGGAGTCCCCAACTCCAGCATTTATTTTTTCCCCAAATTTGGATCAAGCTTTGGTTAAGCTCTATTTTACAACTGTGGTTTCTTAAATCATTTGCTATTTGTTCTCAGATGCATTGATGAGTACTCAGCTGCTTTCTCCAACAAGCTTATGCATGGAAAGCAGAGGCTGCGAAGTGGCAACACAGCTTATATATCTGAACTGTCTGCAATGTTTCCACAGAGAAAATACATTTCAGTCTCCATCTGTAGGTGTGCATGTGCGTATTGTGTCATAAGTCTTGAGCTACCTCTCAGATTCTAAGTTTGATGAAAAAAATGGCACTATTAGAAGATAATGAGTCTTTGGGGGATGGTGGAGAGAAGGACCCTATCTTTCTGCCTTAGAGAATTACCCTAAAGGTAGAGATGCTGCCATGGAAACACTTCTTACTTTGAGTGCTTTCCTGAAACCTCTGCTCCTCTTGTAGAGAATGTAATGATTAGAAGAGATGGAGAAAAGAATACTGCTTAGATTCATTCCACATCTCGCCAGCTTTGAGGCTATCCAGTCTTTACCTCAACAAAGTAAAATAAAGGCTTGGTTGGTTATATTTGGCCCAGAGGAGAAGGAACTGGTAATTCCAGTCAAATAACCAGAATAGTATCTCTCACTGCTCCCCACCTCCCTCATACCTCATACTTTCAGGGTAAGTTCACATATTTGGCAGGAGAAACTGGATTTTGCCAGTATGTGCAAACTCAAGAGGGAGATGTGGTGGTAACGATGCCTCTATGGCCTATGTCCTTGCAAATACTTTTTTGTCACAGTCATATTTAATATTTTAATTATATACTTAAAATGCCTAGATGCACATTAAAAAACACAGAGTTAAGGTTGCCAGCCCCCAGGTCCCAAGAAGGGATCCCCTGGTTTTAGGGGCTTCTCCCCACAGCAGAATAGCTGGCTGGTGGTGGAAACCACGCCCCTAAACAGGGACATCCCTGTGTGATGCCCCTGATGTGATGACATCACCTGGAAGTGACATCATCACATCAGGGATGTCATGTGTGGAGGGGCTCTAGTTTTTGGACAAACTCTATGGTTTAAGCCCAAATTTACCATGAAACCAGAGCATCCCCCCTGTGCGATGTCCCCAACACGATGACGTCACATCTGGGTGATGTCAATGTGTCGTGTGACATCCCTGCCCCCAATGCCCCCCAAATCCCCAGGGGACCTGGGCAACCCTACACAGAGTTAAATGTCAAAGCATTCCTATTTACCCAAGAAAAAGTAGACTCAGGAACAATGGGATCTTCCAGGTTAATTTACATGAGGAGAGAGATCTCATCTCACACTGCCTAATACCTGTATGTTTGTTTCTTTTACTTTTGGGAGCATAGATGCCCAGTCCCTGTTGCTCTGCAAAGCAGGCAGGCCACTTTTTATGGAGGTTGGCTAGAGGTTGCCTGGAGATCTCCTGGAATTACAATAGATCTCCAGACTACAGAGTTCAATTCTCCTGGAGAAAAAGGCTGCTTTGGAAGGTGGGCTCTATGGCATTATATCCTGCTTTGGTCCCTCCCCTCCCCAAACCCTGCCCTCCACAGACTCCTCCCCCAAAATCTCCAATAATTTCTCAACCTGGAGCTGGCTACCCCAGGGTGGGCAGGGAAGACTGGTGCACAGAAAAACTGGCCTCTGGCTTTGATTGTTCCCCAAATATCATGGCAACCCATCCTACCTTACAGGGAATAGAAACAAAGCCTTTTGCCTTGAAAGTGACAGTCATTTGATAGGGTTTTACGTGAAAAACCAATGGGCTTATTAGCTTCCCTAGATCACAAATAAAGTAGCAAACAGTAGACCCCGAAAGGCAACAACTAGAAATTGAGATTTTTTTTTTTGGTAAACAAATTTTATTTTTCTCAGGAATACAACGTATACAGTTAAAACATTTCATTCTATCAATTCCCAATTCCTCCCTTCCCTCCAATGGCTTCCCGCAATGCTTCCACCCCTATTCCATATTACTTCATGTAGAAATTGAGATTTTGCTGTGGTCTGATTCATATAAACTTTATAGGAAATACTGCCCCCCCCCCCAAGTAACATCATGAAAATCTAGAATGACTACTTCCTACTTTTTGGAGCAGCCACCAATACTGATAGAATCTTACAATGTTTGGGAAGCTAAAAGTTTTCTTGAGTCTGGTTGGAGTACACTTTTGGAGTTACCAAGGTCATAAAGCACTTTGATCATACTAAAACAAAATCAATATTTATCAAAATACTGTCTAGCTACTTCCCTTGACCCCCTTTATGGAGACAGATTGTTTTCATACACTGAAAGCACATCGGATTTAGGGAGAAGCTGGATATGAAAGCCCATAATTCTTATATATGCTTTTATTTCCTTTTAATAGTCAAACACTGGATTGATCTTCACAAGGAAGTAACTTTATTAAGCTAGACAGTCAAACTAAGGTATTGAGACAAAGAAGAAAAATGAAGCAGAACAGAGTGAGGAGATTAGATGAAGGAGGCGAGGAAGAGGAAGCTGTGGAAATGAAGATGAATGATTTAGAAGACCTGGAAACAGAGGCAAGCCTTGCTTTCCGTGAAGATGAATAATGTTTATCTTCTTTAATAACTATTCTTATATGGTTTTTCAGAAAAAAAGGCTAAACCAACTCCTCCCCAGCTAGTCCATGTTTTTGTATTGGAATATGCAACAAGACTGGTCACGATGCTGGTTCTATTTCTGTTCCATGTCAAGTACCCTTGAAAAAGTGTACCATGTTGGATTATTACAGTTGTGGTAGTGGCTGCTCCAGAAAATAAGACATATTTAATGGAACAATTTTTTAAAAAACAGCACCTTTGAGTGTGGCAATATATAAATAAGTGGGCCTCTGTTGCCTTTTCACACCTACTTTCCAAAAGAACTGCAACCACAGTTGCAGGATAAACTCAAGGTGTTATTACATGGAAATGATTTTGGCCTGCCATTGCTAGAAGGTTACCCCTATTGGATTTCATTCACAAGCAATTTGGCAGGGGAGATAAGAAGAGCAGAAAAGATGCAAAAGCTTATGCTGGTTAGATTGGACACCATCACCTCCCTACCGCAGATTCCACAGATTAAAGGAAGGGTAGTTGTGAAATGACGAGAGTTGGACTATAAGGAAGGCCGAGCGCAGAAGAATAGATTCTTTTGAACTATGGTGCTGGAGAAGACTCCTGAGAGTACCTTGGACTGCAAGAAGAACAAATCAGTCAATCCTAAAAGAAATCAACCCTGACTGTTCCCTGGCAGGCCAGATAATGAAACTGAAGCTCAAGTACTTTGGCCACCAAATGAGAAGGGAGCACTCACTGGAGAAGACCCTGATGCTGGGAAAGATTAAAGGTCAAAGAAGACGGGGACGGCAAAGGATGAGATGGTTAGACAGTGTCATAGATGCAATGAACATGAAATTGAGCAAACTTCAGAGGACAGCGGAAGACAGGAAGGCCTGGCGGGATCTGGTCCATGGGGTCACAAAGAGTCGGACTCGACTGTGCGACTGAACAACAACAAAGTTGTGAAATCCCACAGCGAGGCTATATGGAGGGTAAAGGTAACAGAGCCCAAGAATAACAGATCTCCCCCCCCAGGAGTCGACACATTTTTTTCTTTTTGAAAGATGTCAATGGCTATACTCCATGCGTATAACTCATAGAATCATAGAGTACAAAGGATCTAAAATGCCATCAAATACAATTCCAGGCCACAAGCCAGGGTTACCCACACAGTCCTCCACACGCAAAACCATTTTTCGTAAGTTGGGACTTGTCTTGTGGGGTTCCACAAGGCTTGGTCTTATCCCCCTGATACTCAATCTCTAAATAAAACCCTGAGAAGAAATCATTTGTGGTTTTGGAGTAGGCTGTCATCAATATGCTGAGGACACCTAGCTCTCTGTTTCTTTATCAAAATCACCTGATGATGCTGCAGTGGTCCTGAACTAGCGCCTTATTGCTTTGGTTGAAGTGATTAGGGTGAACAAGTTGAAATTGAATCCTGACAATGACAGAGCTAATGTTGATTGGGAAGGCTGAGCTCTTGAAGGATGTTGTGCTCCCCACTTTTGATGTGATCCAGATGACACTACTTGACTAGTTTAAGAGCCCAGGGGTTATACTGGATCCAGGATTATTGCTGGAGAATCAAGTTAAAAGAGATGCAAACAGGCCTTGGACCTGCGGGACTGTGTCTCTTGCTATGTCCTGCTGCCACTTTTCTAAAGTTGCCACCCTGAAAATGTGTAACATTGTAATCAGCCTGTTCATACATATTCTCTGTGGTGGCTCCCATCTTGTGTCCTGTGGAATGGTCTGCCAGAGGAGGTAGGGGAGGTTCTCACCCTCCTACCATTGCACAGAATGTGCAAAACAAAATGTTCAAGTGAGCATTTTTATGAAGGGATTAGAACTGCTGGGAACTTTTTTAATGTAATAGGACTGTTGTGTACTGCTGTGACTATTCTAGTTAGTATCTTGCTTTTACCTCATTTTCTGCCTTTGTAATTCTGCTTACTATATTGTCTACTAGCAGTAAAGCCCGTTGTGAAAGCAATACAACGAGATCTAGAAAGAGGCTCTGGGGCAGTGCTCTGGCTTTGGGCAGACAGTGTCAATTTGCTGTGGTGACCTCAGCAGGGTATAATGACAGAGTCCACTGTTTTCTCCAGAGGAACTGATCTCTGTTACCTGAAGAGCAGTTGTAATTGTGAGTGATCTGTAGCCCTCACCTGGAGATTGGCAGCAATTGTTACCCAGGACAAAATGGCTGGTTTGGAGGGTGTAGTCTATGGCATTCTACCTGTCTGAGGTCCCAACCCTCCGCAAACCCCACCCTCTCCAGGCTCCACCCCTCAAATCCCCAGGAATTTGTCAGCATGTAGTTGGCAACCCCATCTCCTTCCCAGCTAGCCACCAACCTACCATTATCTGCCCCTTTGACTTCAGCTGACTTCTGCCCTCCCTTCTGCAGAGCAGTTGTAATACTGAGTGCTCTCCAGCCCTCACCTGGAGATTGGCAACAATGGTTCCCTATGTGAGACTGACTGGTTTGGAGGGTGGAGTCTATGGCAGTGTACCTGTCTGAGGTCCCACCCCTCCTCAAACCTCACCCTCTTCAGGCTCCATCCCTCAAATCTCCAGGAATTTCCCATCTGGAGTTGGCAACCCTATCAGGACTGGCCCCAATGTGTTTTCTCCCAAAGGCCAAAGTAGGTGACAGGACCAAGCTTAGTTGCCTACCAACAGGCACTGAGGGGAATGTAGGGTTGCCAGCTCTAAGGAGGGAAATACCTGGAGGTTTGGGGGGTGGATTCTGTAGAGGGCCGGGCGACGGAGGCATCGGCCTTCTGTCGCCCGCCTTGCCCCCCCAATCTCGGCCCGGGCACCCGCGGCTCCCACCAGCGGCCGCCCGACTCCAGACTCCCCCGCGGCCACTCCAGCCAGGCGACGGAGGCATCGGCTTTGAATTAGCACCAAAGCTTTAAGAGCTCTCCAGCTGTCACCTGGAGACTGGCAACAGTTTGTCTGGAGTGTGGGCAGTATGGCATTGTATCTGTCTGAGGTCCCCCTCTTCCTCCTCCTCCTCAGACCCCACCCTCAGCAGGCTTCAACCCTATGTCCTTTCCAGGCAACCATCAGCCAACCTTTATCTGCCTGTCTGTCTTAAGTTTTACATCCCCCCCCCCCCCGCCTCTGCCTAGGGAAAGGGCAGTCTTTCCCTGCAGTGGGAACCAAAGCAGCTGACATCATTCTCCTCTCCCCCGTATGATCCGCACAACTACCCTATGAGGTATGTTATGGTTGAAAGTGTGTGAATGGTCCATAGTCCCCCAGGCAGCTTTTAAAACATGAACCTGGGACCTGCACACCATCTGTGGCAGTAATGGGGTGACTGCTGGCACCTTTTCCTATCATTTTTTGCCTTGAGGTATTCTGCTTGTGGTGTGATCTGTCTTCTTTGTGGTGTGGCGTGATTGTGTTATTGGGTTTGTTTCTTTTAAAGGGGAAGTGATGTGTTGTGAGTGAGGACATATGTTACCTCAGAATACAGTAGTTCCCATATGCAACTGAAAATTCCAACTGCCTTGCGGGGGGGGGGAGTTTGAGGTGTGGAATGGAGTGAAGTCCAATCAGCTTCCATATGCAAAAGACCTTGGAACGCTGGGCGGGACTGCACAAAGCAGCCAGTCAACCCAGCCAGTATCTTCTGAGTGGCAGTTCTTCCGGCCAAACACTAAAGGCGGGCATTTTAGAACGTTGGTTCCCCACTACTGCTTTATTATAAGGGAGAGATACCTGTATTCCTTGCCTTACACAGTTTGTTGTTTGGATTGTCTTTTAATTCTCAATACTATTGCATTGTTCATTGGATGTCTTATGTTCTATGAATACATTGTTTTATTCTGTGACCTGCCCTGAGTTTCAGAAGAAAAGCAGGTTATGTAAGTAAACACACACACACCGAAAAAAGCCCCACAAGGATAAAGATTTAGACCTGAACAGAGATTTAGATGTAGATCCAAACAGAGAATGGGAAACACTATGCCATTTTCCTTTAAAATGTTAAAATGTTTGTGTACATTCTTCTTTCCTCCTCTTTTGGTCTCACTGTTCAGCTTTACAGGGTCCAGCTCTGGTCCAGCACTTGATTCCATGCATCTCAATAGTCACCTTGCTGAAGAGAATTTTCTGTGTAAGAAAGAGTGAAACCCACCTTCTTCCTTGTTTAAACTTGCATCATGCCTTTCTTCATTAAGGCCATGGAGAAAAGAACAGAAGTACATTGCAAAGTCCCAGCTGTGTACATTGAGATCACTGATGGACCTCATGATGACACCGAGGTTTTGGCTACTGTGTGACACAGAGGGTGCGTTCAGATGCGCCGTTTGATCTGGTGTCATGACAGTTCAGCAACAGATTTTATATGCACGATCACACAGTCAACATCTGCCTCTTGTCCCCAGCCGTTGGTTTCTGGCTCAAAACCCCTTTAACCTGGAGTATTCCCAAAGTGGTGTTTTCTCAGCTCTCCCGTTTAAAGCCACATTTTCCCTGTGTGATCGCTCCTCCGGTGTCAAGCCACTTCTGGTTTAAACCTCCTCCCCTTCAAAAGCTGCCCGAGGCTTCTGCTTTTCGCCTGCCTTTTTTAATGCATCAGCAGTGTGCGCATAGGTGGAGCTCCGCTACCGTGTTTAGAAAACTGACATTTAAACGGTCACTTGTTGTAGAGTTTAGATGAGTTTGGAATCTCACGGAGGCCATTTTTGGGCCAAATGTTTAAAGGGAAGTCTTTTGTTGTAGGGGTTGAATTGATTTGCCCTGGTGGTTCTGCGCATGCACCATGATATTCCCCCTTCTATGGATGAGTGCCTATGTGCATGCGCAAACTGAGAAAAAATGTAAAAACCCCGCCGACACACGCTCCTGTGTGTCGGTGCTGTAGATGCCAGGGAGTGACGTGAGTTGGGATAAGGGAGGTAAGTGTGATCGCGATTATCCAGATAAAAAATAATCACATCAGAACCAGACCAGTTTAAACCGCTGTCAGCACGCCGTCTGAACACACCCAGAGTGTTGGACTGGATGGACCACTGGCCTTGTCAGCTAGCTGCCATTTTATGTTGCTTCTATCCTTCCGTTCCCGCTTGCTCGCAGCTCAGCAGCTTTGCGTAAACATTGCCTCGGAGACCGTGGGAGCTGGCTCGGCACGACGGCGTTATCAGTCTGGCCTTGTAAGGATGGGAGGGCTTGCGGTCCACCACTGGTGTGAATCTTTCTGCTCTCAGGGGCCCTGCGAGTCTCCTGCTCATTATGTAACTTCCCTCCGGGAGAATTCCCCCGCGCATGCTCGAAGTTCATTTGCTTAGCTATTCACCTCGTCTGGCTATATGTACAGATGGTCTTGCCCTATAGTGATTCCTAATGATAATCCTGTGGATATGGTACCAGTTTTGTACTCTAATAAAGCATAACGCTTCTCAGGAAATGTGTGTGAAGAGTTACTTGCTGTGGAACCTGACAGGCCTGATCTAGCATGGTTTCTCTTATGTTCTTATGAGTATCAAGCAGAGCTATGGAGGAACCTGAGGCCCCTCCCTCCTCTGAGGACTCTATCAAAACCAAAGCCAGCACAGTCACCTCCACCACATTCTCTTTAGCTGTTCCTGTCTGTCTAGCCAAGGTGGGTGAGAAGGGGCTCAGAGGGAATTTGTTGTTGCTGCCATTTCTTCCCTCCTCTCCACCAAACTTCTGGTCCCTTCCCCTTTAGGACCTGGGCTGAGCATGGGAACCATCAATGCCTGCTTCCGGTACATCCACAGCTTGGCCAGTGTTTATTTTCAGTCATGCCAATCACAGTGGGAAGTGCTGTGCAGCCCTATGGCATGCCACACTGTGCTGAACATAAAACTCCTGCAAAAGAGAGCTTTAATATATAGTTTGTGCTTTGCCTTCTTTTTACACAGGGAAGAATACAAGGCAAGGAGGGCAGTGTCTGTCTCTGTCAATTCTTCTCTGTTGGTTTTATAAAAGTAACAATTCCCACTCCCTGGGTCTCTGGGAATGTTACAGAATGGTTTAATCATCCCGCTTTGGTATCTGACTGCCTTGGGCAGCCTGAGCTTTTCTTATCGTTATGTCTCACTGTGTGTCACCTTTTCCAGACAGCTATAGGATTAGGATAAGAAAAATTGGTTCTTTATGCTGCTGCAGATCTGACAAAACCACCTACTGCTCACAGCCCTTCAAATAAATGCCTTGCATTTTTTTAAAAAAAGTAAAATAAAAAAGTACCTGGATTAGATGAAACCAATGATTATAAATGCCAAGCACTTATTTGAGGTCCTGTGGATATGAAACATCTGCATATTTTGAGGACAGTGGAGATTGTTTGCAGGGGTATATTTTTGATAGTGGCAAAGAAAACCCGAAGCTTTCTGGTAAATAAAGACAAGGTTTGACAAGCTACTCTTTGCTGAAGGAAAGCTCCTTCACATGCTGGAAGCCCATATGGTGAAAGATTAGCATATCAATGATGGGCGCTTAGATTGGAGTATTTTTTCCCTAACACCTTAGAACTGCCTCAACAGTATGGCATTGTGACCAAAGGGGAAGTGGATGCACGCTGTTTGCACACATTGTTATCTGTTCTGATCCAACCTTCAATGATATTTTTGAAAAAAGATCTTTAAACAGATGTATGCAAATATGAAACAATAATGAGCAAAACTTCTTAATCAATGGAAAATGTAAGGAAACTACACACAAAAAAAGAAAAGAAAAAGGTAGAGGAGGAGGACTGCTCCCTAAGCACAATACTTGAAATCATTCTGTGAGGTTATTAATTAAAACAGCAGCACTGTTCAAATGCTTTTTAAAAACACCTTTATCCATTCCGTTCTTTCATTGTTTTTACATGCTGATTTTTAAAGGGTTTACAGCTGCTGGCATAGTCTTGTGAATGGTCCAGCAGTATTCACATTGCATCCTGAAACATTTTCAGGGAAATGCTTTGAATGATGTGTGTGCTGTCAAGTCCCTTCTGACTTATAGTGACCACGGGAATTAACATCCTCCAAAATGTCCTATCATTCACAGCCATTCTCAGGTCTTGCAAACTGATGGCTGTGGCTTCTTTGAAAGAACTAGTCCATCTCATGTTGGGTCTTCCTCTTTTCCTGCTGCCTTCTTCCTAGCGTTATTGTCTTTTCCAGCGACTCTTGCCTTATAATGTGACCAAAGTATGATAGCCGCAGTTTAGTCTTGGGAAAATTCAGTTTTGATTTGGTCTGGAACCCACTTATTTGTCTTTTCGGTGGTCCATGGTATCTGTAACACTCTCCTCCAACACCACATTTCAAAGGTTTGAATGATACATTAGCAATTTGTTCCATACTGAGCAATTCAAAAGACCAGTTCAACACATACAAATCCGCCCAGAAGACAACTCATGCCATGTTAATTTATGCACACATATGAATTTACTGCCTATCTTTAATACTATGTCACAATCAGAATACATGATAAATAATACTGGTATTTAGCCAAATAAATGTTTCGGTAGAGTAAGAAATTCATAGTGGGTAGAGTAAGAAATGTCCTTCTGTTGTCCCTGCAACTGATATTGGAACTGTTCTAAACTTTGACAGTTGGATCCACTCCTAAGTGGACTACAGACTCCTCAAAAGCATTGGAGGCCGGGTCAGTCCTGAGCAGCACAGAGGACAAGATCGCAACCTGGGTCCTAGGTTCACAGGGACAGCCAGACCACACAAGCTGTGTAAACTGGTTGAAACAGCGAGGTTCTCTGATTAGCCCAGGACTTAAATAACCTGGGGAGGAAGATGCCCCACAAGTAGCTAGATTTCCTCCAGACAGGATTTAATTTACCCCCCCCCCCATACTGCCAAGCACCATATCTGTTCAGGCAGTGATCTGACCCAGAAACTGGAACATAGTCTGCGAGCATGCTGCTTCACTGTCATTGGGCTACCTTCTGGTGGGCTGCTGTCTCAGTCACTCCTGTCAGGTGAGGAGAACCTAAAGGACTGGTGGTCCAGAATCTGGCGTACAAGGCAGAGGGCTTACTACCCTGGGATCTGTCAACTGAAGTCTCTGAATCCATGGGCTCTGGATCCCATGGCTTGTGGTCACCCAGTTTGGTGTAGTGGTTAAGAGTGGAGGACTCTAATCTGGAGAACTGGGTTTGATTCCCCACTCCTCTGCATGAAGCCTGCTGGGTGACCTTGGGCCAATCACAGTTCTCTCAGAACTCTTTCAGCCCACCTAATTTACAAGGTGACTGTTATGGGGAGAGGAAGGGAAGGCAATTGTAAGCCATTCCAGGACTCCTTTTAGTAGTGAGGAGCAGGGTATAAAACAACTTCTTCTTCTTCTTCTTCTTCTTCTGGCCCAGGGAAAGTCATGACAGGAACTCTGTGGTAGCCACTATCACCGCTTGCCCCAGAACTATGAGGTAAATTGACCTGTTAGTTGACATCTGTGCGAACTGCCTATGATGAGGTGAAGTTGCAAACAAGCCCAGCCAGTTGCATTACTAGCTTTCAGAACCACTGGGGTTGATCAAAAAGGACATTGAATGGTGGCCACTGGTCCTCACCACTCTTATCACATACATTGACCAAACTGCACAGTTCCCCAGATCCTTTTAATTACTGCCCAACCAGTCTGCTTAGTGTGGTGAGTAAGCTTTATGCCAGATACCTATGCTGGAAGTTTTGGGACTGGTTCGACAGAGAGAACGCGAGCGGTGGCGCAGGCAGTACAACGACTGCAAAGTAACATCTATAGTGAACAGCCATAATGGCTGTTCGAATCCCCACCGTGGCCGGAGTGAGCTCCCAGCCCCAGTCCCAGCTCCCGCCAACCCAGCGGGCCGAAAGCAGTTAAAAAAAAAAAACACCTATGCGAGTAGGCGAATGGGAACCTACCCTTAGAAGGGTAGGGGACACCCGCCTCAGATGAGGATCGTGGAGCGTGGAAGATGGTGAGAAACGGCGGAGTCATCAGCGGCAAAAATGGCGGTGACGAAAGCATCTGGCGGCGAAGTAAAGGCGGTGATGCGACGGCTGCAGCATGAATGGAGCGATCCCTGGCGGCGAATGGACAGCATGCAGAGCGGCGGAAACGAGAGACTGAGGGGCGCCCGATGACGCGTGGCGCCTGGCAAGGTGGAGCCTGATTGGATTGAGCCGAACCAGGAAGCAGAGCGTGGAAGCCGGGCGCCTGCGCAGTCCCGCCGGTCGGCAGTTGCTGGAGGTGTGCCAGAAGAGATCGCCGGGACAAGCCGCGCCGGAGAAACAACAAGACGCTCCAACTAGGGTGCTGGTAGGTTTCCCCATCCTATCACTTGTGGCCCAAGTCAGGAAAGAAAGGTTCCTAGAACCATAACAAATGTAAACCGCCCAGAGACCCCTAGGGGTTAGGGTGGTATAGCAAATGTAAAGTTAAATAAAAATAAATAAAAAGAACAGCTGACGAACAAGCAGGTTTTGTTTTAGAAGTGATCGCTCCACAATGGACCAATACTTGGTTTTGCACCATCTGGTGCAGAAATATACTGCCAAGCTGCATGGGGCACTTTCTGGAGCCTTTGTAGCTGGTGTTTGATAGCATCTCACATGACAGATTATGGCTAAAACTAGAAGCTTCCACATAGACCACAGACTGCTTGCCCTTATACACACACTACATAAGAACAGCTATTTCTCAGTGAGATGTAACTCATAAGGTCATCTGTCCCACATGGTTCCGGTCAGGAGAGATGTGAAGCAAGGTTGCATTCTTGCTCCCTTGTTATTTAACTTCTATAAATCTTCATGGTGCAGACCTTGTCCAATCCCAACTTCTATCTGCCCAATATGGCAAATAGACCAACCTTCACACTATGATATGCAGATGACATGGTTATTCTATTTTACACCAAAGAAGGACTCAAAAAAGCCCTCTGGTACTTACAGCTTACTGCAAAGATGAGCATTTAACAATCAGTCTTTCAAAAGCCCAAAGTCTTGTTTTCTCTAAAAGGTTTATCGAACACAGGTGGCAGATTGATGGCCATGAGATTGAAAAAGTTAAAGTGTTCAGATATTTAGGTGTAGCGTTCCAGCCATCTGGCTCATGAATAGCTCAGCTTTCCCATGTAACTGAATCTGCCCAAAGAGAGGCTACAGCAACTTTAAGATTCTAATTTACAATAGTGGGCTCTCATATAACACATGCATTGCAAGTCTTTCAGGGCAAGGTGGCTCCCCAGCTACATATGGTTCACAGACATATCTGTACAACGACTACCATAAACTAGAAGCAATTCAATCCAAATTCTTCAGATCCTTATTTGGAGTACCTCATTGTGTATCCAATGCCCTGCTTAGGCTAGAAGCAGAGTTTGTCCCACTAGAAGTAAGTAACATGCCTGGTTCCAACCTATTTGTTTCTGGCTCAAGTTACCCCCCCCCCCCCGATTAACTTCATTAATCCTTTCACTCAAGGGGGGTGAGAGCAATAGAGAACAAATTACAACTACTTGTACAGCCTTAGTGCATTTTGAGTACCCAGGACCCAGAGCACTAATCAAATAGAGGCTGTAGGACACTGCCCTTCAAATTGACAGATCACAGGCCCACTCTGCTTCGGCAGTGGGGAACTGCACAAAAATATTTATCCATCAAGTTACCTGTATACATTAGAATTCCCCAAACACCGCAGAGCCTTTACTCTGGCCCGGTTTAACACCCTCCCATCTGCCCTTCTTGAAGGGAGATATGCATGTACCCCATATGTACCCCATATGTCAGCCTGGAATGATAGAAACAATCGAACATGTCCTCTTACACTGCCCATTTTACCAGGACTTTTGGAACATGTTCATTACCCCAATTCTATCCAAATATCCGGGTAGATCAAATTATTTTTATACTTGCCAACTGTTTCAATGAAACTGCCCTTAATGTAGCAAGATTCTCCACTCTGGCATGTTTAACAAGGCAGAAAAACACGGTCTAGTGTTTTAATAATTTTACTATTACTATTAATTGTATATTTTCTGTACAGAATATCTATTTTATGCATCCAATGTGTATTATGTATTGTTGATATTCTTGACTGCTGAGCTCGGTTCGTAATAATAATAAACTACATTAAACCTAGGTAATGAATGTGAGCTGAGTGGTACCAGTCCCGTCTGAAACATTCAGGAGCATTCAAATTTACTTAAATCATAGACACCCATCACACATAATCCTTTCATATGTTTTGAATTTTTTTGGCATTTTTAAAATGTGTGTGCGTGTGTGTGTATGCACCTGGAAGTCATGGCGACCACTGGTGACTGACCCCTACTGGGGGCCTGGAGGATATTCAGAGAGGTGGCTGAATAAAGCCTGCCCCCGCCTCTCGCTTCTGGTATTTCAAGGAAGTCTCCCATCCAAGTACTTGCCAGAGTCAACCCTGCTTAGCTTCCAAGATCTAGTGAGATCAGGCTTGCCTGGGTTATCCAGGTCAGGGCCATAATCCCTTCATGTGCTGATTGAAAGGGTGGGAATGGAAAGTGTGCAAAGAGTGGAAATTAGTGTGCTGGTTCATGAACACAGAGAGCCCCTATGCACAGAGGAAGCGTCCGCACATACGTTCCCTCCCAACCATCAGGGGTATTACTTTATGAATTTCCTGGAGGGAGTGCATGCATGGAAACTTCCTTTGCATGTAGGTGCCATGCTCATGAGCCCACAATTGTGTGGAGATAGGGCCAGCATGCTTCTTCCTGTTTCCCACCCATTCAAGTCAAAGTGTTGAAAGGTCACGAGTAAAGGACTCTGAAGACTTCTCTGAGGGGTGAGGCACTGCCAGCCTGTATGCCTAAACAAAGCTAAATGGATTGTCCATGCTCTGTATGCACAGAAGGGGGGAAGGGAGTGTCTGTGGTTGAAGCAACCAATGGTTCCTGTTTTGCTCAGCTGCCATGTATTCATTGTCACAGTGCAGAATACTGGGGTTTGTCTAACCAGTTACCCCAGAACAGGCTGTATTCCCTCTCTGAGTCTACTCACAGATCACCTGAAAGCAGTTTGTTCTCCCAAGGTCCCTATTTTGAGGAAGCAGCAGTACAAAGTGGGATCATACAGGTGTGCCACAGTATAAACCAAAAAACCTTTATATTCTTCACACTTCTAATTTGTGGTATGTGTATCTGGTTCTGGCAGCCTTCAGGCTTGCTCTGTCTTGGTATCAAAGAAACGATTTGAGGTCTAGAATTTGTTGAAGCAATGTTACTACTAAGGTGCTGCAGCCTTGCCATTAATTATCTGCCACCTTACATGCATATTACCTTGTTACCCGACTTCTCACTAGCCCCAATCAGCACCCTACCTGTCACCTGTCATCTCTGCTGACATAATTGACCGCTCCAAGTACTACCACTCCATGTAGTACTCACAGACTTCTGCCTAGCTAGAACATAATAGAAGCATTGCTTGTTTGAACTGGGGAAGGAGAGAGGGCAACGGATAGCCTCCCTCCCTTTTATCCCAAGACATGAGTGTGAGACGTGTGCTCACAGTCATTTAGGCTTTGGTTGGGAAATGAGGGAATGACAGCCCCAGCCTCACGTAAAGCCAAGTTTTCTTTGGCCATTGGCAACTAGGCACTTTCCCTCACTATCAGTTAGAATAGATACACTTGCTTTGTTTCTTTACTATTTCTTTTAGCGAGGCCAGTGAGGCGCTATGACTTGTACAGTCCTTTAGCTTGCCCTGTTGGCCATATCAAAAGCTTTCTTGACAGTCCACACAGTTGACCAAGGCTGATCACAGTCAACTACATGTGACCAAACAAGTCCTATGAATCCTAATGATATGAGATGAGACAAGAATGGTTTTCTTTTAGCAATGGGATTCCTTTACTGTTGCCTTTGATGAATAGCAATGTGCTTCAAGGCTCTGATGACAGTTAATGGCATTCAGAAACTTGGAGGTGCATGACAGCTTTAGCATTATACTAGCTTCATGGTGGGTGGGCATGGAATAAGAACCTAATGTGATTCTAATAAGACTGATGCTGAGATTGGCTTGTGATGGCTGTTATGACAAGGACAATTGATATACTGTATATGAAGGGCTCAACTGAGCTCAAGCGACTCTTCAGCACATTCATTATATTATCTTTCATTCACAAATGTGAGAAAAATCCCCTCACGATGAGTCACCACAACAAAACTTCCATTCTTATTAAACAATATTGAGCTCACATTAATGCATCAAAAGAAGGTTGAATTTAGACATCCATCGATCAGTAAAATGTCAATTATTTGCTATCAAATAAAGGAGTAATATGAAGACATCTCCTTGCTAGGTTGGTTCTGCATTTATGTATTTTAGACTAAGTTTCCTGAGGAAAGTCTACTTTTTGCCCATGGAACTCTGTGAGGTGCCAGGGGAACTGATGGTGCTGTATACAAAATAAAGAAAAGGGTCCTTGTATGCCATAATAGGCTCCCATTGACACATACTAAACATATATAAGATGCAAATCGGTAATGAGTATTACAATAGATTAAACAGTGGTAGAAATTCCCAATAGTATTACCATGTGCCATTAAATACACACTGGTCATCAAGGCCACCATTTGCTAAATAATGGAAAGTGCACAGGATAGGAGGGAATGGACACTAAAGTCTGTTGGTGTGATCCTTTAAGGTTAAGAAAAAAATGAATATTTATTTTTTAAACTTGCTTAATTGGCAGCTGCAATTTTGACTGCAATTTCAGTAGTGTTCTACTTGATATTCTTGTTCTACAGAAAGGATCTATTCATTTCCAGCTCATTCCAAAATGCTTTTCCCAGTTTTGTTCTGCAACTGAGGATACTATGTTATGCATCACTGACACTCCTAAAAAGACTCCAAGAAGCTGCTCCAAGAACCTTAGGGCAGCACACATGGTCTCCTATCCTCATTTGACCTATACCATGAACCTGTGAAGTAGGTTAAGCTGATGAAGAGTGACTGGCCCACAATCACCCAGTGAACTTCATGACAAAGTGGGAGGCTGAGGTTTCCCTCAGTACTACCTGCAACACCATGTTTCCCTTCTCTGCTCACAATATCTCACCACTGAACTGTTTTTCTTTCAAAAAGCAAAATGTTGGGACATTGCTATATGTGTCTAATGTGTAGATAGCCCCTTAAGAATGAGACAGTGTTAGAAAGCCACAGCTTCTGACACTTATGAAGACATAATGGAGAATCACATTGGTACTTACTATATGTGATAGGACAGTAATTTGTTTGTCAGGAAGCGTAATGTAGATTTTTTTCCCTGTTGGACGATATCATCCTCACAGTCTTGTGGGAGAGGACACCCTAAGGGTAAATGGTCGAAAGAGGCTATAGTCTCCTGAGAAATTAATGTGGCAAAGACTTTTAGCTCAGGAATCTAGCAACATTATATTACTGGCTGTAGGGATGACAAATTATGAAGACAGACAATTCTCGGAAAGGCCATGTTCCTAAAATCTGCATCATTCCAGAGAGTTAAGTGAATGAGTTATTTTTGACAGTTTATGAGCCTTGTTAATATAATGTGATATCTGGGAAAGAGCCAGCAAGGAAGATCCAGGGAAGTCAAAATTAGAACTCAGCATGTCAGACACCAGAGACCCATTTAACACCAAGTGCTTCAGCTGACAGTCCCTTCTGCTGCTGACTAAATCAGCAATATTCAGCCTGAAGCTCTTACGATTCATATATCTCTCAAAAGTCCTGTATGCACTACTTTTTGTAGGACTAAATGGAAATGGGGGAGGGGAGCCAGGAGGCCTTTCTAATCACGTATCCACATTTATCGGCTATGTATAGCTCACATTCCATAATGCGGTCCAGTGGTTTTGATTATAGATAGCAGTGGACCAAGGATGCTAGCACCCCAGGAGAAATGGGGCTATGTGTCTGAATTTTTCACAGGTTTTAAAGATATGAACGGATACTTTTGCATTTAAGGATGGAAGAAAGTTGAAGCGCTAACGGCTCTTCCAAAAACAGGTTCCATGGAGACGCAGCATAGACATTTTCAAAATAGATATTGGAACAGATTTTTTTTTGTCTGAGACCAGAGTGGGGAAAACTTCCATTATAGTAGCTATATTATTCTGTTGCAGCAAAATGAAGCATTATTAGAATCTTAAAAAGCTACCAAATGTATAGTGTCATAAGCTTTTTGTAGGCTAGAACCTACTTTCTTACATATATTAAGTGGGCTGCCAAAGTCATATGATACATCTAGAAATGCAGATTTCAATCTACCTTTTTAAGGTGCTTATGGGACTCTGCACAGTGTCAGCTCATCATTATAAGGAAAGGTGGCTCAGTGAAAGAGCTTCTGCTTTGCATACACATGGCCCCAGGTTCAATTCCCAGCACTTCCAGTTGAGATGGACCAGGACAGACCTGTATGTGAGACACTAGAAAGTCACGGCCAGTCATACTGACCTTGATGGACCAAAGCTCTGATTCAGTATATGGCAGTTTTTTGTGTGTTCATGTGTGTATTCATCATTTCATCATTTTATTGAATTTCATTATTTTATTGAATGCCAATCATGGAAACATCAAAACAAGGCCACCCCAAAGAGGGTAGGTATTTCTACATATTTTGTAGACTTGCCCTGTATACAAAATATATGCCTTTGTAAATCAACCAAGGCATATATTTTGTATACAGAGCAAGTCTACAAAATATGCCTTTGTAAATCAACCAAGGGAGCTGCGGTGGCTCAAGTGGTTAAGACGCTGAATTGCAGGCTGTGGAAGGTTGGTAGTTCAGCAGTTCAAGACCCGGGTGCCGCATGATGGAGTGAGCTTCCGTCTCTAGTTTCAGCTCCTGCCAACCTAGCGGTTCGAAAGCAAGAAATTGCAAGTAGATAAATAGGTACCACTTCAGTGGGAAGGTAACAGCGTTCCATGCGCCTTGGTGTTGTCATGCCGGCCACATGACCACAGAAACGTCTTCGGACAGCGCTGACTCTTGGGCTTTGAAACGGAGATGAGCACCGCAACCCTGGAGTCAGATTCGACTGGCTTTCGAGCAAGGGAACCTTTACCTTTACCTTTAAATCAACCAAAAGTGGGAAAGCACCCCCAAAAGCCTGGAGCCTGCTCGAGGAGGAGGCATGAAAAGCAGTTCAGAAGCAGATGAAGGGAAAAATCAGGCAGACAAGACATGATGCTGGAGGCCTGGAAACGGTTGTACCGCCCACTCCTGATGGGCTAAATTTTTCTCAGCTGGGGTAAATGATGGTGTAAATTTGTCTCAATTTCACACCCAGATCTTTTACTGGAGGGATATTTTGAGGAGGGAGGCAAAAGTGCCTTCTGTAAACTCTACCTTGTTTATTTATTTACTTCATATATAGTCCTTGCTGAGACTCAAGGTGGATTACAAAATATAAAAATCAATTCAGACAAACAGCAAAGACCTCCAGTAAACAATTTAAAAAGATCAGAATTACAGAATTGGAAACCAATGCAAACAAATAAAAAAAGTCAAAGGCATGACATACTGTAATACAGAAAGTAGGTTACAGAGGTAGAAGACAGTACAATAAAAGGAAACTGATACATACAATAAATACTGCAACAGACTACAATCACTTATAAAAGTAACCTTCTGAGTTCGATCATTATACTAAGCCCTTTATAAAAATGCCCTCCTGAACAATGACAGTAGGACCCCTGCATCGAGCATGGCATTCCACAAGGTGTTTAGAGGCCGGCCTCCTTGGACTCAGTGAATGCAACAGCAGCCTCAAGGCTAGACTACTGTTATATGCTCTATATGGAGCTGTACCTGAAGACAATTCAGAAACTTCAAGTAATGCAAAATGCAGCAGCTCACTGACTAGCTGTAACCAATGGCTTCTCACATGTTAAAAGTACTTTGAGATCTCTGCACTGGTTGCTGTTTGTTTCTGAGCTCAGTTCACCTCTAAAGCCCTTAATGGTCTGGGACCCACATGAATACAAGAAAGCATCTCTCAGTATCAACCCGTGGCTCCAGCTCTGTTCCTCAGACCAACATAGGCCCCGGTCACACGGGCAGGAAACTGCAGAGGAGAAGCGTGGCTGTTTGCCCTGGGGCAAACTACTGTGCAGTTACGCGATCAGACCTCCTGTGGAGGTACCGTGGAGGTTCCATGGCAAGGGAGAGGTGCCGATCACAGGACAAGCCGGCGCGCAACGAAGAAGCGCGCGCCGCGGCAAACTGTTTTTTATTTTTGTGTACATGACAAATGCGCATCCACAGAGACTTGGACAAAAAAACCCACCTTATTTGCAAGGGGACATGGGCGGGCGCCGGATGCCTCCGGAAACGCGATCAGACGCCCGCCCTTGCCCCGCAGTTTCTGGAAACTAGTACCTCCAAGGTACTAGTTTTTTGCCACGCAGTTTCGGCTGGAAGCCTCGGTTGAGCCACGGGAGTGCTACGCTTCCCAGATGTGCAGGTGAGATCGCGCCCGGAAACTCCGGCTGTTTTCCGTCTCACTTGTGTGGCTTCTGTTACGTGTGACCGCAGCCATATATTAGTTATTTGCTTCTGTAGGTTAGTTAGGACAGTCACCACTGGATCTCAAGACTTCTCAAAAGCTGCTCATATTTTATCAAATAGCCTTCTTGGTTAAGAAGCTTCCCTCTTTATTGATATTCTGTAAATTTGTTTATGTATTTATTTTTTAAAATGTATATCTTGTCTTTTTTGCTTTAACAAGGGCTGCCAAGGCAGCTAACTACTAAAAAAATGAGTCAGGGCTCTTTTTGTAGCAGGAACTCCTTTGCATATTTGGCGTCACACCCCTAATGTAGCCAATCCTCCAAGAGCTTACAGTAGCCCCTGTAAGAAGAGCTCTGTAAGCTCTTGGAGGATTGGCTACATTAGGGGTGTGTCGTCTAATATGCAAAGGAATTCCTGCTACAAAAAGAGCCCTGGAAAACCACTAAAATCAACACCTCTCCCAAATGTCACTAAAACAATACTAAAAAGAGTTAAAAACAGAATTCAAATACGTACAAAACAGAATGCATATAAAACATAAAAACACTGGATGATTGAGAGAATGCCAAAAGAAACAAAAAATGTCTCCAACCACTGGTGGATGATGGCAACAGAAGGGGACAGATGAATCTCCTTGAGGTGAGAGTTCCAGAGCTTTGGTCCCATGACTGAGAATGACCTCTACTGGGTTGCCACACACCTAATCTCAGAAGGTGGAGGCACCCGAAGAAGGGCCTCTGAAGAAGACTGTAATGGCTGGGTGAGTTCATAAGGGATTAGGTGATGCTTCAGGTATGTTGGTCCCAAACCACAAACTGTTACAGCCAATGGCCTGCCTTATTGTTCAGAGAAATTAGCTATGCAGTGTGTGTGGGGGGGAACCAGAGGGGTTCAGGGATTGCACATCACTTCTATACCAAAGTCTGGTACAGTAGGAAGACTCCAGATTTGAAGAGGAAATTAAATAAGTTTTATTGACGAATTTCCCTAATTACAAGCACACTAAGCATTCTAAAAGACCAATCAATACAGAACTAAGAAAGCAGAGGTGATTGATAGCAAATAGAGGGGTCAGTTACAGGCTGATACAACCTGTCCAGATGTGCAGGGGTCCATGGAGATGAGATTATGGCCCAAACCAAAGGTTTATGGGTGAACTGGCAATTGGCATCAGGGGCAGACACACAAAATCTGAAACCATGTGCTCTGGCGGATATAGACATTGGAAAACGATACAGACCAATGGGAGGAATTGGGGGCTGGTCTCAGGTGAGAAAAATAGATTTTCTAGACCAATAAGGAGTCCATGGAGGTGTGGTACCAGACAGAGCATAATTCAGGCGTGACCAATGAGCTTCCAGAGGGGCAGAGTCTGTCTGCACAATAGCCTTGATGGGATTGAGCCAGGTGCTGGATGTTTGGGTTGGGAGTGTCCATTGTGGAACAACAGAGTGGCCTGGCATTTCCCTGGTGCCGGACAAAAGAGGTGATGTTTCTTATTGTGCGGCAGGATGAGCCTGAATGGAAGACCATTCACTAGATCTGGAGAGTTAATGTTCACCTTGATAGGTCTGGCATAGGTGTAAGAATGCAGATATCTTAGACAAATATATGAAGACAGGAATGAGAAGATTATTCCAAAGGTATTTCCTGACATATAGATGAAACAGGAGAGGGGGATGGAAACATGCAACACACTTCATTCATGACAATAGCACAGACCTGAGGCTCTTTGTCCCTGCCTGCCTGTACATTTGACAGACAAAAGACTAGCCCTTTGGTCAGTAGAAGATGCCTGAGACAAGGGCAGAGGCTTGCCCATTCTAGTCCTTTTTGGACTAAGCTGACAGAGGGAAGGGGGGGTGCTTGCATGGAGGATGTTTGACAGTGCAGCCAGCCTGGTGAATCTTCACTTGGCCTGAAAGAGTGATGAGGTGGGGAGGGAGAAAAAGAGAATGTGATGGGGTGGGGCAGAAACAGAGAGGAAGTGACAGGCAGGGAGGAGAGAGAAAGAGGTTGGGAGAAGAAGGGGTAGAGGGGAGGAAGCAAAGGGGGGATGGGATTCTCACTGCTGCAAGTTTCCTGCGGGTCCCTCCCCACTTGTCTATGTATGTATATGTACGTGTGTGTATGTGTATTTAGTTTGCATCTTCATCTGAAATTTTAAAATATCTGGCGGCACAAACTATGAAAACTGAGGAATAATGAAACCAATAAACATTATTAAAACAGAAAACAGCTAGAGTCAGATCCATTAAAAAGTATTACTGAACTAATCTAAAGGACAAAGTTTGATTCCAGTGGCACTTTTAAGACCAACAAAGTTTTATTCAAGGTGTATGCTTTCATGTGCAAGTATATTTCTTACCTTGAATAAAACTTGGTTGGTCTTAAAGGTGCCACTGGAATCAAACGTTGTTCTGCTGCTTCAGACCAACACGGCCACCCACCTGAACTTACCTAAGTATGTTCTCCAATACTTATACTGCAGTGATGACATATGGATAACTGTAGGTTATTCAGATAATTATTTCATCTACATCTGAACATTCCTTTCAAATAAAATATGGCCACTGAATCATAAGTGAGCATCCTTAGGATAGAGGAGTTAATGTTCTCTTATCCCAAATGTTCTCTTACAATGGAAATAGTTTGCACTAATGGAATTCAGATTAAAGCAACCTAAAATAACTTCTAAGAAACTCAAATATCTTTATATCTTAATAAGTCTGTAATTATTTTTTTTCAGTAATTGCTAAGAGTTGTGTGCAGAAAAAGAAAAAAAGGAAAGCAAATCTGAAAATGTCTCTAATGAGGTTTCATAGGAGCTAATGTGCTGAAGAATGCACCTGAGAAGCATGAAGGAAGGCTGAAAAGTATGCAGGCTGACTCTGTACAGGAAGTCACAATGGAAGCTGAAATAGTTCCTCAAATCCAGCATCTATAAAGCATTTCTGGTGGAAACCACTGCACAGTGAGTATCATTCCTAGTACTCACTGTGAAAAGGAAGCTTGTAAGATCTTGTGCTGGCAACACACTACAATAAGTGTTGCTACACCCAGGGGTCTTTTGGGGCCGGAGTGTGCTGGAGTGCTGCTCCGGGAGCCCAGGAGCTGGCAAAATGGCAGTGGCAGCAAGCCCCACCCCCAGCTCCCTGCACTACGGCCCGTCGCCACCTTCCCGGGGCCAGCGCTGAAGTGCTGCGGCCCCAGGGAGGCCCAAGAAGGCCCGTCGCTGCCTTCCTGGGTCCTGTGCCAGAGTGCTGTGGCCCTGGGGAGGCCGGAGGAGGCCCATCACACCTTTCCAGAGCCCACGTCAGAGCGCCCCAGGAAGGCCTGAGGAGGCCCATCGTCACCGTTCGCTGGAGTACTGCGGACCCGGGGAGGCCGGAGAAGGCCCATCACCGTCTCCCCGGGCCAGCGCCAGAGCACTGAGGCCCAAGGAGGCCCGTCGCCATGTTCACAGGGCCCCGTGCTGGAGCGCTGCGGCCCTGGGGAGGCCGAAAGTGGCCCATCGCCGTGTCCCCGGGCCAGTGCCGGAGCGCTGCAGCCCGGGGGAAGGCCAGAAGACACTCCCTGCCTCCTCCTGGGGTCAGAAGATGCCAGAAGACGCTCCCCTCTGCCTCCTGGGGTAAGTGAGGGATCCATGGGGGGTGGCGGAGGCTTGATTGGGGGATTGGGGGTGTGGGAGAACCACCCCCTCCCCCCATCTCTTTGCCCTCTTTCTTTCCCTCCTTTCCTTCCCCTTTCCTTTTATTTCCCTCATTTTCTTTCTCTCTTTCCGTTCTCTTCCTTCATTCCTCTCTTTTCCTTCTTCTTTCCTTCTTTCTCTACTTTCCCTCTTTTTCCCCTTCCCACTGTTTCTTTCTTTCTTTCCCTCCTTTCATTCTCTCCTTTTCCTCTTTCCTTCCTTCTTCCCTTCTCTCTCTTTCTTCCCCTCCTTCTTTCCTTCTCTTTCTTTTCCTCTTTCCTTCCTTCTTTCCTTCTCTTTCTTTCACTCATTCCTTCCTTCGTTCCTTCTCTCTACTCTCTCTCTTTCCTTCCCTCTTTCCTCCTTCTGCGGTCCAACTCTAAAGTTTAAACCCCTTCTCTCTTCGCTCTCCCCCCTGGCTGGGGAAGGGAAGGGGAGGCTTTTGAAGATGCCTTCCCCCCCCTTTCGCTTCCCTTTCTGACATCACTTCCGGTGATGTCAGGGGTGTTGCATATGCTAATGCTTTATTATGCTAATAGCCTAGTAGCTCATTAGCATACCGTATGCTAATGAGCTCCTGCAGCTTTTTTTCTACGAAATGACCCCTGGCTACACCAGTTGCTACTCCCGCCTCTGACATGTCAGAACGGTGCTGTGTGTGGGCCACTGAGCCATTTGGGCTGGGGCAGAACCTCTGCAGTCTTCTTGCGTGGCATTCTGTTTAGTTTTCTGGTACATAAGTATGGTGAAAGTCTATGCCAAAGGCCACCAGCCAAATGAAGGCATCTGGCTCAGCCTCACTTTTCTAGCATAAGATTAGAGTTAAATTGCCAGTCCATATGCTTGGGCTGTGAGCTTGCCGTTCCCAAATATATATATATATATTAGTTCCAAGTAAGTGGTTTCAGGACTGTCGCCTAAATTAGAATTATATTCCTGGAAGACAGACTTTGTATTTGAAAGACTTGATTTCATTCCACCAAATAAACCCTCTGGATGCAGGCTCAGAGTATATCTGCCCGATCCAATTTTTGTATAGGAGAAATTTTCCCAGTGCAATGCAATCCTATTTCCTGCCTTGAATATACCATTTCTGTTTTTGGTTAATCTTTATATGCAATAAAGTTAATTTTCTATTATAAAAAGGCATTCCCTTTAATGTAACACACCTAATAATTAAATGACCATTGGTACTAATATTCCACAATGCCCTTAATACAGCATTTTCTCAGCTCTCTCCCTCCACCATTATTAGGCGTTACCCCTCATTCTAAACAGCACATGCTCCTTCCTTCTTCAGTCTGTAGTTTCCTTACCCATTCCACTCAATTTCACCCCCACAATTTGCACAGAGATCTTCTGTATTTAATATACATATATAAACCCAACAAATGTATTTATGTTAGATGCAAATGAGGCAAAACCACAGTTTGTCATTAAACTTTTTAGCAGAGAACAAAAATGCTTCCATTCTTCAGCAGTCTTTGCAAAAATGTTATTAAATCTTTGCTCTCAATCTCGGTGATGTTACCATATGGGCAAATTAGTCTAGTTAGGAACTTAAAGCATTCATTATGTACACTATACTGCTTTGTTGCATTGTTCTTATTGCATTCTTTACAGTCTTGTACACCTACTTTTTGACATGTATTAAGCTGTGTTTGCAGAAGGATTGCCAACCTTCAGGTGGGGCCTGGAGTTCTCCCAGAATTACAGCTGATCTCCAGACGACAGAGAGGAGTTCCCCCGGAGGAAATGTCTGCTTTGGAGGGTGGACCCGATGGCTTCATACCCTGCTGAGGCCCCTGCTGTCCCCAAACCCTGCTCTGCTCCAAGGCTCTTCCTCCAACTCTCCAGACCCAAAGATGGCAATCCTAGTTTGCAGTGCTCCGATTTAGTTGCTTGTATGCATCACACTGTTCTTCCTGGATTGTTTTTGTTGTAATCCATTTTGAGTTGCAGTAAGAAAGGCAGACTACAGTATAAATGATGTCAGTAAGTAAATAAATACAAATTATATGGCACTGTGTGATATCACGGTTCATGGTGCCATCTCTGATTTCTCCAGGAAGGAGAAAGTAGTGGCTGCTAAGGGGGTGGGAGAGTGTTTAAACAACAGCTGGTAAAACACTTGCCTAAGACCTGGCACCAAAAAATACACACACACACACAAACACACACACAGAGACAATCTAAGATTTTTCACTAAAATTTTGACCATCTTAAAGATCGCTTGTTTACAGAAGGAGGAGGAGGAACATGAAATTATTTTGTGCACCTCTAATCTTAATAGCTGTTTGTATACATGCATTTTTGAAAGGCCTATAAATTATGAGAAGGATGCACATATGGATCAGGATTTCACAGAGCCATTCAGTGAGGAAAAAGAAAGAAGTTAAGAAATGTGAAGGGGAGAGCAGGTGTGGTGCAGGCATATTCTAGCATTCAATGAACAGAGGACAGCCCCTGTGTCCACCGTTTTGGGGTTCTGGGATGAAAATGTCCGAGCTAAACTGAAAAGTGTGACCTTATTATAGCTGGATTCATTGCCTTGGCTGAATCAAGGGGAAAACAGGATAATTTAATTGGCAGGACATAAGAGACTGCAATATGACACTGTGCAGCAGGGTCCAAGTCATATAGCCATCTTTGCAGACAGATAATCTGTGCAGCTGCATGATAACACTAAATGCTGGGCAAAGCCAAGCCACAAAGCTATTCAGAGTTTTTGGCTTTCAACTTATTTTGAGGCAGCAGCGGTGGAAAGACGGGTGAATCAATTTCCAAAAGACAGAATGAAGATAGTTTAACACAACTATTGAGTTAATATTTTTTTCAAAGTGGGACAGGGCAACCTTGGATACAGGTCAGCTATTCTTTTGTTTACAAATTTGGGAGCATTATGGATCTTGTTGGAGTAGAAACTATGTCCACAAATCTTAAACTATGTATTCACAGATTTATGCAGCTGTATGTCATGAAATTAAACTGCAGTCATGAAATTAAAAGACGCCTGCTCCTTGGGAGGAAAGTGACGGCAAACCTTGACAGCATAATAAAAAGTAGAGACATCACCCGGTCAACAAAAGTCCGTATGGTCAAAGCAATGATATTCCCAGTAGCAATGTATGGCTGTGAGAGTTGGACCATAAGGAAGGCCGAGCGCCGAAGAATAGATTCTTTTGAATTATGGTGCTGGAGAAGACTCTTGAGAGTCCCTTGGACTGCAAGGAGATCAAATCAGTTAATCCTAAAAGAAATCAACCCTGACTGTTCCCTAGAAGGCCAGATATTGAAGCTGAAGCTCAAATACTTTAGCCACCAAATGAGAAGGGAGCACTCACTGGAGAAGACCCTAATGCTGGGAAAGATTGAAGGTCAAAGAAGATGGGGACGGCAAAGGATGAGATGGTTAGACAGTGTTATCGAGGCAACGAACATGAAATTGAGCAAACTCCAGAGCACGATAGAAGACAGGAGGACCTGGCTTGATGTGGTCCATGGGGTCGCGAAGAGTCAGACTCGGCTGTGTGACTAAACAACAAATACACTAAAATACTTTAGAAGATGCATACGTATATGCCAGGAGGTTTCAAACAACTTGTAGCAACCCCAGCAAGCGGCTTTCAAGGAAAGTGAGAAGCAGAGCTGGTTTGCCATTGCCTTCCTCTGCAGCATCTTCCTTGGTGGTCTCCCATCCAAATATCAACCCTGCTTAGCTTTCAAGATCTGACAAAGTTGGGCCATACCATGCTGCCTTCCCTCCCTAGCTTACAATACCCTCCATTTATAACACACATTCTTAATCAAAATAATTACCAGTGGACTGGGCCTTTAATTGACTGAGGAAGTTCCATGGTGGGAGGGGGGCACTGTTTTTAAGGGCTGCTGGAAAGCCAGAACAAGGTGAACCAAGCCAGGGTTGCTCTGGCAGTGTCACACTGGCATTCAGCCTGGAGTTGGTCTGTGGCAGTGATAACACATAGCGATAATACACATCTTACTGTACCACCACTGGCTTGGTAGGCAACAAGCAGCCCTTGTGGGGTTGCCAGTGCTGGAGAAGCTGCTTGATTCAGCTTGCTCTTGAGCTATTGTAACATCTCAATCTGCCCCAATGGGGACAGACAGAAAAAAACAACATATGCAGTTATTTGGTATATCCGTTGAAGTCAAATTGGAGAAAGTAGCTGAAGAAGTAGTCTGTAACTTGTGTGTATGTGGGGGAGAGGTACTAGACTAGCTTTCTGTATACAAGCAGATTTGGTTTTCTTGAGCTCTACAGCATCCTTCGGTTAGGACAAACACCACTGAAGGTAGGTAACTGTTCACTGAAGGTGAACACCACCAATGAAATATGCAGCACCTAGTATCTCATTCAGCTCAGAGCCACAAAAACCATTGCTGATTGTGAAGTGGCCACAGCTATGGCTCTTGATGGGCAGTGAAAAGCTGGCTGATTGCGAGAGATTCTTGCTTTCATTGGGTAAGTGTATTTTCTATAGCATTCTGTTGTGTTTTGAGATACAGCCGTCCAGGAGGATCATAATATGTGCTTCTCCTGAACAACTGACATACACATTGTGCAATTTTTTTTTAGCCCAGTTTGAGCTCTGAATAAGCACACTGAGCTTACCTGGAAGAACACACTGCTCTGTGCCAACAGTTCATCTGAAACACTTGTCACAGGCACAAATTGCTATTTGGTGTGCTGTATCTCAAACCACACCCACACATTTTGCATGCCAAGCAACAGATTACACTTGCGACAAACAATTTGGACAATTTACTCACCTCTGTGCATACTGGAGTATAGGATGAAAACAGAAAGCATCCAGCTGTGCACAAAACCGGCTGTGTGAATTGGCCCTAACAACATACTCTTTATGTACAATTTGGATTTGAATAACTACTATGTTTGTTTGTGAAGAAATATTCTGAAGGTTATGTTGCTGACATCTTTCTGCTACAGCATTATTGGTCCATCGTATCAATGCTTCTCTGATACAATCTCACATTAGTCTTTAAGGTGCCACCAGACTACTGTTTTGTTTTGCTAAAATAGAGTAACATGGCTATCCCACTGAAATCATTTTACAAGAATATTAAATTTTAAAAAATGAAACCATGGATCCATTTTCTCTAGCATTCTGCTTCTATCACTGGCCAGGCAAATCCCTTTGGGAAGCTTCCTGCTGTTGTTTATCCTTCAGCCACTGGCAATGAAAGTAGCTTTGCCAACCTCCAGGTGTTTGCTAGAGATCTCATGCGATTATAATGGAGATCAGTCCCATAGATGCCCAAGCTGGTTTGGAAGGTGGACTCTATGGCATTATACCCTGCTGAGGTCCCTCCGTTCCCCAAATCCTGCCCTCCTTAGCCTCCACCCCCAAGATCTCTAGATATTTCCCAATACACAGCTGGAAACTCTATGAAAAGCAAACTATTTTTTGTACATAAAGACCAATCCTACATGAATTTGTGCAGTCCCCTTTTAAATATATTCATGTTATTTTATACATTGTGTAAAGAAGAGAGACAGTTTGGTATAGTAGTTAAGAGTGTGGACTCTAATCTGGGAGAGCAAGATTTGATTACCCACTCCTCCATGTGCAGCTGCTGGTGTGACCTTGGATTAGTCATAATTTCTTTGAGAGCTGTTCTGTTACGTACGCAGGGCTCCATATGAATTTGTGCAGTCCCCTTTTAAATATGTTCATGTTATTTTATACATTGCGTAAAGAAGAGAGTAGTTAAGAGTGTGAACTCTAATTTGGGAGAGTCAGATTTGATTACCATGTGCAGCTGCTGGTGTGACCTTGGGTTAGTCATAATATCTTTCAGAGCTGTTCTGTTACGTACGCAGACCACCACCAGGGCTCCGCGGCTACAGTAGGGAGCTTAGCTCCTCTAAACAATAGAAACCTAGGATCCTAGTTCCCCCAGCATTCACCAATAGCAACTTTGGCAGGAAATTCAAACCCTCCAACGGGACTGTTGGTATGCTGGGTGGGTGTCTTCCATGCGGTGAACCCAGTACTTTACAGTGGCGACGAGAATGGGATTCCGCTGAGCAGGCTTGGCTCCCCTCCCAGCGCAGCACCGAGCATCGATCCAGCCGACGCTACCACACCCCGCATTGCTCCCTAGCAGCACCACACCGCTCCCTGCATCCCGTACACCGCTCCCTGCTCCGCACCAGAGCCATGTCCTCTACTCAGGGAAACCTGGAAATCCTCGCTCCAGCCCATCCAGAACTCTGGGACTCCTGGACGGACCAGCTGACATGTCACCTCGCCTACAATGAGGTAACAGCTCTGGGCAAATGACGGGCCCTTCTCCTCAGCTCCTGTGGTGTGAACACTGTCCGCCTCGCAAAGAGTCTCCTAGCACCATGGGCGATCCTCGAGTGCTCTTACGAGGAAATCATCAAGGCCCTGACTAGGTACCTCACACCCCGGCCTACGACGCTAGCTAGGAGGATTAAGTTCCAGTTCTCTAGACAGTATCTCATGCAGCTTAGATTCTAAGCCTCAGATATTAAGCCCCAGCACCAGCTACTGCAGTTACATTAGAATTAAAAAAGAAGACAAAAATAACTTTGTTGGTGTCATAAGAGTACAGCTGTGTAGTACACTATTTTCTTTGGACCTACAAAGACTTGCATAGAAGGGAAATCCCCCTCCTGCACTCCATCCCTACTTTTCCTCCCTTTCTGCCCTTGGCTCCACTTCCCACTCACCTGCTTCTTCTTTCCTCCCCTTTCATCTCCACTTATCCCACTTGTTACTCCCTTCTTTTCCCTGGCCTCCCATCTCCTTCCTAGCTGCCCACTTGCCTCTCTGCTCCCACCAGCCTGGCAACAGTGTGAGGTGAGGAGCAGGGGAAGAGGGGAATAAGCCAGAGGGAAATAAACCAGAGCTGGATCTAGCTTGCCATTCTCTCCTGCTCCTGGTAGTTTTTACTACCATGTTATCATGCTGCATTTTGAGTTTGTGTGTGTGTGCGTGTGTGTATGTGTTTTGGCAATGTCTGCAAATGTCCTTGGGGTCCCCCTGTCCCCCCCGAACAATTTAGTCACCCCCCCATTTTTTCAGAAACCTTTATCCCATCCTGCTTAACCACATTCTACATATCTTTTTAAAATTCACACCGAAGACATTCATAACTATTAGATTTAAGGATATTGTAAAAGGCAAAATGGGTCATCATCCATATTTTACTGTATAATGGTTTCAGAAGAATAGTCCCATGGCCCAGATCTCTATTTTTTTGCAGGAACTCCTTTGCATATTAGGCGACACACCCCTAATGTAGCCAATCTTCCAAGAGCTTACAGTAGCCCCTGTAAGAAGAGCTCTGTAAGCTCTTAGAGGATTGGTTACATTAGGGGTGTGTCACCTAATATGCAAAGGAGTTCCTGCTACAAGAAGAGCCCTGGCTCCCATCCACTTACATTCTGAACACAGTTCTAGTGATCCTGTACTGAAATTCACCCCATGCTGTACCCTGGTATGTGACAACCAACATATCTGTGCAGCCAATAGTAAAGGTAAAGGTTTCCCTTGCTTGAAAGCTAGTCAAATCCGACTCTAGGGACAGTGCTCATCTCTGTTTCCAAGCTGAAGAGCCAGCATTGTCTGAAGATGTTTCTGTGGTCATGTGGCCGGCATGACTAAATGCTGAGGCGCACGGAACGCTGTTACCTTCCCACTGAAGCAGTACCTATTTATCTAATTGCAATTTCTTGCTTTCGAACTGTTAGGTTGGCAGGATCTGGGGCCAGAGATGGGAGCTCACTCTGTTACACTGCACTAGGGTCTCGAACTGCCGAACTACAGACCTTCCGGTCTGCAGCTCAGCGTCTTAGCCTCTGAGCCACCGCAGTCCCTGCAGCCAATAGCACACTCTAACAGAAAACACAGGACTTAATTCCACACACACACAATACATTACATCTTTGAAGAGGTGAAGGAAGGCAAAACAACCTGATACTATGTTGTTGAAACAATTGTTGTCCACAGAACAAATGCCTTCACAGGCCTACACTTTAGCAGAGATTGTCTGAAGTTCACTGGGCCAAGTTTCAGAGACTGGGGGACCCACTGAAATTGCAGTTTGCACTGACTCTGAGAAGAAAGAGCAACAGGTTTGCAATAAGTATTATCTTGCCTCCATCCATCATCTATTGGCTGCTTCAAGAGATGGGGAATGGAAAAAAAATCAACTGCCAAAAATCTAATAGGTGGCTCCTTTTGAGCCCCGGGGTGCCAGTATATGTAAAGGCATTGAGGAGCCAAATAGTCTGAATCTTCTGCCCATCAATTGCATCGGATGACCGGAATGTTAGGAGAGAGATAAACATTCCTTTCTTCCCACCTCATTCATTATATAGACCTCTGACAGGTCTCCACTTAAAGTGCAATCATAAGGACACTTTCCTGGGAGTGAGCAGGTGTGAGGCAAAGCACCCCCGATTCATCTCAAGGGTTAACGTGAATAGTAATAGGCTTATTCCATCTTGCAGGTGTTGCTAATTGATTCTCTCTGCCAGGTCTTTGAAATGTGTTGGATAGTTAAGTTAGTTTTCTTGCTGCTTGATTTCAGAGTATTATGTTGCCTGTACATTATATATCTATTCTGAAAGATATCAAATAAAACTTTATATAATTGTTTTTTAAAAGGTTTGATTACTTGTGTACATCAGCCCTGGGAACCCACAGGGTTCAGCCTTGGCCTTCTCGACATGAATGAATGTTTATTTGTGGTCAAAGACCATTTTTCATAAGAATACATTATTATACAGCCAAAGAGATTCATTCCAGCACAGAAAATATGTTTAGACATAAAAACCGTAAAATATTTATAAACTATAATAATCCAAACCTCTTTGATATCAGGGTTCCGAATAGACAGGTTTAGCATCACTGTCTAAATAAGGTTGCCAGCTGATGTCTGGCACCCAGTAAGAGACGAGGAGTGGGGAAATGGGACCATGTGTGATTTGACATCATTCATTGGCAAAGTCAGAAGTGATGTCATGCTCTAGGAATTGGTTCCTGGTTTTTCCTGGAAGTGACGTCACATCATGGCAATGGATGCAAGTTCTAAGAAAAAAATAATCACTGCCCAAAGGAGGTGGTGCCTGGAAGAGCAGGCTGCTGGCAGGACATCGACTGCTGTGGGAGAAATGACAACCCAATCTCTAACTCATTCTTTAATAAATTTAAAAGCCCCTCTGTCATGGGCAGAGGCTATAAAGGTTCTCTAATGGCTGCCACCACTCTGGTATGGGTCTCCTCATGAGGGCCCAGAGCACCCACCCTACCCCTTTAATACACTCCTTTTCCAGCAGGTGCTTCCTAAACAACAAGTATAATCCAATAAAAGGTAGGAAAAATGAGCACAGTAAAGGTAGGTAAAGCAGCAAAATAAGACATCCTAACACATCTGACTATACTGTCCTAGCCTTCTCTAGCTATTTGGCCTGAAGCTGACTCACCCCTTTTGGGTGAGGGATCCCTCCTTCTGCAGCAGCTTCAACCAGCTCTGCTCCTTGGGAATGAACAACCTTTTGGGCAAGGCCTTTTATTCCTTCTTCCCAGGCACCAGCCTCTACTCCTCTGCTGGAGTAAGTTTTCCCTTCAGATTCTGGTGACCTGGGAAATGTATAGGGTTGCCAGGTCCAATTTTGTCTGACTTTGGGGGGAGGCGTTCCCGGAGGGGGTGGGACATCCCTACTCCAAGCCCCGCCCCCACGAACAATCGCCAGTGGCCACCTCTCTCCCTAACCTCCTGCAAGATTTAAAGGGCACACTGATCAGGTGGAGGGCCCTTTAAATCTTGCAAGAGGGGAGGGAGAGGGGTGGCCACCAGCTGAGTGCCTGAACTCCAAGTGGCAATGCTGCTTGGAGTTCAGGTGCACGGGGCCAGTCCCCACTGGCTGGAAGCACACAAAGGGACCTTTTAAGTGCTTCCAGCAAGCAGGGCTCCATGCACCTGATCTCCAAGCAGCATTGCCATTTGGAGACCGGGTGTGCAAGGCCAGTCCCCACCAGCTGCAAGCACTTAAAGGGACCCTTTAAGTGCTTGCAGCCGTCAGGGCCCCACACGTCCCTGCCAGCTGGAAGCATGGCCCAACGCACCCGCAGCTGCCCTTCTCCTTCCCCTGTGCAAAATGTTAAGGGCCCTCCAGCTGTCAGTTGGAGGGCCCTTTAAATCTCTCCCCCGTAGATAAACTCAAGATAACATCAAGTACTTAATATTGTTCTAAACATAGTAAATTTTGTTTCACGTCCCAGTTCTTTTCTAGATATATTCTAAAGTCTTTCCATTCTTCAAAAAATTCTTGGTCTTCTTCATTGTTCAATTTTCTGGTTATTTTGTCCATCTCGGCCATGAACAGAACTTTTTGTATCCATTCTTCCAGTTCTGGTATTTTTTCTTGCTTCCAATATTGAGCATATATCATTCTTGCTGTTGTTATCAAATACCAGAACAATTTCTTTTTCGTTGCATAGCGTCACATCCTGGCGACGCCGGTGCAACGCGGATCGCTGTCCCCCCACGGCAGCGATCCTGCGACGACGCACGGATCCCCCGCCGTGGTTTGGCAGCCCTATAGACCCAAGATCATGACAGCCCTGAACTTAGCATTTTCCTCCATCATTTTGCTCATCCCTTCTTTACTTTTTCCAGCTCTATGCTATGGTTTAGGAGTCTGGGATACTGGAACCGTTCAGAGAATTCCAAATGTGACAGCCCTAAGGCTTCTATGGCACCAGCAATTTTATTTTCATTCTCTTTTTATTGAGCTCTTCACTGCCAGTTTGATCCTATAAGTGAAAATGTGAATCTGGGATTGTTTGTTCCAAAGTGCATTACTTTACACTTGAGTCTGATATGTCAAATCAACATAAAAGTTTTAAGTGGACATAGGCAGTTCAGAAATTTAACGCAGAGCGTGAAACCACCACAATGAAAATTCTCCCATATTTACAATTGTAGCTTTATGCATTTTTGTATACCCTGGAGAAAGATCAACTTTACATCAGGACTATTATGGTTCTAAACACATTTCAGATATTCAGTAATGAAATGATCCCATCATCCTCAATAAATCTCCTACATTTATTTGCAGCTAAAGCAGGTTTTAAGATCGTGCTGTTAGACTGCCATCTGGACTATTTTGAGGACTATGGCCTAGATATATAATAGAGAAATCAATAGATTTTTGACTTTTACAGTATTTATGCTAGGGGGCTCTTTCACTAAACGATCCCACAGGAGCATCATTATTGATAATACATATCTTTCTAGGTATCACATTTTATCCCACTGTTTCTCCAAGGACCTCAGGGTAGGATACTTGATTTCCCCCTCCATTTTATTTATATTTATTTATTTAAAATATTTCTATGCTGATTGCCACTTAACTTAGAATCCCAAGGTGGCAAATAGTAAAACATTAAAAGATTTCAAACATTAAAACAGCATTTAACATACAAACATATTTAAAACAAATATATAGACACATATAAACACATGAACAGGGAGGAAAGCTAATACAAGTTAGTGACAGAAGACAACAATAGACAGAGACAGACGAATCTCCCAGGGAAGGGACTTTCAGAGGTTTGGACCCATGACTGAGAAGGCTGTTTCTTGGGTTGCTACACATCTAGCCTCAAGTGGTGGGAGAACCCAAAGGAGGGTTTCTGAAGATGACCAGGGTGGTCAGATAGTTTCATATGGGAGTGGATTGTCAAGGTATGCTGGGGTCCCAAGCAGTACAGGGCTTCAAAGGTCAAAGGCCTGGAGGCAAATCAGGAGCCAGTGTAAATGGAAAAGGACAGGAGTGATATGGTCCCTATGACTCACTACAGTCAGTGTTCTGGCTGTAGCATTCTATACTAGTTGTAGTTTCCAGACACTCTCGAAGGGCAGCCCTTTATATTTACAATAACCCTACGCAATAGGTTAGTCTGAAAAAGAGGCATGTATCTTATTTTAGGTTTGAGGAAATTCCTGAAGCCTAACTATGGTTGCCAGGTCCTTACCTTTTGCGGCTGGGGGGCTCCAGGCTGCTCTCTCCTGGATCTTCTTGTTCACCATAGAGTTTTTAGCCAAATGCTAGAGTGTCCCCCCCCTCGCTTCCAGGCCACTCTCCTGGATTTTCTTGGTCAACAAATTTAACCAAATTTTTTTAACCAAATGTTAGAGCATCCCTCCACGACATGCCCGGCGTAATGACGTCACCTCCAGGTGATGTCATTGCGCCAAGCACATCAGGCTTGGTGGGTCTCTTTGGGGGTGGGGCTCCCCCCTCTGGCCAGTTGACTGGCAATGGATTTGGGGGCCTAAAATCAGAGAAAACCCCACCCTCATTGGGGTGTGTAGCAACCCTAAGCCTAACAAGCCTTCTTCCAACTTAAGTGAGGCCCCGGTCACACGGGCCAGATAACGTGGGGGTGAGGCGTGGCTGTTTGCCCTGGAGCAAAGTAAAGCACAGCAGCCCAAGTACACGTCCCGTGGACTTCCCATGGTACGCCATTAGGTGCCGATCACATGGCTATCCTGAACTGTGGCAAAGAAGCGGCACGGCACGATCACACCGGCAATCGCTAGGCGCCACTTCCGTGGCAAATGGAAAAATTTTTCTCACCAACGTTTGCGCATGCACATGATCGAGCAAGTGCATCCTGTGCAGACTTTAAAAAAAACACCATCCGGTTTGCAACGGGACATGGACGGGCGCTGGATGCCATGGGATTCAAGTGGAAACGCGATCAGAGGCCCGCCCTTGCCCCGCGTTTTCCGGAAACTAGTACATTGTATGTGGTAGTTTTTTACTCTGCATCTTTGGCAGGAAGCCACGGGTTAGCCACGGGTGAACTACGCTTCCCAGATGTTGCGGTGTGATCGCGCACTGAAAATCCGCCTATCATCCGTGTCTTTAGTGCGGCAACTTCTCTGTGTGAACGGGACCAGAGTCTTCTGTTAGAGGAAAAGCCACTTAAATTGGAGGAGATCTCTTTAGGCTGGAAGAAGGCTTCAAACTCACTTGGTGAAGTGTTAAGAAGCATGACAGATTGACTGGCCTAATGGTACCCAACAGACTTCATGGAAGTGGAGATTTTACCCTGTTATCTTTAGTGTTAGTTTGACAATTTAACCATTACATTCTCCTGGTTCATAAAAACTCCTATAGCAGACACGTATGTTCATGTAATGGTTTCATAGCATTCATAACTGAATACATCAGACTATTTACAATGTAGTTATACTAGAGTATCAGAATAGATTTGTAGCCTGACCTTAACACCTGCTAATATGAGTTTAGAAATTACTGCAGCATTGCAGAGGAACAAAACATACTTTATGTCAGCATGATAAACACATAGTTCTTTGGAACTGTTGGCAATTACTGGACTGGAGTATGATCAAACCGTAATTTGTGCTGTGCCTTTTCATATGCGCTGTTTAACTCACTTTGTCTTCTCTCAGCAAATGTATTTTTTAAAGAAACATTTTGCACACCTTAAAGCTAAATATTTTCTGCCACAGTAAATGAAGCTTTAATAAGGTTTTTCCTCCCCCCAAAAGTTTTTATCTGGGTTTTGTTATTGTTGTTATCCTTTAGGTGTGTTTAAAAAAATCCGTTTGCCTTCAGAAGCAAAGCAGGTTTAAAGAGCTCCTCTGAAAGAGACCTGAAGCTCATCCCTGGTTCCCATTTTCAGTGTCACTAAGAACAAGTGAAAGTACCCCGAACAGATCTCAGAGTGCATTTTCCTCATCGTTGAGTAAGTAGAGTCCTGACTCATCAGGGATTAGGTGGGAGGGCGTCTACATTAGAGGATAATGTTTCTGAGCAGACTTGAGTCCAGCTGTTCTTTCTTTCAGAAATTAAGTACTGCATATTAATTCCACCGAGGTTAATGTGACTAAATTGAATTAACTTTAAATAAAATTAACCTACTTGCCTGCTTGTCTGTGCTGTGTTCCACACAAAGATTTCTGAACATGAACAACATGTTGAGTGGATTTACTTAGTATTATTTCTTAGTAGTTACATTTGGAGGTTCCTGCAATGGCTTTTAAATAAAAAAAATGGGAATGCCTTTCTTGGAACTCCCATGTTAACATACAGTTTGGCCCTCAGCCTCAACCTTCACTACCTGTATGAGAATAGTAACTGACATCCTACAGATATCCCCCCCCCCGACTTACCAGTGCTGTGTTCTAGTCTGCTAGGTGCTTGCGAGCTCCATTTTTAAAAATCCCAGATAGGAAACAGGAGCTTTCTCAAGGTACCGAGTTATTGGACATGGTGATGAGCTGCATTCAGTTTGATGGGTCACAAGTTGCCCTGGCCTGCAAGGATTACTGAGGTAATGTATATAAAATACTCTGAACAATCTGATCTATTACTGTCATCATTCATTGGATCCGGATATTTACCACTAATATATTGACTATCAATATTGTGTTACTACTACAACTGATCAAACCAGCATAGGAACAATTAATATCCTATGATTATAAACCCCTGCTAGACTGTAATAATTGTGAAATTTATTCCACCCTGAGCACAAATCTCTACGGGGCCAGCGTGTGTCCTCCTGTGCCAGGTGTTTGATGTGTCTGATCCAATTTCTCTCCATTGTACAATGGCTATCATTGGTTTAAGTGTTGATGTGATTAGTTGACTTGCTTCTTTGCTTGGCAGCTGTGTTCACAGGCTGTTGTCCAGCTTTATTCCTTCCAAAACTGTTTTTGCCGGTAACAGGAACACCACTATGATTAGATAAATGTGACTGTAACATTATTATTTGACTTAAGTACCCATCATTCATGTGTTTTGTAGTTCTAGCAAACTGAATGACAGGAGAAATTAGAATTAGGTTGTAAAAATGTAAGCTTGTAGTATGTCATGATCAGAACTTCATTCTGAATGGAGGGAGACATTCTTGTTGGCAACATTTCTATCTGTGAGATGAATACAAAAGTCCATTCATAGGTGGGCTATGTAATAATTAACTGGTTCAATAGAAAGAAAAGACTAATCTCTTATTATGGAAAACAATACACCGTGTTGGTGTTAATAATAGATACATTTAATTCATGAGATAATGAAATAGTGAGAAAAATATTTAGTAAAGGTAAAGTTTCCCCTTGCTCGAAAGTTAGTTGAATCTGACTCCAGGGGGCAGTGCTCATCTCTAGTTCCAAGCCGAAGAGCCAGCGCTGTCCGAAGATGTTTCCGTGGTCATGTGGCCTGCATGACTAAACGCCGAGGCACACGGAATGCTGTTACCTTCTCACTGAAGTGGTACCTATTTATCTACTTGCAATTTCTTGATTTTGAACTGTTAGGTTGGCAGAAGCTGGGGCCAGAGATGGAGCTCACTCCATCACACGGCACTCAGGTCTCAAACTGCCAAGTTACAAATTAGAATACTGGAGAAATCTCATTTAGGCATATTACTCTGAAGGCAAAGAGGCTACTAATTAAACAGAAATCAATGGAGATTTGTCTATAAAACGTCATGTGCCTCCTAAGAGTGCTTTGATCACATAAAACAGTTTGTTTATACTAACAGTCATTGTGGGAATTTAAAATTTAATAGAAGTATGATTATGTTTGTAGTCCAAGACTTTTATTTCAGAAATGGTAGTTCAGTCTAAGATTGATGGAGTTCTAAGGACAGTTCACTCTACGTGCAGACCCCCTGCTCTCCTGGTTGTCTTGTGACTTGTGTATACAATGGAGGTTATTCTTTCCTACTCTGTTACTGACCATCTTGGATCCTGCACAGATCACTGTTCATCTCTATGGAAATGAAATGTGAGTGTTATACCTCTGCAAGTCACAGATAGACCTAATACCATTTCATGATCATTCATGGTGATTCTTAGGACCAAGTCCAGTGCGGTAGATGCTGCATGTCATGAGATACAGATTCTGTTGCTACTTAGAGAGATGATCATGCAGGGACTGATGACATGCATATACATATTAGGAAAAAAATGGAGTCAGTTTTTTTCCTTTTCCAGCAGCCTCATGTGACCACAAAAAGTAAATTGTGAGGGTGGGGAGGCCCCAGCTGCAGTGAGGAGGGGGAAACAGATGAGATTGTACCTCCTTGTGCTACTAGAGGAAGTCCAGTGGAACAAGATTGATAGAATCAAAGGTGGCTGCTGGGAAGATAAAGTTGGAGAAGATTCCCCTTGATTATGAACCTCTTATGTGGTTTTCTCCAGCATTGGCCAAAATGAAAAGTATGGGGAGCCATCTAGAGCAACACTGGATGAAACACATGGTGAATCTAATAGAATATGGTACAGAAAATATTGGAGCACTTACAAGATGATAGCGACAGTAGCCTAGACTGAAGTGATTGCATCAGCTGAACTGCATCCAGCACAACTATTCCAAGTAATTCAACAGCTATTGATTCCCAGGTGCGCACGCCAGAATGATAGTAATTTGGCTATTAGTGGTAAAAGTCTGCTTGGTCCTTTGGTGAAAAATGTCTTAAATTCAGGCCTACTTGGATTCCAATTTGATTAATCATGCAGTAGAGGTTTCTGAAATCATTTCTGCTTCTTTTTTGATGGATAGTTTTGACTTGATATCCCTGATTGATGTTGACAGGATCCTGGATGTTGTGAAAGCCCCTACATGCTGTCTGGACCACTATCCTTCCTGGCTAGTAAAATTTTGCAGGAGTAAAATAAAGATAGTAAATAAATATCATTAATGCCTCCCTATCAGTGAGGTTCCCCCCCTAAGCCTCATCAAAAGGTGTTATTGTGTTCTTTGCTGAAAAAGCCTTTTCTAGATAAAGAGGTTGCAAGTGACTAATTCTAGGCCAGTTTCCAACCAACTATTAAAATAGAAAGTAATTAGAGTACTTGGTGGGAGACCAACTCCAGGGTTTTCTGGATGACTCCTCTGCCCTTGGATCATTTTAGCATGGGTTCAGACCTGGATACAGGGTGGAGGCAGCCTTATTTGTTCTGGTGGACGATCTTCACCAGCAGACAGATAACAGCAAACCCGCTTTCCCTATTTGATTTGTGAGGTGCTTCTGACATGGTGACCCACTCAGTTCTGAAGCTGGGATGAGGAGGGTGACTAAAGTGGTTCATATTTTTTTCTATCTGACCATGTGTAGAAGATCATCAGAGACTCTGACTCTGGGACTTAACTTGTAGGGTTCCATGGGACTCTGTGTTATCTTCTGTGCTTTTTACATTATGTAAGACCTTTTGGGCTGGGTATTATCAGTATTCTCATGACACCTAGCTATATCCTCCTTGAATAAAGTCCCAGAAGCTGCCAATGGTCCATTTTCTAGAAACTGTTATCAACTGAATGGAAGAGAGAAAGAGCTGAAACTAAATGCAGACTAATGAAGGTGACGTTGCAGAGGGAGGCTTAGAGGGTGTTATGGTGCCTATAGTAAAAGTAGAAGTCCAGGACTTACATAGGTGCTGCTCTCATTGGAAAAAATATATGCACACAGTGGCAAAAAGTGCATTTTTCCTATTGTACTTCGCATGTAAATTATCTCCTTTTTAAGATCCTGCTGATACAGCCAAATTGATCCATGCCACTGTAACCTCAAGCCTGGATTGCTAAAACAAACTCTTTGTGGAACTACTCTTGAAGATAATCCAGAAACTTCAATCGGTTCAGAATTCTGCCACTCAGTTGTTATCTGGAGCTGGCTAATTTGGACGTATCAGTTCAATGTGAAGATAATTTCAGTGGTTGCCAATTGGTTTCCAAGTTCAATTCATGGTGCTAGTTATGACCTTAAAAGCAATCTGAACCCATGAGATATGAACCCATTATCTTCCCAGTAGCTCCTCTGATGAGTCCCTTTTTTAAGGTTGCCCAATGGTTTTTTTAAAAATTACTGAATACAAACAGAAGAAGAAAAAGAGATTGGATTTATACCCCACCCTTCACTACCCAAGGGAGTCTCAGAGCGGCTTACACTTCCCTTTCCCTTCCCCTCCCCACAACAAACTCCCTGTGAAGTCGGTGGGGCTGAGAGAGCTCTGACAGAAACTGCTCTTTTTCAAGAACAGCTGTGCCAGAACTATGGCTTGCCCACGGTCACCCAGCAGCTGCAAGAGGAGGAGTGGGGAATCAAACCCGGTTCTCCCAGATTAGAGTCCACACACTTAACCACTACACCAAACACACACACACACGTGATAACAAAGAAAAAAGCCCTGTCCCTTTAATAGAGACTTTTGTGTGGAAATGAGTCACTGAATGTTTTAATGGCCTGGAGGTAAATAAGTTCTTGTTAAGCCTCTATTATACGGAGAAGACATTTTTCCTCCAGGCAGTTGGCAACCATAGGCTCTATCCAGTCCTAGTCTGACATGCTCAGCACTACTATATGACAGTTCCCCCCCATTTAATACATACAAATACATACAGGGATTTCTGGGGTTTTAAATGGTTGTGCAGCAGGTAGAAATTCAACAGAAAAAAGCAAAAGAGATTAAATTTTATTTATAGTGCTATTTTATAGCTTCTGAAAAGCAAAACCACAGAGTTCCTGATCATATTATATGGTGTCCAGGGGATAAGTAATAAAACGTATATTTAAGTATTGTTCATATTTTGCCACAGCTGCTGGTTCAAGTCAGTTTCTCTCAAACTCTTTCGTTTACATACACACACACACACGCCTGCTTTAGTCAACCTTCAGAGGGCATTAACAGAACACCAACAGCAGTGCAGAGAACTTTGCACATAGCATGCATATAAAAGTAGCATTGCAGGGGAACGACTAAGCTGGACCTCTTCTCCCTGACATCTAGTTTTGTATGAGCAGAATGGTTTTACGTTTTATTTTATTTTACTGATTTACTTCATTTATACCCAACTTTTCTCCCCAACAAGGACCCAAAGCAGCTTACATAGTTCACTACTTTCCATTTTATCCTCACAACAACCCTGTGAAATAGGTTAGCCTCCGAGTGTGTGATTGACCCAAGGTTACCCAGCAAGCCTCCACAACAAAATGGAGATTTGAATCTGGAACTCCCAGATAGAAGTCCTGCACGCCATCCACTACAATACAGTGGTGTTCTCTATTTGTTGTTTCTTTTTGCATATGAGAGGATGTTCCATTTTGAATCTGAAAATGGTACAGTCCAGACCTAGGTTTACCATATCTGTGAGAAGCAGAAGAAGAGATTGGATTTATACCCCGCACTTCACTACCCAAAGACTGACCCAAGGCCATACCAGCAGCTGCATGTGGAACAGTGGAGAATCAAACCTGGTTCTCCCAGATTAGAGTCCGTGCTCTTAATCACTACACTAAGCTGGCTCTCAACTAGAACTAGAGGACTAGAACAAAGAGTCCTGTGGCACCTTAAAGCCTAACAAATCTATTGAAGTTTTCTAGTTACACTAGGATTGCCAGCTCCAGGTTGGGAAATGTCTGGAAATTTGGGGAATGGAGCCTGAGGGGGGTGGGGTTTGGAGAGGGGAGGGGAGGGACTTCAATGGGGTACAATGCCATAGAATCCAACATCCAAAGCAGCCGTTTTCTCCAGGTGAACTGATTTCTTTCAGGGCTCTTTTTGTAGCAGGAACTCCTTTGCATATTAGGCAACACACCCCTAATGTAGCCAATCCTCCAAGAGCTTACAGAGCTCTTCTTACAAAGCTACAAAATGAGCCCAAATCCTATATATATATAAAATCGAGCTCTCCCATTGGCTGTGCAGTGCGCTCCATCAGCCATTGTCCCAACAACCACCACTCAAGAGTACTTGCGTGCCATTGGCTGGGTGCTGGGTCTGTTCCTCTCCCTTGCCCACTGCCAGCTGGGACACTCTTCCCTCACAGAATTAAGTATCAAAATGGCTGTCTCTCCTGACAAAGAAGACACTTCTCCTGCTTGGCTCCTGTGGGACTAACTTTTCCCTCAATGGCTGTTGCTAGGCAACCAAGCTTGGTTCTGTCAGTAAAAAGACAAAGGAAGGAAGCCCTTTCCAGGCCTTTGTGAGGAACTCATTGAGGCCAGTTTTGACTAGGGTTGCCAGCTTCAGGTTGGGAAATACCTGGATATTCTGTGATGGAGTCTAAGGAAACCAGAGTTTGGGGAGGGGAGAGGCCTCAGCTAAATAAAATGCCATAGAGCCCACCCTCCAAAGCAGTTATTTTGTCCAGGGGGGAAGAGATCTATTGTCTGGAGTTCAGTTGTGATACCCGGAGCTCTTCAGGCTCCACCTGGAGGTTGGCTACTCTAGGCATAGCAGTTAGTGCTTCAGAGCAGGGTCTGCCAGACCCAGATTCCTGCTTTTGAAGTTGAGTGGGTGATTTTGGACCAGTCACAGACTTTCAGCCTAACCTACCACACAGGGTTGTTATGCAGATCAAAAATAGGAGAGGAGAATGATGTAAGCAGCTTTGGTCTCCACTGTGGAGAAAGAATGTACTTTTCCTCCTGAGGAACCATTGCTGCCAATCTTCAGGTGAGGGCTGGAGATCACTCAGAATTAAAACTGTTCTCCAGATCACAGAGATCATCTCCTTTGGGAAAAACAGCTGCTTTGCAGGGTGGGCTCTGTGTCATCATACTTTGCTGAGGTCGCTTCCCTCCTGCTTGGGTCCCCACTGCAGAGAAAGACTGTAGTTTTCCTAGGTAGAGCCCCCTCTACCTAGGGGGGAAGAGATGGAAACCTGAAGTCAGAGGTGCAGATAACAGCGCATTGATGGTTGGCTGGGAAGAAAATAGTGTTGCCACCTCCAGGTTGGGAAATTCCTGGAGATTTGAGGGGTGGAGCCTGGAGAGAGTGGGGTTTGAGGAATGGTAGGACCTCAGGCAGGTACAAAGCCATAGACTCCACCCTCCAAACCAGCCATTTCCTCCTGGGAACCATTGTTGCCAATCTCCAGGGGAGGGCTGGAGATCACTCAGAATTACAACTGCTCTTCAGATGGCAGAGATCAGTTCCCCTGGAGAAAAGGGTAAGCTGTATGTCATTATACCCTGCTGGGGTCACCATAGCAAATTGATGCTGAGTGCCCAAGGCCAGGGCACCCACCCAAAGCCTCTTTCTAGAGCTCATTGTATTTATTTCCACAATGGGCCTTATTTCTAGTCAGTCATAATTCCAAAATATCTCAAGCCATTGCCTGGAGGTTGGCAATTCTAAGTTACATACATATTTCTAAGTTTTAAAAAATCTAACATTTCCAACTTCATGATCACATTCAACATAATATACAGTGCAATTCTGTGCAGTTACTTTTAGTCTAAACCCATTGAAATCAATGAAATAATTAGAAAGGAGTAAATCTGCACAGGATTACACAGATACTCTAGAAAATTATATTTTATACAGCATAAAAGAGGCATAATAAGATACACAGACTGAAATCACTGGAAGAATTATCAAGGAATCCTAACCATGTTTAATTGGAAATAACCCTCAATGAGCTCAATGGTGCTTGCAGGTAAATGTGCAGTCTTGCAGCCTTCAAGTACTTGATAGCAATATAGCATTTGCAGTCACCAGGCCTGTGCAAAAGACAAAAATGCAATGCAGAAACTCTGTCCACATACCACTCTCCAAGGGATTTAATACCTGTAGTCTCTCCAGCCCTTTCCCCCTGCCTTGACCTCCCTCCAGCTTTCTCTCTTTTAAAATCTTTATTAAAACAAACAACAAAAGGAAATATAAAATACAAAGATACATAAAATACATAGCCATCCTTTTCCCCTTTGCAACCATGGACATAGACATCCTTTGTCAGCATAGGGCAATTATGGTATTAATTCATTCTATTCTATTGCTAGTTTCCATTTCACAAGGGTATAGATAATTTTCAACAACGTCTTGTAATTTAGGAGGGGTTTTTTGTTTTCACTGCCTGGCAGCAGTAATCATATGTAAGACAACCATTAACAGGTCACTAGGGATATCATGTAGATAATTTAGCAGCAGTTCCCCTGGCTTGTGGGATATCTGTTTTCTCAACACAGCTGGTATAATTTTTACAACTTGTTTCCAGTAGCTGGAGGCATGAGTTCATGTCCACCACATATGATAGAAATCTGCCATTTTCTCCACAGAACCAGCATTTGCTGGTTTCAATTTTATAGATCTTAGCCAACCTTAAAGGAGTCAAATGCCATCTATGAATCATTTTCAGCAGATTTTCTCTAGCGGAGAGTACAAACTGTAAAGGTAAGTACCATGGGTGAAGATATATTTCCATTTTAATTCATTTAAGTCGTAGCTTAATTTTTTTGCGATCTTATGTGAGATTTTTGATCAGATTTCAGCATAATATTAAATGAAACAGTGTGTATACCTGAAGAATCCCCCCCCCCCCGCTACTAATAACAACTTTTCAAATTCAGATACAGGTCTCAGCACAACACAACACCATTCCATTTAAGATCACACAGATAACCCTTAACATGTAAATTTTCAAATGTTGTAACCCTAAATTCTATGCAAACTTTGATACTATTGTTGTTAATTATCAGATGAGATAAAAGTTCCCCTAAAGTTGAGAAGCTTTTCTTTAATTTCAACTAATACTGAGTCAGAATTAATCTTTAAAAGTCCAACATTGTTTCTATTAAGATACTTGATTGAACAAAGTACCTGTACCTGACAGATTTGCTCTAGAGTTTTAAAAAATATTTCCTTCAGATAATTTGGTTACTCCTGTTACAAGCCATTAATGACATATTTAAATTGGAGCACATAAAACTTGGGTTGAGAGTAAAATTATAATGATCCCTAAACCCTAAAAAAATCCTACTTTTGTAAATTCTCATCATCCAATTAGTCTATAAAATTTTGACATCTATTTTAGCAAATCGATTGAATGGCATGGCTGGTAAATATGTATGACCTGATCAGACTGGCTTTTTACCAGGTTGCCATATTACCACTAACATTAAAAATATTGTTAATCTGAATGAGGTAGTTAAAAATGAAGGGATTAACTCAGGTTTCTTGTTTTTGGATACTGAAAAAGCATTTGATAAGGTAGAGCACAGGTTTTTGTTGGAATCTTGTGGCTTTTGGTTTTGGAAGTAATTTCTGATCTGATATATTCAAATGGGTGCCTCTCTCCACATATAAACTTTACTAGAGATGTACATCAAGTACACCCCCTCTCTGTTCTTCTCTTTATGATTACCTTAGAATCACTAGCATTTTCAGTGGAGTAAGAACCAAAAATTCATGGCATTAAAGTAGGAGTAACTCAATACAAAATTGATGTTTATGCAGATGACTTTGCTTTTTTAATAAATATTGATCGATCTGGTAAAGTGTTAGAAAATATTATTCAATATGGAAATGCGTCTGGGTATAAACTGAATGCAGATAAGATTCTCTGTCTTAATACAGACATAAATTAATGTAATAAAGATAATTGGATTTGTAGCAGCCCCCGTGATATGAAAAAGCACTCTAGAGATAGTGATTACTCATCGACTCCTAGTATTAAAGAAATTCTGTAAAGCATAGCTATTTAGGAGTTTCAGGGTATGTGTGTATAAATAATATTACTCTGTTGTGCTAATATTTTAGATTCTGATTTTTTTGATTCATTTATATTTTATCATGAATTTCTCTGGTTATAGTTATTATTGTACTCCACTTAAGGTCCTTCTTTTCAGAAGAAAGGTGAGATGAAAGCATTTAAATAAATATTCTAACATATCTGAGAAGTATAATTGTTAACTTTTGGAGACCAATATATATCGAAGACATAGGATTTATTCTCATGAGAAATTTTCTTCCAAAATGCCAGGAAGGAAACAGCCTTTGAAGATTAAATATTTCTCATGTCTCACTCTGCCTATAAAGAATAAAGTGAAGAATGCTGTGCTTTAAAGTCTGTTACCATAGAAAGAAAAAGTAGTATTCAATTTGGTATGAACCTAAGAATAAAATAAAATCTATAAGTCTGGATACTTCAAGAGTCTTGCAGGGGGAAAAACCCTGTAGAAATAATTCCCTCTAGATGATTGTTTTCCCCTCTGTAAAATAAACCCATTTATAAGTTGCACCTATTTTCTGTCAGAGCAAAAAAACTGTCATTGATTATAGTGGAGGAGAGATGTACTTTATAAATGTTGTCTCTTTCATATTGTTTAAGATTACATAAATCACTATGTGTTGATACAAAGTTCTACATGTTGATACATACAGCCAAGGGTCGTTTTGTAGAAAAAGAGGTGCAGGAGTTCATTTGCACAACTCATTAGCACAACTCATTAGCATAACTTATTTGCATGTGCCACACTCCCTGACATCACTGGAAGTGTGTCAGAAGGCAACACCCATTGCTCAGGCTCCACTGGACTGTTTTGGATTGCTAGCTATTGGGGGTGGGGGGAACGTGCAGATCTGTCCTTACAGAGGATGGAGAGCTTGTACCTGAATAAAACTTGGTCTTAAAGGTGCCACTGGACTGTTTTGGACCAGGGGGCCAGGTTGAGAAATACCTGGAGATTTTGGGTATGGAGCCTGAAGAGGAGGGGTTTGGGAAGGGGGGGGGACTTCAATGGGGTATAATGCCATAGAGCCCACCTTCCAAAGCAGCCATTTGCTCCAGGGGAATTTATCTCTGTTGCCTGGAGATCAGTTGTAATCCCACCCCCTGGAGATTGCCAAAGACAATAGGGAACCCTTAGTGTAGAAGTATAGCCATAAACAACACCCACCAAGGGAAGACCATCTACAATTCACAACTATGTTCAAAACTATATATTATATTCATAGAAATGTAAAGAAGGGTTAGTGGTCACAACCCAATTGAGTGTAAAGACACTGATCCAACAGATTGTTCATAACAATTAAACATAGTTTAAACAAAGAACATATTCAAAACCAACAGTTTGGCATATCTAGTTTTGGGGATAACATGGCTGAAAATTTGGAAATATTTACTTATTCTAATGCCAAAAAAGAAAGACTAATGGCTAGTTTGCCCAATGCATTTGACTCTAATTCCAATGAAGATGTGGATTGGAAACAACTGTTCTTACTTCATCAGAACAGTTGTTATTCTTTCCACAGTGGGAGTCTTTTGTTGCAGTTACTTTCTGTTTGGAGGTCTATTGACACTATCTATATATGGAATTACAGAAGAGCCTACTGTTGGTTTTGAATATGTATGTCTTTACATTCAATTGGGTTGTGACCACTAACCCTTCTTTGTATCTCTATGAATATAATATTGAAAAGTACGCAGACGGAGAGTGATTTCAGCAAAGCGTACTTTATTCAGTCAGGAACAAGACAGCTATGGTCGGCTCGCAGGCCGGCTTATATTCCCCAAGAAACCGCCACCTGAGAGCATTTCCGGTATGGCGCGATGACAGGTGAGCTCTAGCGAACGCTAAGCCGCCTGAACACGTCAGTCTTCTTTCGGGGGCTCCGGTTGCTATCCGCATAGTCCATTGTCTCTTGGAGCGAAGCTCTACGGTTGTCCCTGGACATGTCTGGACTTGTCTGGACTTGTCAGGACTTGATACACTACAAATATATAGTTTTGAACATAGTTGTGAATTGTAGATGGTCTTCCCTTGGTGGGTGTTTGCTACTGGGTTTGAATATACCTTAGTGACTCAGTGACCACACTATCTCCCGTAGCAGGTGAATCCTGCTGTGTGGGAAGCCACAAGGGTGGAGAAAGGGCTGGAGAAGCTGCAAGAGCTCCATGTGTAGAGTTGGAACCTGCTTGGTCTTTGCTGCTACAACAAAACATTACTTATTAATGTCCTTGTTTCTCTTTTGATTCTGTGTGGGGTAGAAGCAAGGATGGACTCCATACACAGTGCAATGGCGGAGTGAAGGCAGGAGAGATTGCCCCTGCCTCCCTCTTTTGCCATCAAAGCCTCATGAAACTTCAGCACTCCTCCTGGTGGACGTTTGGAGTGATTTTGCTTCCTCCTCACTGTAGCTCCTTGTGCCCCATGGCATTTTGTCAGTGAGGTTTCCATGGCCACCTTCACTGATATTTTGGAAGTCGGAAGCTGCTGATGAAAAAAAAAAAGGTGTGCAGGCAAGAGTGTGTGGCTGTGTCTATGAGTAGAGATCCAGTTGGGCAGCCGTGTTGGTCTGAAGCAGTAGAACAAAAATGGAGTTCAGTGGCACCTTTAAGTCCAACAAAGTTTTAGTCAAGGTATGAGCTTTCGTGTGCACATGAAAGTTCATACCTTGAATAAAACTTCTGTCTCTATGAGTGGCATTGTGCTTGCAGTTCAAAGGATCCCAGTGTCTCTCATGTCAGCCATTTAGGACAAAACTTGGCTCTTACAGACAGCTGGAAAAGAATTAATCAGCATTCATCCCTATTAGCACTTTTAAAGTTTGTTATGCCATCATTAAAGACTGAAACACAAATGTTACAAGAGTATCCATATACAAGATGGATTTTAAAAGTCCATGAAATAGATGAGAAGCACTCGACAGAAGCTCTGGGTTGCACTTATGATTTATCCATTTGGATAAGCATTTTTACTACTACTTTGTTGCTGTTTACATTGATCATTTTATTAGGTTTTTGGAATGTGAATTCTTCACTGATTTTATATATGATTTTCACTGTGGTAAGCTGCTTTGAGAGCACTAAGAAGTTGAATGGTATGCCATAATTTTTAAAAAGAGAAAGTAAATAAAATGAGATTTTATTATGCCATTCCCTGAAAATTAGGGATCTTAAATTACATATTGTTTTACTAGACCCATAAAGCCTTATGAAAATATGGAAAGCTGATTTTATTACAAATAAATATTTTTCATTATAATTATATAAAACGTTGTATAGTTTTTAACATTTGCATTACCCCATGTTTTGGATATGATACACAACAGGCTGTTTGTTACAAATGACAAATGCAATTGTTTTACTTGTTCAAGGTTAATATCTACTATAAAATATTCCTACTGAGACACAAAGATTGGTTATTCAAGAGCACAATGACTTTGTAGTTGGAAGTTCAAGAAATATGATAGTGCAGTCCTAAAGTCCAGCTTGAAAAGCTTAGGATGGCAACTAAACTTGCACACTGGCATATCGTGAATATACTGATGGTGCTAGTGTATCATCACATTGAGGTGGATGTGATGTCACCTTGATGTCATGTCAGTGTAACTGCAATGGCAGCTCAATGCCAGTGATGATACCAGCCTAAGGGCCAGAACTGAACAGCACTGGAAATGTCTCATGGGAAGAGAAGAACTTTACTGGGATCCTGTTCTTTCAGCCCAAGGTCCTACCTTTGACACTGCAAAAGAGGTGGTGCAACCCAATATACTTCCATTGAACTCAGTGTACAATTGTACAACTGCAAAGCCATTGTGCTCCTGAAGACATAACTGCCCTCTCCCACTACCTCCTGAATGGCCTACATAGTCATGATGAACCACAGGATTCCAACTAACTCTGCAGCCAATCAGAGTTCACCTACGCCAATATATACACCCTTGCCAAGATACCCATATCAAAGAAGACAGGGTATGCTGCATGAAACATAGGGTTGCCAGGTTCCCCTGGCCACCGGTAGGGTTGCAAGACCCAAGTTATAAAACTCTGTAGGGTTGCAAGACCCAGGTTGTAAAACTCCTGGAGATTTGGGGATTGAGCCTGGGGAGGACAAGGACTTCAGTGGGGTACAATGCTATGGAGTGTACCCTCCAAAGCATCCATTTTCTCCAGGGGAACCAATATCTGTAGTCTGCATATGGGCTGTAGTTCTGGGGGATCCCCAGGTCCCACCTGGAGTCCTGCATCCCTAAGACATCCCCCTCTGCCCAAATTAAAACACTTAAGAAGTAATGTTGCTGATGGGAACTCTAAAGAAATGGCACTTGGTCCAAAAAGGAAGCAGCTGGCACGAAAACCAAGGCTGATACACATAAGTAGAGCACCTTGCAAACACTTCTAATCAGAGCTCTTACTCACTCCACCTCAGGACACAACTTACTCAACAAAAATCTTTATGTCATTTATCCAGCTGTGAATGCAAGGTCAAGAAATGCCATACAGATTAAGCACGGGAGAGAGACTGAACTGGATGGACCACTGGTCTGATTCAGCAAAGCTCTATGTTCTTAATACACTGTCTTGTCTAACAGGTGAATTTCAAGGTTTGTGTAACACCAAGAGAGAAGGAGTGAAGAATGGGAACTCGAAGAGCACCTAAATGGTGCCCGTCTGTCAAATTGGCAGCACCACCATGTACAGACAACCTGTCAACATGTTCACATACTGTCATTTGTTATTGCTGAATATTACCTGATACTATCCTAGTGTTTCTTTTGGCTCTTTTCAAGCAGTCCTCCAACAGAGGGAGAGAAAAGGATTCACTCTGCTTATGGACTGCAATGCAGTCCACAAGCATGGCCCGCAACAAATCGAAAGCTGCAGTGACTCCACTACATCAAGTTTCCCTTGTTCTCATAGGGCTCCACATCATTGTAAGTAATAGACAGTGGTTTGACCAGTAACACCATGTTCTGTGATAGGGAAAGCGCAACCAGTTAGTCTGCTCTGTCATGCTCGTTTACTAACTTCCATGGTCTTCAGAATAGGACTGTCACTGGGAAGGGCATGAATGTCTGATGTCAGAATAGTTGTGCTCAAGCAACAGGGAGAAGCAAATTCTCGGGGTTCCATAATAAGAGTGGACAGAAAGGAATGGCTCTATTCTCCAGGGTTCTGCAGCCTATAATATCAAGGAGAAATATTCAGCTAACTCAGAACTAATAATTAGAGAATTGTGCACTTAGAACTATGGGGGAAGAAAGTTCTTTACCTGGGACAATACCATTCCTTAATCACTTGCTCAAATAAAGGAGTGCTGTCTTTTAAATTGTCCCTGGAACGTCTCAATAGTTCAGTCTAGATATCAGTCATAGGAGGACAATTTGCTGTCTATACAGTTGCCTAGTGATCAGGGGAAACAAACACCCCCGGCCTGGTTTTTAACCACACCAACCTTGATTTCCAGTATGAGTAGGCAACACTTTTCATACCAGAAGGACAAGCTGCTATTAGAGGTACAGGAGCAGGAGCTGGTAAAAAGCTGGCAACCCTTCCTCTTTGTCTCGAAGGTCGTTAAGTCTATGCTGTCACACTCCTATTTTCGTGCACAGTACAGATAATACTAAAATTGAATCTTAAGTACTTTGTCTTATGCCCCGATTTACTTAGCCTTATCTTAGTATGCAAAACTATACATAATTCCTCTTCCTTTGAGAAAATTTTAAGCCGCTAATTCCTCTTCCTTTGAGAAAATTTTAACAAGCCATTTAAAAATCAGCTACAGCACTTGCCTGTATGACCTGTCACCAGGATAGAGCACATAAGGAAAAGGGAGCATATTAACCTAAAACAAAAGGAAGGCACTCTCTGTGGCTCACTCTGCATCCGCCTGGCTCCATGGTTCAGTAACTTCTACCAATGCAGCAAGAAACTTCATAGCAAAAGGGAGTTTATGCCATTTTCAGAGTCACAGATGAAAAATAATTGAGTTCATATGCTGTAGCGGTGCAAATCAAAAACCGTAACAGTTGTATTAATTGCAGCAAGCAGGCAGGGCTTGGGCTGAAGGGAACAGGGTAAAACACAATGAAGTTAAAAGTTGGAATCTGGAAATAAGCCCCATTGCCTTCATGTTAGAAGTCTAATCACGCACACTTTTAAAAGTAATTTCATTTAAGCAAAATTAGCCTGAGCCACATATTTGACATCTTAATTTGATGTGGGCATTTCTCAGATATTGTTAATTTTAAGCTTTGACACTAAGTACAATTTTCACTTATTCATAAAATTAACCTGGTTTTCCCCTCTCTAACCAGCTTCTCATCTTCTTTAACTATGTCACTTAAAACTTAGAATGCAGAATGTGTTAACTTCAACATTTAGGAGAGTAAGAGGGCAGCACAAATCAGAGTTATAACATTTCTAAACCTGTAGACGTCAATGGACTGCCTAAGATTGCACTGTGAGTTACAATGGCTTCCAGTGGTACGAAAGAGTAAGACTCCAGTAGCACCTTAAAGACTAACAAAAATTTGTGGTAGGGTATGAGCTCTCGTGAGTCTCTGCTTACTTCTTCAGATTTTTTTGGTTTGTCTTTAAGGTGCTCCTGGACTCTTACTCTTCAACTGCTACAGACAGACTAACATGGGCTACCCATCTTCATCTATTTCCAGAGCTAGTTACCTCAGAAAAGGTAGCATGAATCTGTGGTAGGGTTGCCAGCATAGCTTGGCAAATGCTGCAAGATTTTGAGGGTAGTGCTTGCAGAGGGTGTAGTTTGAGAAGGTGAGAAGGATGTGACATCACTTCCAGGTGATGCTATAGGTATTTTCCCTGATCTCTATTGTAAAAGTCATAGGGACTTGGGGAAATTCCTAGAGCATCACTATGGAGGCTGTTTTCCAGCTATTTTTTCTCCTGCTCTTCAATTTCTTGAGAGAAAGTAATTGTGGCCAAGGGTGGGACTTCGCTCACCATGGGTGGCCAGATGTCAAGTCTATTTTGTGGTGCCATTGTGCCAGCTGGAGAAACTCAGGATCCAGACTAAGTCCACTGCACCAGGGATTCTTGGAGATTTATGGTATCAGGGACTCAGTGCCAGAGCTATGATGAAAAGATGTCAAACACTTTTACATATGCTTACTTTCAATCCATTTCCAGTGCACTTTGAAACTAGATTTTATTATGTGAAATTACAAAATCTACTTGCAGAAAAACCACTAAAGTGGATTGAAAGTGGACTGAAAAAGCATTATGTGTGAAAGTGTCCTTCAAAACCAGCATGATTCTGCCAGAATAGTTGCTAGAAATTAGTTGTGGTGGAGAAGGAAAAGGGCTTAGTTAAAAACCTGAAGGTCCATCAGAGCAAGGTCCCTACCCTTGGCATTACTATAACATTACACCAGCACAATATTATACCAGTGTTCATTCTCAACTCAACAGAAAAGAAAAATGACTGTAGTCCTCCCCTTCATCTGCTCTGCCTACATAGCCACAATGAAACATAAGGCCCAGGCGCACTCATTTGCAGCACATTAGCAGCAGTAAATAAACTGCCAGAGAACCTGAATAAGGAGTGGGGCATGGGCTATATAGCTCTAGCCTCATGTTAAACAAAACTTAAGAGTCCACAAGTAGTGACTTGGGAGAAATGGAACGCTTTGTACAAAAAACCTGGACTGATAATAAGCAGAGAAGAGTTCACATTTTCTCACAACCTTTAAAGATGCTCTGACTCAGGAGGACTCCAGAGAAACAATCAACAGAAACTTTTACTACACCACCAACTGTGGGAATACAAAGACAAAGCACTCTACACCTACAAACAACTGCTATTGCAGCCCTCTAAGAATGTCATATGAGTTTTGAAATCAGTGCAAAGAGAGGAGTGCCTATACATGATCATGTTCATGAACATGGTATGCACATAAGCTATGTTCCTGTGATTGGGAATGCTGCTTTTTTCAAATATTTCTTATCCTGAGGGTGATGCCTACTCACATATGTATTCTGCTCATGAGCTGGCAATTGTGTATATGGGGGGAGGGAAAGGCACTCCTTTCTACTCCCCCTCTTTCCCCATTGATAAGTCATTTGCATTCTGAAAGAGGGTTGGCATACTAGCGTGACAACTCTGAGCAGCTGCTAACACACAAGGAGCACAGAGTATGCACTGTGCACAAAAGGTGACGGAATCTGTTTGCCAAAAAATCCCATACGTAGATAACCTCCCACCAATAGCTGCTGGAGGCAAATTGAAGAACAGGTATATCTACTGATGAATACAAGCCATATTTTTTGCAGCTATGTTTGTGGCTAGCCAGATAATTTGTTGTATATATCTAAATTTCTCATGGCAGGACTCCTAGCCATCACTTCCCATCTCAAAGTTTATTTTCAGCAAGCTACTGTAGAGGCCATGTGGAGAACTCTCTTTAAATGTGGCTTGCTCTAATGTCTCTTTCCCCCTCCTATCAAGTTGTTCTTCTCCTGAGAAAGGAACTGTTCCTCCAGCGTGGCCTGAATCCTAGTCTGGGACAGGTTGTGATTTTATTTTTAAATCCATGCTTAGGAATGGGCAGGAACCAAATCACAAAGCAAAATTCATCACCGATTTTGCCCTGTTCGTGGTTTGCAAACTGAAGTTTGTGATGGGTCTACCATCACAAACTTCCACAGACTTTTAAACTAGTGTGTGGTGGTGCATGGATACAGCAAGAAGCAGGGATTCTTGCTGTATCCATGCTGCTCCCTGCCACTGCTCCCTGCCACTCAGTTGTTTTTCAGGCTTTGTGCAAGGCCAGTTTAGTGTAGTGGTTAAGAACAGGGAAATTTAACCTAGAGAACTGGGATTGATTCCCCACTCCTCCACATGCAGCCAGCTGGGTAACCTTGAGTCAGTCACAGTTCTCTCAGAGCTGTTCTCTCAAGAGCACTTCTCTCAGAGATCTCTCAGCCCCACTTACCTCACAGGGTGTCTCTTGTGGGGAGAGGAAGGGAAGGAGATTGTAAGCCATCTGAGACTCCGAGTGAAGGATGGGGTATAAATCCAACTCTTCTTCTTCTTCTCCTCCTCCTCCTCCTCCACCTCCTCCTCCTCCTATCCTATTCCTCTTCCTCTGCTCCTTCTCCTCCTCCTCCTCCTCCTCCAGGATTTGCAGGGCCAGGAACCAGTTCAGTTCCCAAATGAGCCTTCCAGTTTGATTTTGTTCGTGGTTCAGCCATGAACAACAAACCGACACAAACTGCATTTTTCTGGTTTGTGCCAATCCCTTCCTGTGCTTCCTCCTAAGCCAGATCTGGGGGTGACTATATGATGTCATAAGAATGCCCATTCATTTTATCTTTGTGTGCTTTCCTATCAAAACCTTGTGTGCTCTTTGATGTGTCTGTGTATGATGTGTGCAGGTATGGAGAACTGAACCTATAACTGGAAGGCTGCTCAAGGTGTGTTAACTGCAGTACTGTACAGATCAGGGGCACTATGTTGCTTTCATCTCTGCCACATTATGGGTGCATTCAGACGTGCCGTTTCAGCCGGCATAAACTGTACCGGTTGGAACCAGTGCAGTTTATGCCGTCTGAAACGCAATCACACTCACCTCCTGTCTGTGGATCCCATCGCTGTATGCCCGTCCACACACAGTGGGCATCGGCGTTTTTTGTGGCTTTTTTAAAACTCAGTTTGAGCATGCGCATAGGCAGCCATCCATAGAATGGCGATATTCGCGCATGCGCAAAAAACCCTGTATTACATTTAAACTTTAAAGGTAAGGACTTACCTTTAAAGTTTAAAGAGCAAAGTAGCCTCCCTGAGGTCCTGGACGCCTCCGAAATGCTAAACTAAGGCCCTTTTCTTCTTTTTTTAAAAACAAACGCCAGGGCGAAGCTTCGCCCAAGCGCATATCACCGACCTTTAAAAAAAATGGCCGGTGAAAATCGGAAGCCTCAGGCTTCCGAATGAAAGTGGCTCTGCAACGGTGGAGAGCGATCAGATGGGGGGTACAGTGATTACAACTGTTGTACTCAGGATACCACCACTTGGGGACCTAGTGGCAGAGTACAACGGTTTAAAGGGCTTTGCAACGGTTAGGGACGGAAGACAGTAAGTACACTGATTGCAACCGGCACCTATACCGTTGCAAACGCCGCGTCTGAACGCATGTGACTTGTGTATGTGATGAGGGAATGTGACATCATGGGGGTGTTCTGGCATTGCCAAGTGCAAATTGGTTCTTTCTGTGGAAGGCTGATATGTGGATAGTGGTTGCGGTCACACACACTAAATAATCCACTTTCAATCCACTTTCAATGCACATTCCAAATTGATTTTTACTGTGTAAACTGGCAGAATCCAGTTGGAAAGTGCATTGAAAATGGATTGAAAGTGGATTATTTCATGTGTGTGACTACAGCCATTGTCTCAGTGCTACACCAGGAATAATGGCTTTTGGCATTGTTGCTGTGGATGCTACAGTTTTGCTTCCAGTGTTATGGTTTTTTCTTTCCTCCATTGAGAGTGCTTATTATGATATGAACTACTGTGCTGCTGTTATGCCAGTGACAGTAGGACTATAAGATTGTGCCGCTAGTTCATGGCTAACGGTATTTCTTCCTAGACTTACAATAGTTGAGAATACACTTGGAAATATGTCTTCTCTTTTTTCATGCTCCACCATAAACTAGTAGCACCAAAACACTAATTATTCTGAAGTCTCTGAAGGAACCATTAAATAAATATAAAGGAATTAAAACGCAATTTCTCTTTTTAATTGCTTAATGGAGATAAAAGTGGAAAAAATTACAGTGCAGAAGCATTTAGTTGAATTTGCAAGGCACACTATTTTCATAATTTGCGACACATTCAGACTATGAACATATGAACAAAAATAATGGTCTGTGACTATTCCATACCTTATTTAGTTGACTGAAATATATTTCCATGTCATAATGTATATTTCTTAATGCTGTTATTGAACTTTAACATGTTGCCATGGTAGGCCAGCATGAACATAGTGCTAGGAGATGCCTCAAGCACATCAGTGCTGGAATGACGACATCTGAGCATGTAAACATCCTAATGAAAATTGAGGCTTCCTTATGATAGTACACGCACACACATAAAAAAAACCAGCATCTCAATCGTAAGAGTACACAGTGGTGTGCTATGTATGTCTACTGCTGTGCCAGATAACTGTCACAAACCTGGCAATGGTCTCCCAGGCTACAAAGAAAAGTGAATGAAACCAGCCTTTGTTGAGGCAAACCAGGCTTTTCCGTGCATCTGTGAACTGAATCCTGGTTTCACAATACTGGGTTTTGCCCAGTCATAGAAGCGTGATACTGAGTGCAGTAAATAAATCTCCCAAGAAGAATATTGCAAAAAAGGTAAACTTATATTTATTCAGGTAGATCCAGTTCACATTCAAGTTGCACTCAAAAGAAGCCTAATCTAAAGAGTACTTTCCCTATCGCGAATGGCCGGCTTGTCCAGCATCTCGTGAGTGGGAGTATGAGGGCTTTGTCTCTACAGGAGAGACCTGCAGACACAGATCTCTCCATGGAAGGTCGTATGTAGACAGGGAAAGGACAAAGAGAGGGGGGAGCATCAGATAGCAGCTCCCAGGTTAAGACAAAGAGAAGCATCCCCTTCAAGGAGATAACACCTATACACACTTAGAGTGATACAAGGGGAGGACCCGCGATACTCGCGGGGGGGGCAGTCTGTCTCTTTCCCCCGTTCTCTCTCTCCCCCCCCCCAGGCTCTCTCTCTCTCTCTCTCTCTGTATCTCTCTCCCCCCTTCTCTCTCTTCCCCCCAGTCTCTCTCTCCCCCCTTTCTCTTTCTTCGCCCCACAGTCTCTCTCTCTCCCCCATTCTCTCTCTTCCCCCCGTTCTCTCTTCCCCCCTGTTCTCTCTCTTCCCCTCGTCTCTGTCTCTCCCCCGTTCTCTGTCTCCCCCCCCAAGAATAGACCCTCGGAGGCCTGAAGGGGCGGCGCGAGAGCCGTTGCGCTTGGCTGCCCCCCTCCCGCTCCATGGGACTTGCGAGGGACTCCGGCCGGCCCGGAAGGCAGGGATGGAAGCCCCAGCGGCGGGGGACCTCGCGTTCCCTGGACTGGCAACACAGCCAGTCCATAAGGAGACCCTCTGAATGACAGTTTTGGGGGAAATAAACATCCCCTCAATTTTTACCCCCAGGTTTCTGATTTTTGTGCACACGTGGGGACCACCCCACGTGTGCCCAAAACTCTCCCTCCCCCCCAGGTCCCCCCGATGTGCTTATTTAGCTATCCGCACACCAGGGGGCAACTTGGATATTAGTATAAGGATAGCGCCCCCCCTCCAAATGTCCAGGCATGCTTACTCCCTCCAACACAAAAACTAATAATAATTAAATAACAATGAGTAAGCTCTAACAGGGAGCTGCGGTGGCTCAAGTGGTTAAGACGCTGAACTGCAGGCTGTGGAATATCGGTAGTTCAGCAGTTCGAGACCCGAGTTGCCGCATGATGGAGTGAGCTCCCGTCTCTAGTTCCAGCTCCTGCCAACCTAGCAGTTCGAAAGCAAGAAACTGCAAGTAGATAAATAGGTACCATTTCAGTGGGAAGGTAACAGCGTTCCATGCGCCTTGGTGTTCAGTCATGCTGGCCACATGACCACGGAAACGTCTTCGGACAGCGCTGGCTCTTCAGCTTTGAAATGGAGATGAGCACCGCAACCCTAGAGTCAGATTCGACTGGCTTTCGAGCAAGGGAACCTTTACCCTTTTAAGCTCTAATAGAGCATTTTCATGTGAATGAGGATTTCTGTTCATGGAGTATAGATTTCTTGGCTCCTCCTTCCCACTGCAACCCCAAATCCCCCCCAGAAATGCTATTCCAGTGGGTCCCCTATCCCCCTAGAGCAGCATTTTGGAGGGGGTTTGGGGCTTTAACAGCAATGGGGAAACAGGAAAGTCATGCTCCATGGACAGAAATCCTTCCAGCTGTGGAAATACTCTATTGGATCCAAGGTACAGCTTCACATGATGTCTGAACCAAACCACAGTCTCCCACACATACCTCTCAATTTAAGACAGGATATTCTAAGCCCGAAGCAGCCCAGCCTTTTTTCTTTATTTGAAATATTTATGCCTTATCTTCCCCTCCAAATAGCCTCAAGCCAGCTTTCAAACATGACATCCATAAAAAACCCACACAAAAGCACTATAACCAGAGCTCAAAGACTATTGAAAGCCTTTAAAAATAAAACAGCCTTCGATCGTTTCCCAGGCGTCCGTAAAGAATAAACCCTCCTCACTTTCTCCGGTAGCCTGTTCTATAGAAAACGTATGGGCACTGGTGGAGGAGGAAGAACCTATAGTCTTTGGGGGAAGAATGGCAATCTGAGGAAGTAAGTGGTGCATAGAATTATATGCGAAGAAATGGTCCTTCAGATATGGGGGTACAGGTCATGAAATCAGCACTTTAAACTGAGCTGCGATTTAATTGATTCAGTACAAGTATAACATGTTCTTGCCAACTAGCCCCTGACAGATAGGCTGATGCATTCTCAGCCCACTGAACTGTGTGTGTGTGTGTGTGTGCGCAGGGGGGAAGGTATTTGTGAATTTCCTACATTGTGCAGGGGGTTGGACTAGATAACCTTGGAGGTCCCTTCCAACTCTATGATTCTAAGTTTCCAAGCTGCCTTTAAGGGCAGCTGCCTGTAAAGTGCATCAAGAAAGTCTAACTATGACATTATGAAAGTGTGGATGTGCAAAACCGGGTCAGCAAAGCGGGGAGTTGATGAACCAGATGCAATTAGTAGAAACTGCTCATGTCAACAATGTCAACGTGTTTCTCAAATAACAAAGCTGGGTCCAAAAGTGCCCCCCCTTCCAGCTCTCCATTTGATATGCAATTGATAGTTCAATCACATCCAAAGTAGCCAGGCCATTTTTCTTAATCCAGTCAACCTTAGTGACTGGATTAAACTTTAGGTTGTTTATTTTAGCTACCTGAGAATGGCCTCAAGACCTAAGTCTAACTGGCAATGCTGACTACGTGGGATCGGATGAAGAAATTGTTGTTGCCACCCATTTCTCGTTACCAGGTCTTAATAATCCGGTATATAAACAATGGAAAAATGCCAACATCATCACCCTCCAGGACCTTACTGCTATTGCCTAAGATAACCTTAGAGGCTAAATTACAAAAGATATATACCCTGGCTGCAGTATCTACAATTATTCCATATGTGCTCCCAAATTCATCTAGAATCCATACTAAAAGAACCACTTACAGCACTTGAAGCAGTTATTGTGGTTGCAAGTGTCTCACGGAAGGGTCTGATCTCTAAGGTTCATAAAGTGCTTGTTTCTCTGAGAGATGCAGAACGGTTGTCTTACCAAAACATGGGGCATAAAGCCTGTAGTATTGCTCCCTCAGATGAAGCATGGGATAGCATCTGGACATCTCCCCCATTCCATTCTAAAATAACATCCATGAAGCTGCAAACATTTAAAATACTTTCACACTGGTACTTGACTCCCCAAAAGCTGGCTCACATGAACCCATCGTATAATTCAAAGTGTTAGAAGAATTGTGGCAGCATAGGAGACTATATGCATTGTTGGGTTCTCTGTCCTAAAATTATCCCCTTCTGGAATGAAGTGCTAGACCAGATCAAATCCTTTAACAATATCGATATTAATCCTACTCCTGAACATCTTTTTTTTTAAAAAAAAATACTATTTTTGAACAGTTGGGCTGCGGACTGTGTGAGTCATTCCGTCATAGAAAGAATAGCTATACTACTTTTTGCTGCAAAAACTGTCATTGCTACACACTGGAAAACGGCAATGACACCCACACTTTCCCAATGGCACAAAAAGTTGTGGGATTTATATATCATGCGTTTTGACAAATGTCCTAACCACACCAATTTTACTTCTGTATGGTTTCCCATTCTTTCCTATCTCTCTGTCCTACAGGATACCCCTCAGGTGATGAATACACTATGGCTCTGGTAAAATAGGTCACTTAGATCCATCTGGCTAGTCTGATCATTCTTGTTGCATTCGTAGTTCTCTTCTACTCTGTTTCAGCCCTTAGGTTATTGATGCAAACATTGTTGAACACAAATTAAGTTCTCTAAGTATAACTGTTACCGGTTACCTGATATATTGCTGAATTCTCAAATGTTGTTTTGATGTTTACCGTCAAGTTGTACATTCTCTTTGGAAAATTTTAATAAAAAGATTTATACAAGACTGAAGTCTAAGACAGCAACATTTGGGGGCCTAGATAAAGAAATATGAAGCTGGATGTCATCAACATCCCTGCAACAATCTTCAGGACAAGGCCCAAAACAATGACTTAGTCTGTCAGACAGAAAGTTTTTATATTTACCTACATAAAAAATCCTGAAACCATCAAAAAGTCATCTTAATACCTGCACCATATTTTAAATATTAGGAAAGGTTAGGGAAGGCACAAATAGGTATAGAAAAAAGCCTGCATGGTTAACAAACAAAGTAATGGAAGCTGTAAAAGGTAAGAAGGATTCCTTTAAGTGGTGGAAAGCTAGTCTCAGTGAGGGTGATAAAAGAGAACACAGGCTGTGGCAAATAAAATGCAAGTCTGTGATCAGGCAGGCAAAAAGGGAATATGAGGAGCATATAGCAAAAAACATAAAGACCAACAATAAAAATGTCTTCAAATACATTAGATGCAGGAAACCAGCCAGGGAGGCAATGGGGCCCTTGGATGACCAAGGGGTAAAAGGAGTACTGAAAGATGATATGGAAAGAGAAGCTGAGAAGCTAACTGCATTTTTTGCCTCCGTCTTCACTGTGGAAGATGAGAAGTGCTTGCCCACTCCAGAACCGCTGATTTTGGGAGGGGTGTTGAAAGACATGAGTCAGATTGAGGTTATGAGAGAGAAGGTCCTATGACTGATAGACAACTTAAAGCATGATAAATCACCAGGCCCAGATGGTATTAATCCGAGATTTCTGAAAGAACTCAAAGGTGAACTTGTGGATCTCCTTACAAAAATATGTAATCTTTCCTTAAAAACTGCCTCCATTCCTGAGGACTGGAAGGTAGCTAATGTCACTCCCATCTTTAAAAAGGGTTCCAGAGGAGATCCAGGAAATTACAGGCCAATCAGTCTGACGTCGATACTGGGGAAACTGTTATTAAGGAAAGAATTAGTAGGCACATAGATGAACAAAAACTATTGAGGCAGGCTCAGCATGAGTTCTGTAAGGGAAGATCTTGTCTCACTAACCTGTTAATGTTTTTTAGGGAAGTGAACAAACATGTGCTCAAGGGGGACCCAATAGATGTTGTTTACCTTGACTTCCGGAAACCTTTTAATAAAGTTTCTCATCAAAGGCTCCTAAGTAAGCTTAATAGTCATGGGATAAAAGGACAAGTTCTTTTGTGGATCAAAAACGGGCTAATTAATAGGAAACAGAGAGTGAGAATAAATGGGAAATTTTCTTAGTGGAGGGTGGTAAGCAGTGGGGTACTGTAGGGGTCAGTACTGGGTCTGATGCTTTTTAACTTGTTTATTAATGATTTGGAGTTGGGAGTAAGCAGTGAAGTGGCAAAATTTGCAGATGATACGAAGTTGTTCAGGGTGGTGAAAACCAGGGAGGATTGTGAGGCACTCCAAAGGGATCTGTCAAGGATGGGTGAGTGGGTATCAATGTGGCAAATGGGGTTCAATGTGACCAAGTGCAAAGTGATGCACATTGGAGCCAAAAATCCTAAGTATAAATACACGTTGATGGGGTCCGAACTGGCAGAGACTGACCGAGAGAGAGATCTTGGAGTCATAGTAGATAACTCACTGAAAATGTCGAGACAGTGTGTGACTGCAATAAAAAAGGCCAATGCTATGCTGGGGATTATTAGGAAGGGAATTGAAAACAAATCAGCTAGTATCATAATGCCCCTGTATAAATCGATGGTGCAACCTCATCTGGAGTACTGTGTACAGTTCTGGTCACCACACCTCAAAAAGGATATTATAGCATTGGAAAAAATGCAGAAAAGGGCAACTAGAATGATAAAAGGGTTGGAACACTTTCCCTGTGAAGAAAGGTTAAAGCACTTGATTCTCTTCAGCTTGGAGAAATGAAGGCTGAGGAGTGACATGATTGAGGTTTATAAGGTTATGCATGGGATAGAGCAGGTCAAGAAAGAAGTACTTTTCTCCATTTCTCACAATACAAGAACTCGTGGGCACTCAATGAAATTGCTGAGCGGTCAGGTTAGAACAGATAAAAGGAAGTACTTTTTTACCCAAATAGTGATTAACGCATGGAATTCACTGCCACATGATGTGGTGGCAGCTACAAGCATGGACAGCTTCAAGAGGGAATTAGATAAGCATATGGATCAGAAGTCCATCAGTGGCTCTTAGTCACAAGGTATAGATAGGAACTCTCAGTCTGGGGTAAGTGATGCACTGTATTCTTGGTGCTTGGGGGGGGGCAACAGTGGGAGAGCTTCTAGTGTCCTGGCCCCACTGCTTGACCTACTGATGGCACCTGGGGTTTTTGGCCGCTGTGTGACAGAGAGTTGGACTGGATGGGCCTTTGGCCTGATCAACATTGGCTTCTCTTATGTTCTTCTTAAATAATGTAATAAAACTGACTAGTCAATTGTATCAAATAACACAAACAGACCAAACAGGATGAACAAAGGTGGTTTTTTTAAAATCATGCTGTAAGTGGAGATTGTTTACCAATACAAATAAGGCTGTCTTGAAGCAATCAGACTGAAATGAGTTAAGGGCAGGTGTCTCAGCCAGGAACAGCTGCAGTTCATCTCATTCAATCATCTTTCCCAGAAAGGAAAGGTTGAAAACAGGCCTATAATAGACCACATCACCTTATCTAATGAAGGCTAAGAAGAAATCGAAATAACTACTACCCTTAAAGGCTTCAGAGGCCTCCTATGTCCCATAATGAGTTAATCCAGGGATCCTCAACATGTTCAGCATGGGCACCATGGGCAGGGCTAGGTGGGTCTTTTGCCCTGCAAGGCTTCTGATTTGGCTGTGCAGATCAAAAAGCATCCTGTTAAACAGAGGTTCTACCTGAACAGTTGAAGAGTTACTATTAGAGTTATATATAACCTTGATGCCTGACATCTTGTGGTTGTCTCCACTTCCTGAAGGAGCCATTGTGTGATTCGCTCCATCTACTGTGGCAGCCATTTTGTGACTGTCCCCACTGCCTTGTGATAGAGTTCCAAAGGTATCTGCATGTTCAAAAAGGTTGGGGACCCCTGAATTAATTTTTTTCCTAACATGTTTTTAGAAGTCAAGAATGGCAAGGATCTTGTAGTGGCTTTTACAACACCAAGAATGCCATCAGCATTCACAGGTACTTATTTGTTGACTTCATCAGTACTCTGCCTTTCTCCTCAATAGGGACCCAAAACAGCTCACGTCAGTCTCCTCTCTTCCATCTGAACCTCACAAGAATGATCTAAGCAAAAAGGGGAACAGGTGTATGATTGCCAGTTTGTATCATCCCTGAGTGTTTCCCTCTGTTGCTGCAGGTATTTAAAGCCTGGACATGGCCGGATAAATTGTGCAGGTATTTAAGTCTTGTGCAGCAGGATAAACTGTGCAGGTATTTAAGTCTTTGTGTAGTCCTGTGCCTGAGTCATGGAGGTTCAGGTTGGGGGTCCCTTTCCCAGCCTTTGATGGGGCACCTCTTGTGCCAGCGTCAGAGGTTAGGAGTCTGGGGGTGCTCCTGGATGCCTCCATGACAATGGAGGCCCAGGTAGCAGCCACAGCTAAATCGGCCTTTTATCATCTTCAGCTGGTTTGGCAGTTGGTTCCCCTCCTTGACCACCTCGACCTGGTGACAGTGATCCATGTGATGGTCACCTCGAGACTTGACTACTGCAAAACGCTCTACATGGGGCTACCTTTGTCCCAAATCCGGAAGCTGCAGCTGGTGCAGAATGCCGTGGCCAGGCTGTTGATGGATCTCCCACGTTGGGAGCACATCCAGCCTGTGCTTAGGTTACTGCACTGGCTGCCAATAGCATACCGGATTCGCTTCAAGATGCTGGTACTTACCTTTAAAGCCCTATATGGCCAGGGTCTGACCTACCTGAGGGACTGCCTTTCCCCATATGTACCCCAGAGAGCACTATGGTCAGGGGCCCAACATCGCTTGACTATTCCGAGCCCCAAGGATGCAAGGCTCACCAGTACCAGGGCCAAAGCCTTTTCTGTGGTGGCTCCTTACTGGTGGAACGAGCTTCCAGAGGAGATCAGGGCCCTGCGAGACCTTTTACAGTTCCACAGGGCCTGCAAGATGGAGCTCTTCCGCCAGGCCTTTAAATAGGAGCTGCCACTACTGTTACCATCAATGATTCCATTGAACTTCTGGAACCTAGGACTGCCCCAGATGCATTGCTAGGCCTCTATCTGCTTGAGGGATGATGACCGGATGGACAACATGGATTTAGATCTGAAGAGCACGCCATCTAATCTTTAAGCACTGCGAGCACTTTATTGCTGTTATTTTCTTATGTGATATGAATTAGTATGTATTTTATGTAGTTTTAAATTTTTATGGTTATGCTAATTAGGTACATTGTACCGCTCTTGTTAGCCGCCCTGAGCCTGTTCGCAGGATGGGCGGGGTATAAATATAATAAATAAATAAATAATAGCTAGGGTCACAAGCCAAAAGTAAGAGCTCAAGGACTGTTGGCCTTGGCTCTTAGCCTGTGGCTCACACTCTGTGGCCTTTATTTCTTGCCTGGTGGACTCCAGACCAGGATATGTGTTCTTTTTGTTTTTATACTGTGCATTACTGAAATTCACTTCAAGTGTATTGTATTCTTGTAAGCCACTATGGGTCTTCAGTGGGGAAAATGGCATGATAAAAAAAAGCATTAAACAAATAAACAATCCTTAGGACATTAGCAAGCAAATGGTTAGTACTGGATTCACCTTCAACTTTGCGTTTAAGTTGGATGAGAGACATTTTATCAGAAAAACACCTCATAAAACATCATTGCTAAGTATTAAATGAACATCTGTAGAGCAGTTCGCCAAAGTGTTGTTAGATTACAAGTCATCTTAAATAACTGAACTAGGTGAGATTCACCTGATGTAATGAAGGCAGAGAAAAATGCCTCCTTTACTGTCACCATGGCCACCCTATAAGTTTACAAATGGGCTCTGTGGTATGCTTTTTTCAATTCAGCCTTTTCCCAAGACACTTCCAAACCCTCTTAATTCTCCTAACTCCCATGTGCCTGAGGAGTTGTTCGATGGTGGGAAAGTGGTTCTATGAAAAAAGCCCACAGGAAAAAAAAGCTCACAGAAAAAAACCCTCAGTCATAAATGCTCACAGGGAAAATGCCCACACAGAAAAATGCCCACATAGAAAAATGACCGCATGGAAAAAAGCCCATACACATAAAAACCCACACAGAAAAAAGCCCACGCAAAAAGAAGTCCACATGGAAAAATACCATGTAAAGCGCCACAGATATTTATAATGGTGGATAACCATTCATCTCCATTTATGAGAATGAACAGGTATTACCTATATTCACATGCAACTATTTGTGTTATTAGTAAATTACTTCATTACTATACAAAAGTGGCCTGCTCTTGAGTGTAAAGGCTTGGAAGGGAAAATGCAGGAAATAAAAGTGACCATTTTGTTATCAACAAACTTTATTAAGAAGGAAAAACAATAACAACAGATATAAAACTCTATATAGAAATATTTTAAAATAAAATTAAATAGTTTAAATTTATTAATTTACCTTATGTAAACCTTTGTAATGTTGGTATGAAGTCATTTCTAAAGTAAAGACAGAAAGATGTTAAATTAAATTATGTATAGACTGTCTAGTATACATGGCTTTTGAACAACTATATGGCTTACAATTCTTCAAATAATTAATATTATTTACTTATTTTGTTATTTTGTTATTAAAAATTAAAACCGTGTGGGCTTTTCCCCATGTGGGCTTATTTCCATGTGGGCATTTTGCCACGTGGGCTTTTTTCCTGTGAGCATTTATGACTGTTTTTTTTTCTGTGAACTTTTTTCCTTTGCATTTTTTCTGGGAAAGGACATCATTGTTATCTTAGGGCGGACGAAACAAATCCTTTTGCCACCGCTGCAAGGAGGAGGCATCAAGCTCAGTGCTTTCAGTGAATAACGACTGGACTGTAACAAGGGTTACGGTTACCTGCCTTGTGCAGCACACATCCTTTTCATGTATTGGGTGCCGTGGTGACTCCAGAGTCCTGAGCTTGACCTAACAAGCATGTCCTCAGCATGAATGTTAGTTCCCTAGCTCTGAGATCAATGTTGTCAGCTCAGCCAAGGTAATTACTTGTAAACTAGGCAGGTCGTGAACCAACAGGAGCACTAGCCTGTCCCAGGCACCCGATGCAGAGTACTGATGACAAAGAAAGACTCAGAGATTCCTCCTCTGCAACTGCCCTGTCTTTTGGTTCAGGGTAAGCAAAGGACCTTATATTCAGCTGCTGCCAATTAAGATAAAATAACACTACCCAGTTCATTCAGTAGGGTTTCGATCAAGAAAGTATGTCTACATGATAATAGAAGTCTGATTTTTCATAGACCTGACACCGAACATCGCCAGAGTCACAGCAGAGGAATAAAGAGCTTCTGCATCACATTTCTCCAACAATATGCTCACTAGCCTCCAAGAAAGGAGATTCCGCCATTTACTTAGATGATTTATTCCACAGCAGAGCTGCTTCTAAAAATAGTTTCCATTGTGGATGTGTGAACTGGTATGATATTTTGCACAGAGAAAAGGATTTTGAATGGAATTCAAACAAAAGGAGGAGAACAGGAGAAAACCATAGAGCATTTTTCTGGTTTTGTTTCATCTTCTTTCCCTGCTGAGGATGTGTTCAGTGCAGAAAGTGGCTTGTTTCTTCAACACTGGAAAATGTTTTGGCAGAAACTGCAAGTCTAGTTCTAGCTATGTTCTTAGTTCTCCCTGCATTGTTCTGTCCCACATCTGCTTCATAGCTTTGGTTCCATAAAAGAAATATTGGATGGCATGATACACTGAGAGGCTGGGTCACGTTTGTATAGGATTTTTGACAAGGAAGGCAGATCATGCTGAGGGACAACAATTGGGCTCCTTTTCTGCACTATTGCTCATTGCTTCCTTTCCTTTCCTCTCTTCCCATCTTTCCACCTCCTTTCCCCTCCTGCTGAGTATCCTAAGAAATTTAGCCACCAGAGTCAGCCTACAGAAACTTTCAAGGGACAAACCTTTAGGCACAGACTCACACACGACACATAAAAGAACGGAAGCCTGGACCTAACAGGATGCATCCAAGTCCTAAGCCAGCTGTCACTCTCTCTATAAAGAGAGCTGCCAGCTTGTCAAACACTAGCTCAGGTAAGATATCACTGATGAGCTTACTTTACCCTATACTTACCCTCAAGCTATTTTTTTAAATCTGAGAACACTATAGACTGCAAAAATTGAGGCCAGGTCAACATTCTTGTCACAAAGTGCTGATCAATAGTTGTCACTACATGTACTTGAAACATGTTTCCTGCTATGCTTTCCATGTCAAGGGGAATGATTCTACCTATTAATTGGCAAACACAGCAACCTAAAGATTAATCACTTTGAAAATAGATACATGACTGGACCTTCAGCCATGGAGCTTCAGATTGGAACCTGTACCTCGAGGTTGTTCCAGAGGCTGAGGCTTTAATATCAGAGCATTCTATTTCGTTCCCTTCTATTTCAGGGAAAACTAACACTGACTTTGATCTGATTTAGGATGTAACGCACAGCATTCCAGTGTAGACAGACAGACTGGCAGATCATTTGGAAGCTTCTGAAATCGTCTCTTGACATACAGCTTAGAAATATGTAAGAGGAAATGATTCAAACATTTTTGAGGGGGCTGTGAACAAGTCAGCCCTTCAGGATATCTAACAAAAGAGGTGTGTGTGCTTTCAGCTTAATTCACTTTCATCATTTTGGCTGTAGCTAAATTTGAATGGCTCTCTAGGCCTTATCAAGGAAAGGAAGACCAACCAACTGTCACGCTCCATGTAAAGAGAGATGCTAGCTTGTCAAACGCTAGATCAGGTAAGATCTCCCTGATGAGCTTACTGTATCAGAGTGGGAGAGACACTCACTCAAAAGCACTCATTTTCAGTGTTTTTCACAGAGCAGAGGCAAAGGTTTCCTTCTTCTATCTTGTTTTATGGCAGCATCTGACATATGGTTTTGGTATTGCTCAATTACACATTTCTCTTCCACCTCACTTAGCTTTTTTCATTTATTTACCATCTGCAGGCTTTTAGCTCAAATTATGCTTTATTCATCTTTCCACAGGCTCTTGTATTATTAATTTTTATACTGAGTGCTTGGTGTAGGGGGAGAAGAGCATTTATTCTATTATTTGTAAGGCTAGAATATTTAAACAATACAAATCCAGGAAAGAGCTGTGGATTATTTTTAACAGCAGCCTGGATTCCTTCGTAAATTTACTGAGTCCTTTAAAAGTTACTCAAGATTACAGCAGTTTGATACATTTGTCAGGATGGCAAATTAAATTATGCATTCAAATTATGACACTGAATTGGTATAATTTTTTAAAAGTGATAAATGAAGCACATCAAGGAAGAAAGCCCAAAGAACTTGATACCAAAGAGTGATTGATACAGGGGATGTCAATTAGAACCTGATGCACACAAGCATATCTTTCTTTTTCATATGATGTGTTAACACAGTAAAATGGTGCATTGCCAAGCTGTCAGTAACAGAGAGAGACAGCATAAGAAAATCCATTTTCATAGACTCCCAGTCTGGTAGCCTCCAACCTGTTGCTTATTTAAGGCTAATTTAAACTACCATGGTCTTGGTGGTAGAAGCCAGTTAGGAATATGAACATCTGTCCCTCATAGTACAATATATGATGTTGGCTCTTTTTGTCTGGTACTGCTTGATAAAAACATTTAGCTACATGCCTGCTTATGTAGGTTAGTAAGCCCCAAATTGTTTTTGAGGAACAGTGTTAAGAACACACCTCGTGAGTCACTAGAGATGCTGGCAAAGTCAGCAATAGGAAAATGGCATGTGGGATAAAGGAATGGATATTTAACCTATGGCTGATGGAAAAGGGCTTTGAGAAGGTTAACTTTCAACCTCAAAAATATCTGTTGAATAATAGAATCCTGCTTTGAAGGTTATAAACGCTATGATGGCAAAGCTAAACCAATTTGAAGCAGTTAATTTGGTAAAGATGTCATGATTCCCAAGGCCATGGCCTGCATCTTAACACTCCATTCAGCTAAGTAGAGATTTATTCAGAGGCTTAAGACGTCCTTCCTCTGGTGGAAGAGCCTCTTGTCCCAGAAGAAGGCTACTCCTGTTGGAGCATGTCTCCACACTTAGCAGAGTGGAAGTTCTTGACTTCTTTTTTTAAAGTCACTAATCTTATTTCCATATTATATGGCTGGCTTCCTAGAAATAGCTGCTTGGACAGAAAAGAGTAGGGCTGTGCACTTGAAAATAATAATCTGGTATTATTCAGATCTTGATTTCAGGAATGGTTTGCATACTGGTATTCCAAAATACTCCCCCCCCCCAAATTTGGAATTCTGATACTTTCCCTCCCCCGGAATTCAAAAGTTTTGGTCTGTTATTCCCCTAGGGGGACTCTTCCTGGGGAATGAGAGTGGCAGTTTTGCACCCAAATGACACCAAAACTGCAGGGAACCTTGTTGCCCATCCACTAAAGACCCACCTCCCCACCAAGTTTCAATCAGATTGGATTAGACAATCCTGTTCCACAGGCTCCTGAACAAGGTACCTTCAGCCACCCTATTTGTCTCCGTCGTTTCTTATGGGGAAAATTCTATTCTTCCTCTGGGGCAAAGAAGCCAATAGCCAATCACAAAAGAGAAACCTCTGGTCAAAAGCATTCCATTGCAGACAGAATCAACAAGCACAACAGAACCAATATCAAACCAGAGAATTCCTGCAGAATCATGGACCAATGTAGCAAGCTCAAACCAGAGAATCAAAGCCAAACCAACTGAAGCAATACACACTGATGCAAGCCCAACACAACCAATGTCGGATCACAGAAACTGAGCAGACCCATGGGCCAATGTGGCAAGCCCATGACAGCCAATGACAAACCAGAGACTCCAAGCCAAACCAACCTGGCAAGTCTGGTTCAGTTGAGGTTCTAAATCTTTTTCTTTTTGGGATGGGGATTATATACAGTGTCAATCAAATTCGATAACTTTGCTGCTGTTTCTTTCTACTTCTAAGTTATGTGATTTAAGTTTGGGGAACAGAGTTTCCCCCAACAACCCAGTATAATACAGACTGAGATTATAAAGGCACAAGCATAAGCTCACTCTCAAAGTCCGGGGCTGAACAGCAGCAAATGAACCTTCAGCAAGACCAATTGCTCAACCTTCCAGGTAAGCAGACATGAGTGGTGCGGGCCGATAATGTTGCCTGTCTGGGGAAAAAATGCTCACTCTGCATGCTTCTCAGAAGGTATGAGAGGAGCCTCTGAGCCACAAGAGAGAGATCTGGCCAGACTGCCTCTTTTCCTGGCCCAGTGGAAGGCAACTTGCAGGGTTTGGATGGGTAGTCCCTCACCACTGCATCTGCCAAAGCCTGGCTTGTACACCTCACATTTTCACTGCCATTGCCATCTCCACAGACATCTTGGAAGTTGCTGTGGGGTGGACCCTGCCCACAAGGAGAGGCAGTTGAGGGACAGTAGAGCTATTTCCTCCTCCTGGAGGTAGCATGCCCCTCTTGGCCTGCAAACATTGTCCCTCCAGCAAATGACCTGGCCAACACACTGGGTGAATCTGCCATTGATGTGTGAGTCTGGAACAATGTCTGCACATTTTGGCTTGTGTCAGGAAAGACAATCTTTGTCTCTGAAGAGTCTGGATTAAGAGGATGAGAACCAGCCTTGTTGTGACAGATATTGTATTCAGGACCTGGTTGTGATATTCCTGAGAATGGATACCCAAATAAGGTATTTTTGGATATATATTCAGACTGGAAATATCCAAACACACATCCCTAGAAAGGAGCTCAATATCAAAATTAAAGCTGACACATCTATTTATTTATATTTGATTATTGGCAGGGCAGCCACCTCAAGAATAAATAATATGGGAGAGTGGGGTGTAAATACTTAGGGCTAGAGCTGTGACTCAGCAGTGGAGCATCTGCTTTGCATGCAGAATGTCCCAGATTCAATCCTCAGCCTCTCCAGTTGAAAGCATCAGGCTGTAATGTGAAAAACCTTTCTGTGGAGAACTGCTGCTGTCAGTCAATGTTGACCTTGATGTTGAACAATGGTCTGATTCAGTCTAAGGCAGCTTCATGCACGTTCATGTGTTTTAAATACATTTGTTCCCTGATTTTTCTTTCTCAAAAGAAGAAAAAAATCCAAGATGATTAATGTACAATAATATCAATTTGGTCTCCACAGGTCAGTGACCTGGATCTCTCTGTGCATGTTCTTGACAAGCTGCTGGGAAGGGGCCCTGGCTGAAGGTGGGATTTAGAGATAGGAAAGGTTAAATAGCAGGTGGTCCCAATAAGCCACTGGAAGGGTCCTGTCTGGCTACAGATAAATAACACTTTTATTACACATCTGCCCTTGATGGGTTGTAAAATTCCCCTTACCACTTGGCAGAATGACAACCAGTTACTTAGCAGCTACATGCATGAAATGTCGAGTTGCCACTTCAACAATGGTCATATATGTATCCACCTAATGGCTCTTCTGGCAGTTTCAGGTTGGCTGCCAGTTTTGTTCTGAAGAGTTTATCTAAACCTGCACCCTGAAGCCTGAAGAGTATTCTCATTTTCATGACATTTAATATTGCATTAGTAATGAGAAAGAATAGGCTTAAAATGGTAATATCTGCCAAGGGCAACTTTTCTTGTATTCCTGGTTGCCATTTTGTAGGTTGACTTCCACCCCCTCCCCACCAGGCAACAAAACATAGTGGTAGTGGTACCATTACATTATCAATAGCTCTCAGAAACTTCAATTAGTAGGAATTTGTGTCAACACTTGATATTTCTATGACAATTATAAATGTCAACGTATTTACTATATTTGCTTTTCATTTCACCCTAACCCAGCACTTCCAGGCAAATTACAATAGAGATACTTTATGGCATGCTTCCATTCTCTTATCAATTCCAAGTTTTAAGAAAACTTCATCTGTAACTTCAAAAATCATAAGGATTTTCCCACTAGAGATATCCCCTTCCCCCCTACTGCCTTACTGAATTCTGAATGGCATCCATGAAACGACTTTCCCATATTCATCTGAACACCATATTGGCTTTTCTGTTCTAGTATCAATACCATCTCTATTCTTATTTTCAGAAATACTTTAAAATGCTTTGACCTTTTCATGCATTTTCTTTCAATGAACTAAATATAGTGATACTCAATTTCCCACCCATCTCCTATACCCTCTCTCTTTATTTTTACACTTTCCATTCTCCCTGATAGAGGTTGACAGAAATTCAGCACTGTTTACTGGATAAGTAGACTTATTACCCAGAAATTCACCACTATGTGAAGATAGGTGAAAAACTATGTTAGGTATCACAGCACAAAATAATTATACAAAAAGGTATAATTATTGACAGTGAGTAGGAAGTTCAGAGATCTTGATTTGCTTGGCACAGGAAAGGGGGTGTCATGGGTACTGGCTCTGCTGAGGCTGACTACTCCTCAGATGAGGAAGAGGCATGGAGCAATCCAGCCTCCTCTGGAGTCAGCCCAGAAGAGGAACCCTTAACAGCACCTGAGGGAGAAGAGGCCCCAGCAGCTGCACAGGAGGTGCAGCCAGAGGGAGAGACTGATCCAGCGCCCTCAGGTGGAGACACCCCGAGGCCCAGCACCCTCAGGTGGAGACACCCCGAGGCCAGAATCCCCACCTAGTTCTCCTGAGTGTCCCAGACGCAGGGCACGCCAGTGGTTGAACGTGCAAGAGCAAAGGAAGAGTGCCAGACTGCAGCTCCTGCAAAGGCAATGTGAGGGGCTGTGAGTCTTGGCAGATTGACTCCCAGGGAAGGGAGGACCTGGTTATAAACCCACACACACACACCTGCCTGAGCGCGGAAGCAACTGTGCATGCTCAGACCTGATCCTGGCTGTTAGCCTCCGCGCCCTGCTCCTGCAACCTTTGACTGATTTCCCGGCTTTCTGACCTTTGGCTCTGTTGCTCGACTTGATTTTGGACTGCGTATCCAGTTTCCAGTGCATGGTATCCGTGGTGACCGGCTGACCCAGCACAGGGGGGAAGCTCATGTATGGCGATATGTAAAAGCTTTCTCCCTCTGATTTAGATGCCTATACTAGTCTCATGGGTGATCTGTCCAAATTGCTTACAATTACATATTCCAGGTGTGGCCCCCATGTCTCTCTCTGAATCACAAATAAGTTTTCCTAGCCAATTCAAGATTAATGAAGACAAAATAAAGATGGGCAGCTCAAGTAAGAAAACAAATCCAATAAAAATAGTAAGTTGGCCCAATCACAAATAGGCATTTCCTTGTATTAGAGAAGATAACTGACTGATGATATAGTCAAGTGCAGTCCTCAAGGTTTGTTGAAAGCAAAACCTAGGGCCCAAAATATAATTATGTACAAAAATGTAACACTATTTCAAAATGAAAACTGTGTAATTTGACTCCAGGTAACTTAATTACAGTTTTGCAAACTTTTCACAAGATACAAGCCTTATTCTGGACCATAAAAGTTGTGAAATGTGACTGGTTCCTTTTTCATTGAATCTCAACTACTGAGGAGAGAGGAGAAAATATATGACAGGGTGCTAGAAGTCAAAGCATTTGCAGTCCACCAGGAAATATTGCAATATACTCCCCCCATCACTCGCAACCCTTCCCCCTAGGAGGCTGAGGAGCTGAATTTTCCCCACCATCGTGGACTGCATACTGTTTTATTTATTGATTTGTTTTTGAGTAGTTTTAATGTTAGTTTTAACTTACATTATTTATTGTGTGCTACTCTGTTGTAAGCCACCCTGAGCCCTACTTGTAGGGAAGGTGGCCTAGTAAATATAATTTAATAAATAAATAAAATAATATCTATCCTGAGGTACAGTGGGGTACTAAGATCTACTGAATAGAGAAGTCACTATAGTGTTAGTTCTTGAACCTATACATGTATATTTGCTGTGGGAAGGAAGACAGAAGGATGGGTAAGTATAACATAACATAACAAAGAAATGGCTACAGGGTATATGCCTATACAGTGCAGCCTCTTAACACTAAAAAACTGCAAACACAAACCATTCTCAGATTATAGCTGAGGATGTTATACAGGGTTAAACAATATAGCACTCACAAGACAACCTGCAAATTACATATTACACGAGACAGGTGGAAACTTGACAATGAATACTGCCTGCTGTCATCTCATCAGAGTCCTTGACGCTCCCAGTTTAAAAGCAAGGGCCTCCCAGTAGTCAGTCAGGCATCCCCCGCTTCCTGCTTCAGAGACTCCATCTCCTGGAAATAGCCTGTCAGGTCCCATCTGTTTTTTCTTTTGTGAAGTTGCCAGCCTCCTGAGAATGGGTCCTCCATTCCTATCTCCTTGCTGATGCTTGAAAACCAAAGGGGAATAACCCTCCAATCTGCCAGAAATTGGTTTTCTGATACCAAGGACTTTGCCTCAGGGAGCCGCAATCTACAGTACTTAGATGAAAATTAGATTTGTAAGTATTGTGCTTTCTTTTGTTGTCGGCTTGCAAAAACCTCCACGTTTGGCTGTTACTTGCTATGTGGGATGGAAGAACTTAACAAGGACTGAACCATTAACAAATAATATTTTATCATACTCACATAGTATTTTGACAGATGATGTGACTCAGCTTGCACCCTCCCTTCCCCAACTGAAATGCAAACTTTAGTTTCAGATTTAAGGGCAGGGCAAATTCTGGACACTGTAATTAGTTGCTACTCTATTGATCAGAACTTTGGAAACAATTAAAACAACCCATTTCATTCAAATTAGCCAGCCATCTTTTATTTCTCTAATGTCATACATTTTATGTTATAAGTGTACATTGTGATTAAAAGAAAGTGAAGGAGAACATTCGCAGGTTGATACGGCCCTGTATCTAGCCTGCTTTTTTGGCCTCTGGGCCGCCACCATCGGTAAGGTATTGCTGGTCCTAGTCATGACCTGGCCTGCTGTGCTGACTGTTCTGTCATCTGCTGCTTCCATACAGTCTCCGCATTCAGTCTTAAAATCATCCTTGGACAGCATACTCAGGCGTCCCTGGATGTTTAGACCAACAGGAGTTAGCATTATTTAGCACCAAGTAAAAGGGGATATGAAAAATGGCATATTCTGGAGGTAGTAAAGACACAACACAGACAGCTCGTTGGCCTGCTTATTCCCTTACCTGACAAAAGGAGCTTTCACTCTCAAAAACCTGTAGCCTGAAAATCTTGTTGGTCTCTCTGGTGCCACTAGACTCGAATCTAGGCCTCCTACTGCAGACCAACACAGCTACCCTCTGAAACGTCCTTATTTCAGGAAAATAATAAAGACCTTCCTATTGGGGAAGGCATTTGATCTGGGCTTTCAATATTGGCTACTTATCATTGGTTTAATGAGCGTGGATTTTTTGCTATAGTCTCCTGCTGCCTCTTTATGGTTGCAGATTTAATTGGCAATGTCCCATCAGACATCTGAATCAAGGTGTCAAGGATCAGACTACAAGGCTGCAAGCATATGTGCTTCAAATTAAGCAGCATTAAAATAAACAGGACTTCTGAGCAAAACAGGGTTAGGGTTTGGCTCTACATACTGCATGATGAAGATGGTGCAAATGTAATTATGACTATGAGAGTTACAACCTAACATGTACAGCTGACTGACTGAATAGGCCTGAAATCCTCCACACAGCCAGGAATTAAGCAACCTGTTTCCGAACTGGATGGCTAGTGAAACAGACTAGTCTGTTGTTATTATTATAATAACCTCATCTGGAAGAAAGCAGCAGTTAGAAGGATTCAGTGATCACCAAAGCCCATTGCTGTTGAGAAGACAGAGTGAGAAATTGCAAAAAGTTCTGCACTGGATGCTTTCAGAGACAAGGTATTGGGAAAAGAAAGACCTCTGAACTTAGCTCTTCAGGTTAGTTCCTAAGAGGACTGGATTTGTGAGATGTCAACAACAATACATAAAGTACACAGTGTACGTCCACAGAACCCATTAAAATGATACAACCATAATAGTGTCTTTTATTATTGTAATCTGCTGCAGATCACTCCACTGCAGACAAAGGTGTTTTTCTTTTTCCTTTTTCTTAAAGCCAATTGGTATGTATATGAAGCACTGAGACAGATTAAACCTGGTACATTCATTTATATTTTAAAAGAACAAAGATCCATTTGGAAAATTGCTATGACAGCCCTAAGTATAATTCCGTTTTATCTTCAGTACTGTGTAGCTTCAATTAAAGCCCAGGGCTTGGGTGTTCTTCAGAGCACAAGGACATCATGATGTCTGGACTGCTTACGCCATTGGATGAATTAATTCCAGTCATCCAACCTCAAAATGAATGAAATAGAATTACAGAAAAAGGGTAATAAATGATCAGGGGATGGAAATGTGGGAAAGACAAAAAGCTAAGACTTATGAAGAACATAATCCAAAACTCTGCAGAGTTCTGACGTGCACATATACTCATGGGATGTTTTTTTCTGTTTCAGGAAGTATCTCTTCATAATATAAAGATTTTATTACACACAGAAAGCATCTGCCACTATCTAGATCCTGTTGATCTTGCACAATGAAATCCCTAAATTGCGAGCCGAGGATATCCTACTTTAGATGCCAAAGGGGCAGGCCTCTACAATTTATTTTTTATTTTTATATACTGTAGAGATTTATGCTCTGCTTTCCCCTCCATTGTAATCCAAAGTGCTTTACAACATTATTCTCTCCTCCTTCATGTTATCCTTACAAAAACCCTTTGAGGTAGGATGGGTTGAGAGAGAGTGATTGGCCCAAGGTCCCCTAGTAAATTTCCATGGGTCTCCCTGAGTCTCCCAAATTCTATCCTGGCACTCTAACCTAGGGTTGCCAATCTCCAGGAGGGACCTGGATAATTACAGTTCATCTCCAGACTACAGTGATTAGGTATCCTGGAGAAAATTGAGGGTGTACTTTTTGGAGGGTGGACGCTATGGCACTATTGCCCTGTTGAGGTCTCTTCCCTCCCCAAACCCTCCCTTCCCCATGATACACCTCCAAATTTCCAGGACTTTCCCAAGCTGGAATTGGCAACTCCAGTCTAGCCACTGCACCACACTTTAAACCACATGGCTAAATATAGCCCATTTGCCATATATGCAGCCCACCAGGGGTTCAGTAGATCTCCTGGTTTTTCTGTTTACCTAGAATCAGACAGTGGGGGGGGGAGGGTGGATCACAATATATGGCTTGTATTTGTTTTGGTGGATCCAAAGGTGTGAATGCTTACTGAAAGGGAATGTAATAATTCCTTATTATGAATAGATTAGGAAAATACAAGGAGCATTTGCACATTATTTTACATAATACAAAAACTAGGAGTCTAATGAGATGAATACATGTTTAAATGTCTTTTCCCCCAACACAGAGCACAGTAATAATAATGTGCTATGCTAAATGAGACCAGCTGACTTAATTGGCCTCTATAGAGCCTTAACACTGCCAATCAATAGTAAGTGTGTAACAGAAAGGAATTTGGTGCCTCTGAATATTTCAATGGGATTAAATCCATTTAAGTGTTCCTAGCTCAACTGGCATTCCCCCCCCCCCCGAAACCTGAATATTTCTGATTCATGGCAGCTACTTTAGAACTCTGTAAATCATCTGAATTTGGTTAATCTCTTCTAGAAGATATATTGGTAGATGCAATGTAAATGTTTCTACGCCTTGCTCAGGAAAAGGAATTGACATCTGCATTATGGTGTTTAACTTGACATATAATATGAGTTCCCTACTCTCAATAATATGGAGCCAAATTGCATGTACGGTTCCTTTCAAACAAGTCCTGTATCCTGCTTGCCACTGGAGACATCTACAAATGGGTCAGATTTTTGCTGTGTCTCATGTAATGTCTTCTGTCATTGTCTATTAATTGTCTTCAAGGGTCAAAACTATTGATCTTTAGGTGTGTTGTGATTAATGGATGCATTTAGGTGCCTTGCTAAAGGAGGGGTGAACATTTTGGCATCTTGATTAATTAAACAGACATATAGAATTCTCCAAGTATATGATCTCTGTCTGGATTAGGTATCACAATTCTTTTAGACATTTTTTTTCCAGAAGGGTGGAAGAATGCCTGAGGTGAGTACTTCATTACAAGCACTGGACAGAGAAATTAATAGCACCGTCATGAATTTCTTATACAATTCGGCTGGGTACTCATCTGTACTGGAAGATCTGGCATTTTTGAAATCTGCAATTATCTACTTGACTTCTTCAGGAGCAATATTGGACTCCATTATTCTTCATGTTTGTCTGTCAGTTTTGCTGCAAGAAGTGATTTCTGTTTTTTGAAGGGTTTGTAGTAGAGAGTCCCACCACCCTTACAGAAATCTGTGAATAGAGCTCAAATCTAGAGAAGACCTGTACAATCTGCGACCTTTCTGGGACTCAATAGCCACCTCCTGTTACAGCCTGTGTAGGATTGGATGAGGTAATGGAGCATCAATGGCTGGGGGCTGGGTTCTGCTAGTTGCACCCCAGGTTTTGCAGATCTGACAGCTCATTTGTTGTTGCTGCTTTTCACGGAGCACAGTATTTTCCTTGGTCTACAGCCACTAAGTCACAAATGTTATCATTATTTGCAGTTAATTATTCAAGCCTTCCTAAAAACACCTCTTTTAACTTGAAAGATACAAACAACAGAGTACAGCCCATGCATGTACCTGACTGTTGACTGGCTGGTTCAGGGCTGCATAGAACCTGGGGGCTAGATGGGCCATTGGCCTGATCCAGCATGGGCTTCTCTAATGTTCTTATGTTCTCTTATGTTCTTATGAATAGTGTAACCCATGTTCCTTAGCTTAATCTTTGGCAGCCCCTAGAATATTTGGTTGTACTTTGCTGTTTGATAGTGAGATGTATTTTTCAAACAAAACTAAAGGTAAATAATTTTTTTAAGCTAACAAATGAAGAATGACGCAAGGTGGTGTTAGGAAATCCTCCTTTTCTTACTTGTCATATAGGGTGAGGTCCAAATACTGACTCCAACTGTTCTTGGAGCCCAAGAACAATAGCCTACCAGGATTCTGGAAGTAACCAATCAAGAAGTAATGTTATGTAAATAGCCTATCGTTGGGAGTGGGATGTGTTTGGGTATGGCAACTGCATGCTATTTAAACAGGGCTGTGGCCCTGAAGTTTAGTCTTGTTCTTGCTGAAATCACTAGTAAAGTACAGCTGATCACTAGACTTGGGGTCTGCTCTTCCATGGAACCAACTATTTAACAGTTATGAAGTGAGTTCTGTGAGCATCTTCCATGCCTCTTTTTGATGTGTGCTGGCAATGCCTGAGGTTCTGGTCACCCGGAATATCTTGTTAGAGAATGAGCTTGATATTTGCTTTATGGACTATTTATTGCTACACACAATGGACTGTGCACACACACATAGGCTCAGAAAGCTGTACACTTTAGGTCACCTATTGTGATGCCACACATAGAAGGTGCCTGCAGCTCTTCCGGTTGATGGTGGCACGCTAGCAGACTCACATCCCGGATCTCCCAGGGGTGAAGCTGCGCTCCAGCCGAAGGAAAGGGTGTGCAGGCTCACTACTCACTCAGGGACCCGGCTGAAGGGACCCTGGCCATGGAGCTCTTGAGAGGTTGCCTCTTCAACAGCGTAATGCCGGAGAATTGAGGCACCTCTCCACTCTGACGGTTTTTCGTGCTGAGAGACCGAATGGACTAAGTGACACTGAAAGGGGCAAGTGCAGGAGATCGAGCGTTAGAAATGGAGTGTAAACGAGGTCCGTGGACCGATTATGAATGTGAGTCGTTTAAGCATTGATTAAAAAGAAAAGAAGCTCCCCACGGAACAGAAGATAAGACGAGCGAGGGAGGGACGCCCCCCAAACGCATAGACTTTAGAGCGATTGAGGGGGGGAGCGGAAGTATAAATGGTTAAAACTGCTAAGGAGTACTTACCAAGGCGAGTGTGAGCATTTAAGCACATATTCAGAGACTTTCTAAAAGTTTGCGAAAGTAAACAAAGCAAAAAAGACGGCGGGGAAGAGGACGGAGAAAGAGAAGCACCTGAAATCGAAAGTAACTGAGAGCCCATAACCGGAAGGAGCTAACAAGCCGGCAAAGACTTTGGCAGACTCCATGCACCACCTGCTGGACCAAATGAATAATCTCAAAGAGCAGATGACATCAGTGACTCAGTGTATCACCACTCAACAAAATCAGATAAGCGAGACTTTGAAAATGATGAATCAAACAAATGAGAAGGTGAAAGAAGTGGACGCCACTACCCAAAAGGTAAAGAAGAAAGTACAAAAACTGGAAAAGAAGCAAGTTTCTACAGAAGAGCAGTTGCTACAATTACTAATGGAAAAGGCTAATATGATCCTTCGCTTTCAGGACATGCCAGAGACTAAGGGAGAGAATCTGAAAGAAATGATGAGTGAAATACTGGCCCCAGTGACAGAGATGAAGGCGGAATTTTTGCTAAGAGAAATGGATGTGGCCTATAGGTCATATTCAGGATACATAAAGAAAGATAATATGCCTGGGGAAATTGTCATAAGATTCTCAAAGAGGCATGTAAGGGATGCAATCCTGAAAGCAGTGTCTGGAGCACCCCTGAGAGCTGGGGAGAGTATTATCAGAGCACTGAAGGATATTCCATTTGAAATAAGACAGCGGAGAAAGAAATATAAAGACCTTGTTCTTTTTCTTCAAACAAATTCAATTGCATATAGATGGCTAACTCCAGAATGCGTCACCTTCAAAATTAAGGATAAAAAAGAAAAGATTGACTCTGTTCTGAAAGCAAGAGAATTTTTAAGAGTCCAGCTGGGAAGGCCAGAGGAGGAAGAAAAAGAAGGGGACAGCAAGTCCGGTGGCGAGCTGGACTTGGGTTCTTCCGGAGAGGACTCTCTGTCAGAGAAAGGGGCAGCAGCTCCTAAAAGTCCTTATAAGTTGCGGAAGAGACTGAACAAGAAGAAGTGAAGGCTGAAGGACTCTGCATTGTGCCTTTGAAAAATTTTGAATTGAGATGCTTTGGGGCATTTTCTTATATGAGTTAAATTTAAGATGTGGGAAAAGTTAACAGAATATGTGACTCAGTTTGTAATGAGATTAATATGATTAAGACTAGATGTGTATTCAAGCTGATTAGAAGATCTCCTCTCTTGGGTTTTTAGTCAGTAGTGGGTATCTTTTCTTTATCCCCCTAAATGTAGTCCCCTCCCTTATTTCTGTTATAGTTTGTAGTTTTAATAAAAATGCAATAAATATTCCCCATTGGGGAGCAAAAAAAGAAGAAGGTGCCTGCACATACCTTACATGTAAATAAGGTTTCAGCTACACAGTTGCCAAGCCTGGTGAAGAAGCACAAACCTCCATTATTGTGAGCAATGGAACAACAACCCCAGGAGGAAACAGCCCCCATGACAGAGCTACTTGTAGTCACGTACTACCCATCACTTGCTTTGTTCCTGAGCTGGTATTTCCTGCCACATGGACATTTGGTTATCAAAGAAACTGGCCTGCTTCATCAGCACTACAATGGAGCATCCTGATGCCTAGGTTTCACACCTGTCCAGATGCCATACTCTGAGTAAGGTTTTAGGTTACAATATTGGCCACCCCTCTCAGGTAACTTCCCCTTTCCTACATGCAACCAATAGGATTGTTTTTGGGATGGACTAACAGGTAGGTGGGTCAAGAGGTTGGCACAGTTACCACCCATCTCTTGAACCCACTAGAAAAGGAGAGAACCAGTCACCTGGCCCCTCCTACCTAATCAACTAACATCTCCCCTGCAACAACCCCTGTCTGCTTTAACCCCTCTTAAGTCCTACTTACTATCCCCAACCCGTGCCTCTACTTTGATCTCTTGATCTGCAGTCAAGAGACCCCCACACAGTCCAGCTAGTTCTGGTAGTGTGGATCCCTTTATTTTCCATTTTTCCCCCTCCATTCTTCATTGGAAGAACCAAGCTAAAAGACAGATAAGTATCGCCCACCATCACCCCTACCTGCTAATGCAAAAGTGCTTATTTCTTACTGTAAATCTTAGAAACTTGATTGAGTGTGTGAGTGCATCAGTACTGTTAGTATGAAATATATTTTTAAGTAAAAGACATCTATTTTAACTACAACAGCCTCGAATCCTTTACTGGTAACCCTTGGTGGGAACAGAACCTTGGTATAAATTGGCAAGAACCCATTTATAAATTGCTAATTGCTGTAAATAAAGCAATTTGGCTAACAATCTGCAATGTCCATGGCTTTTATAAGTACTTTGGATACTGATCTGAACTGCCTGTGTTTTCGTATATGAAGATCCTGCTTCCTCATCACTCCTGGGCAGAATGACATTCACACTTCCATTTCACCTCCAAGCAACAACAACCTCTCCCAAAAAAGAAGAGACTGAGGAGTTCTCACCTTCCTTCTTGCTTTGCTCTTTGCCTGGAATACAGCAAGCAAGAACAAGCTTTTCATATTATTCACATTTATTCATGACTGGCTTGGTTGTGACCCTTCTTTTAACTGTTAATGTTGATGCATAAACTTGTTTGTATTTTCAGCAATTAATCACCAGATATAAGGATAATGCAATTGCACAGTTTCATTGATTTTACTTGTGCTAAATTTGAACTGGTGGCCTAGATACAAAATATTCCATATGTTCATTTCTCTGTCAAGGAGATATTTATACCATCATTTATTCTCTCTTAATATTCTCCACTAGAGTTGTGTTTATTTTCAACTGCATCAAGATCTTTGAAACCAAAGGAAGCAGAGTATAATTTTACTGTTATTATGGGCTCCTGCCTTCCCATCTGTTCAACACTGGCCCAAGGAAATTTGGGAAAGGGACAGATTGTCAAAGATTATTGCTGCCAGATAGCATCACAAAAGCCTAAATCTTCTCCCATACTTTGCACCTAAAGTTGCTAAACAGAGAACATGTATTTTATTTACTTCATTTATACCTTATCTTTCTCCCCAATGGTGACATTAAAAAGTCTACTTATTCTCTCCTCCATTTTATCCTCACAACAACCCTGTGAGGTAAGTTAGGCTGAGGGTAGGTGACTCGCCCAAGGTCACCCAGCAAGCTTCCAAAGCAGAGTAGAAATTTGAACCTGGGTTTCCCAGCTGCTAGTCCAACACTCTAACCATTATACCATACTGGCTCTCTAAATAAAATGGTTAATTAGAATTAAAATTTCTAATTAACATGCAAATGATTGAAAATGGGATGTCCACATTTCAAAGGAGGCCAGGCTCTGCTGTCTTTAACACAGAAGAGAAATAATGTAGTCAACCTCTCCTGAAGAAAAGCGAACAACTTCACCTTTTCAAATTCACTCTTCTTCACAACTAGTAACACTGCCATGATTGGTTTGTCAAGTCCAGGTTGGGAATTTCCTGAAGATTTCAGGGTGGGGCCTGGGGAGGGTGGAGTTTCAGGAGGGAGCTCAGCAGGGATGTAATACCATAGAGTCTACACTCTAAACCAGACACTCTTTACCAGGGGGACTGGTCCCTATAGACTAGGTATCAGCTGTAATTCTGGGGGAAGTGCAGGCCCCACCTGAAGGTTGGCAACCCTAGCCAGTGACCACTTAATCATCCTGGTTACAGCTAACACTGTGGCCCTGGCAAGGGAGCAACAGCAGCAGAAAAGATGGGGGAGAAAGCTTTATGCATCAGTATACCCCAAAGGCTTCTAACAACCTGCCATAAATACTTCAGTGGTTTCTGGTTACCATGGCCTATTACACAAGCACATCTTACTGCAGATTTTCAGAACAGTAAGCCTTTAATCTTGACTTCAGATTCTGTGACTGCCCTACACACCATTCTTTTTCCTCCAAAATATTTATTCAGCAGCTACAATAAAAAGCCATATTTTGGAACATCACTTGTGACGTGTGGGGGGTGATGTCCAAGGTTTTTGTTTAAAATTACACAATTGCCCTATTGCAGCTGTGCAGTAACATCCAGCAAACACCTTCCATTTAAATCCTTATGGTTCAGGTTTTGTGCATGCATTTTAGTGTTCGTTTGTTGAATGAAAGGGAACAGAAAGGAACACAGGGGGGAAAAGGCAAAGGTGGAAAAACCGATGCTGAAACTGACCAGACAACTGACATGACAAGCAGCTGCAAAGCCCCATTTTCCATATTGCCAAACACTAGGGGATTCTCTACTGTGTTATCTATCAGCCACTGTGAAAACTTAGAGTCACATGATCACATAATATGGAGGAACATATTGAGTGTATAGAATGCATGGTAGAACTCACTGACACTGGAACCACAAGCTGTGATTGTTGGCAACGTGTGTGTGTGCACACGCCTGTGCAAAGTTGGCTGCAACTCCACCACACTTTGCACAGGGCTGCAATTTGTATGGAGGAGGAGTTCTCTGGCAGAAGCTCTGGAGAGCTTTGTTAGATTTGTGCCACTAAATTGAAGGAAAAAAGACAAGGTATTTTTGCTGATGTCCTAACACAGCTGCATAGTAGTTTGTATGGTTTTCTGTTTGTGATTCTCTAATTTGATCCTGCACACTGGTTGTAATCTTGGCAGTTTTTTAGAGCCTTGGATTGCACTTTGTCCTCCAAATGGTTCTATCCCAAGTGACTCTTAAGTTCAGTGGCTGCAGAAGATTCATGTGACTCAGCTGCCATTTTAGTGTTAGGCTTCCCGAGACTTCCAAAATGGTTCCCCCTCAAACTTTGTTCACTTTGAAATATGTTTTCAAAGCTTTAGGCATCCCATTCCAGTCTCTCTCTCTCTCTCTCTTTATATCTCATGTCAATTTCATTCCATGCTGACGATCCCTCCTATATTTTATTGGCATACAGCACTGAAATAATTTTTTTTTTTTGCACTGGGGACACTTCCATTTGTCTCCTTTCCAATCCCCCTTTCAAATCAATACCACGCAGCTCCTTTTAAACTCCCCCCCCCATTTAAAATTTTTATTTGAGCTGTGGCTAGTGATTGTCTCATATTGCTAGACTCACGCCACTTGTCCAAAAAATGAATTATTTTTTTTAAAATAAAACATTTTAAATGAAGGGAAAATGGAGCTTGTACATCAATGAAGGGGGGGGTTAGAATGTGCAGAGTGGGCCACTGACCTTGATGTGTGTGGAGGGGGAGTGTCCTTTGTGGGGTGGCAAAATGGTGGGGAAAATCCAAAAGAACCTGTAAGCTTTTGAATTATCTTTGACTTGGAAATTAAACGAGGTAAAATTTGGCACAAAAGTACTCTCATAAAACCGGAGAAAACAGCGACCAAAAAGCAAACTGAGCGCTGAAAGGAGGATAATTGATGCAGAATGACAAAGAAAACCTGACAGACATGCACAGTGAAAGTGAGGGAAAACACCCGTGCATAATAGGCCCATGTGTCCCATGAGGAGTACAAGATTCTTCCTGTCCCAAAAGACTGAAAGGTAGACGTTGGAATGGAGATGTTTTAGAATTTTTAATTCTACAATTGTTCTATATACAATGATTTAAGAAAGGATGAATATATAACACACTGAATTAGTAATGGATGTGCCTTGCCTTCCTCCCCAAGGAAGAAAAAACACATTTGATAGATGAATGCATGAGGAGTAGCAACTTAAAAATGCAATGTGTGAGGCAGACCCAAGATGTTCCAGCTGTTTCCTTACCTAAGCTCTCCATACAACAGGAATTACCTGTGCGGTTTCAGTTTTGCTCAACAGAAAACTTGCTGTATGAGCCCATATTTTCAATACAGTTAGTGAAAACACCCATTAGTCAGCTCGCAAAAAGAGAAAGATTGCTCATATGTATAACAAATGCCTATAAGGATAATGAAGATTTTACATTCATAATGCAAAGTAATTGATACAATTTAAGCCTCGTTTATGAAAATGCCCTGAAGACTTTGCGAATCAGGCCTGCTTCATGCATTACAGCAGCTATATGGAGGCTATCAAGAAACACTACCATGTTGACGCTGCAACACAAATGTTACAGTTTACATATAAAAAAACTGGTGCCTTGGAATATTCAAGTGTGAAATGGGGAGGAGTTGTGGTTCAGTGGGAGAGCATCTGCTTTGCATTCAGGAGGACCCAAGTTCAATTATGAACACCTCCAGTTAATAGGTAGGAGGTAATGTGAAAAATGGCTACCTGTGTCTATGACAAGCCACTGCAGTGTCAGCACCAACAATACCAACTTTGATAGAAAAATGGTCTGATAGTATATGGCAGATTCATGTGGTCAACAAGTGACAATTTTGTGAAAGTCTTAAACTTGTGTATGTCAAAAAACTGGAGAAATATATACATATTTTTGGACACCGACAAAATTAATCTGAGTTTGTCATATATAGCAACTGTCCAAGCTTGTTATATGAATTCGGTCCTGTAGCATAGACTTTCCACACCAATGTCCGCTTGGAATGTATGAAATTGGTATGAAGATTATCCACACAAAACTACCTACTTGTATCGCATGGCACTGACATACAACACAGCCACAAAGTTCATCCCCTCCCCCATGGCTGCTGTAACAGAACACAGAGTGTTTCTGGGCCACATAGAAATGTGCTTTGCTTGACTACATATGATATATATTCTAATATGTGTAATTATCTTACTTAATTGCATCTGTTACTTAAACATTAGGCAGCAATGTTACATGCTTGATATTCATACTCAGTGCAGTAAGTTTATCAGCAGTATTCCAGGGCCAGACCTCCTTTAATAAATTATACATGTGCTATCTGGCTTCCTTCTCTACCCCTCTAGGGTGGTATCTTTTTTTTTTTTAATGCTAACTCTTTTATTTGGGAATCTCAGACACAAAAAATGTAAAAAAGGTCAATTTTATGATGAAGCACATAGGCCTGGATATTTTAAATGGCACCTTAGACTAAAGGAGCTAATTGCTTCTTTCACAGCACAACTTTCTTAAGTGCTCACAGTGCAAATGGGCTCATATTAAAAAAAAAGAATCTGAATGCATCTATCTTCTCCTTCAAAACCTGCTGGGACTTATTTGAGATGAGTGATGCTGTAAAGACACAGAAATCACCTGGAGCCTGTTAAATTATAATCAAGCAAAAGAAGGGAAAGCCCACAATTATGGCAGTCTTAATCCATCTGTCTCTGTATATCCATTCCAATTCCAATCAGCTGCCATGGTCACAGGTGTATTATTGTGGGGCAGAAGATGAAAAATTCCTTACTGAACAAACATTCCAAATAGTAAGATACCAATATGTCTCAGCTTGTTTATCTCTACAGCTTTAGAGACATTTATTTGTCAGTAAACAAAATAAATTAAGGCCATATATTGCTTCTGAAGAGATCGTTAGAACATAATAAACAGCACAATGCATCAGTATACAGACAGCACACTCCCTTGCCTGAAAAGGTAATTTTAGCATTGCAAATCAACCTATTTGCAATTTTAAGGACATTCTTTAATTTCACCTTGGTTTGTATTTCAAGCTTTGATTTGTCAGAATGTCAGATTGGATTATGGCATTTGATGTGACATGGTGCAATTACACAAATAACTAAAAGAAATGATTACTGAAATGTTGCCTACATGTGTCAAGCATATTGAATATTAACTGATGAAAATAGATACAACGGCTTAATAAGAAAGCCACATAATGTATCCTTATTCACAAAATACAAAAGCTGAATCCTGAAGTCTCTATAATGATTTGCTGTAATTTTGACATTTAAATATTTAAGCAGTGCCACCCCACCCAGCCACTCTTCCAGTCAAATATGAGACGGCCCAAAGTTACTTTTCAGTCATAACTAAGTTACACGAAGGTACAGACACCATTTAGTTTGGCCCACAGAAGAACTTGTGGTTCTTCTAAGGGTCAGACTAAATGTCATCTGAACATGGAGTTGTTACAAGACTTTTCAAAATTTCAATATTTATTTGCAAACACTTTATCTTAAAGCACTCTGCTTTCACCCCTTCAGTTAAGTATTGGAAAGGGGTTTGAAAGTGGCTGGAAATGCTCATGAGGGGCATCTTTGTTACTGAAGAAACCAGGGCAATGCTCTCTGTCTTGGTATTACAGTTCTTTGCCTAATCAGAAGGGTTCTTTCTCACAATGCAAAGTAAAGAAAAAGCAGTACAGTCCTGTTGATGCAGAGAAACGGGGGTGTCCCCTTCTTTCCCTAAATCCCTACACCAATTTGGATTGTAAACCAAGCATTGGCTTCATTTGCTTCCAGAGATGATGATGACATTGCACTCACAATATCACACCTGACATACTGGAATCACACATGAACGAAGAAAGCCATGGGAGGAGGGTGGCACCTAAGCATCAACAGAGGGTGGAACAGGAGTGAAAGTACAGAAAACAGCAGCAAATAAAGATAGTGTTAAGAGATGGTAGGAAAATATTTTATGTCCCCTAAAAAAGAACTAAGTGCAGCATTAGAAGCTGTAGAACTGCACTCAGTCCCTTCACTTGGGCCTTGTGCTGCACATGCTCCTAATGGCCTGGGTCATCATAACTTTATAAATATAGTTGCATCCCATTCTTCCTCGACAATGTCTGCAAGTTTTCCCACCACCTATCCGTGTATTTTTCAATGCTCCTTCTCATGTTGACAACTCAGCTTCTATGGTCAAGAATACCTTATTACTATTTACTAGATATCATATCTAGCATTTCTGAGCAACTTGTCACATGAAGCTGTCTTATACTGAATCAGACCCTTGGTCCATCAAGCAGCCGCTCTCCAGGGTCTCAGGCGTCCACATTGCCTCCTACCTGATCCTTTTAATTGCCAAGGATTGAACCTGGGACCTTCTGCATGCCAAGCAGATGCTCTGCCAGTGAGCCACAGCCACAATGAGTTAGTGGGCCACAGTGAGCATCTTACATCCCTTCATTGTTAAGCAGATAAATGTTAATTATGTATGTATATAGTGTCAAGTTGGAACCGATGTATAGTGACCCTGGCAATAGACTTTCATGCCAAGTGAGAAGCAGAGGTGGTTTGTCATTACCTTACTCTGCAGAGTCTTCTTTGGTGATAAATGTGAATTGACTGAGGCAAAATCTACTGAAGGCTATGACAGCTGAAATCTAGCAGTAGCCACGAAAGGGAAATTCTTTACCACTGTATTCTGTATATACTTACTTAAAAGTTGTTACGAATGGGGGTCATCCTGATGTTATAATAATAAAAAAGTTATTCGCTGGAATGGCTAATCAGATCCCCATGTGCACTACAGGAAAAGATCTGGCATTTTTAGTGTGATTCATGCCTTGGAAAAATCCAGGAAGGGGCTGGGCAATACCCATTTTTCCTCTGATGAAAGTATCTGTTTCTGCCTCTAAAGAACCAAGAACAAATTTGCCTAACACCAAAATGAAGGCATAGGGGAAGAAAGCCTCTGATCTATAATTAGGACTATTATTGGTGAATTGATTTCTGGCAGGACCTGGAGAGTACCCCCCCCCCCGTGCTGTTTGGTTCAAACAAGAGGTTACTCCTCACTTTGTAATCCAAGACATATGGCCATGCAGCCATGGGTCCTTTGTCTAGTCTTTGTCAAGCCAGGCCTGATCTAGTCTGTTTTGACTAGCTAAGTCCTAGAACTTTAGTGGGATGAGCCTCAGAGGAAGGGGAAGACTGAGCTATCTCTCAAACAAGAAGGAAGAAGGGTTATTGAATAGAGTGTAAGTTAACTCTAGCTAGCATTTTTTTTTCTAGCCCACCCTGCTGTTTTTCCCCTTTCTGTAAGTTGCTTCCTAACTTATCTGTGCTTGCTGCTTAAGCAGATGTTTAGTGGAATAAAGCTCTTTTAGAAACCAAAGTGCTTGATTCTTGGGGGAGAGGGACCCCTTAAGATGAACAACTTCACCCCACTTGCTTACACAGATTGCTAAGACTATGTAAGGACACGAGTCCTGACAGACAGCCCTGTTTATAGTTGAGAGCGAACCCCAGGAGGGAGGGAGGGGACAGCAAGAGTGTCAGGAAGAGTGAGGTCGACATCCTTAGTTGAGGTGGATCAGAAACCATCCATTCTAGTATTGTACTGGGAAACTTCCATTAGCTGGAACGTCTCTGGTGGTGGTGACGGCTACCCTGGTTCTGACCCAATTTGAATGGAAGAAGCCCAAGCTCAGTAAAGTTTCCTGCCACAAATCCCATTTACTTAGAGATTTTGCGTCAGAGAACTGTGGACTGTATATATTATCTGTTGATGTATATTCTTATCTGGCTTTCATCCTTATACTAATAGCCAAAATATGCCAATACTTATTTCTACCAACAGGGGGCTCACTCTCCCCCAACAGCTTTTCCTACATAGTCAGTAGACTTCCTGGGTTTGTAGAAAAATCCAAAAACTAAAAAAAATCCCTTCAGGGACATTTGAATTCTCCCCAAAACCTTTTGAAATGGCCTCTGCAGGGATCTGCTTCAGGCATCAATGGTGAGAGATTAAAATGTTGGGGGGGGCCTTCGAACTGGCTCTGTCAGTAAAAGGGTGGGGGAAGGGCCCTTTCTAAGCCTCTTTTGGCCTTTTAGGGAGGGAGCTTTGGGGCCAGGCCTCACAAGAGTTGCCAGTGCCAGGCTGGGGATTTCTAGAGATTTTGTGGAGGAGGGCTGGGTTTGGGAAGGGAGAGGCCTCAGATGGGTATAATGCCACAGAGTCCACCCTCCAAAGCAGCCATTTTCTGCAGGGAGATATACCTCCACTGTCTAGAGTCCAGTTGTAATTCTGGGGGGGTCTCCAGGTCCCATTTGGAGGTTGGCAACTCTAGGCCTGGCAGTAGTCTAGGGTTGCCAGGTCCCCCCTGATTTGCATGACTCACCTAGCCTCCTGCATGTGGAGGATTAGAGTCTGCGCTCTTAACCACTACACCAAACTGGCTCTCACCACTTCTGCATTGATCAACATCGTCATGCTTAATACTTATGCCTTGTTTCAGACTTCCTATATCCTACTCCTATTACATTGTTTGTTAGATGTCCCCTCATCCTATTGATTGTACTGGCTAACATTATGAAATCTACCTTAAGTTTCAGTGAGAGAAAATAAACAGACAAACTACTAAACAAACAAAGCCAAGTCAGTTAGCCAAGGGTGGCCAGGAAAAATGAGTGAGCTGAGTGCCAAGCAATATCCAGGTGGTCAGCTGTGTTGGTCTGAAGCAGCAGAACACATTTAGATTCCAGTGGCACCTTTAAGACCAACAAAGGTTTATTCAAGGTAGGAGCTTTCGTGTGCAAGTTATCTGAAAAATAACTTCATCACAGTGTGACTCACTGCAAAACAATCGGACAAAAACCTTGTATAGGGCGGATCTATAAAATCACTGAGTTCTCCATCATTTCCCTAAGACAGCAAAATGGGTGGTTTTTATGCAGATCAATACAGCTTCAAACAACGAGAAGAGAGTGTGTATTCAGCAGAACCTCAAGTATGCAGAAAAAAATTAAGGAGAACCCAAATGGGAAGACCAAGTCCTATATATGCATGTTGCCCTCATGATGCCATGGAAACCTAAACTTGTTGTGTAGGTGCAAGACCTTGGTGGCTAAAAGACTTTAAGCCTCATTGGCAGGGCAGGGGGAGGAAATTCTTCCACCAGGCTTTCAGTTCAGGAGCCGCCACCACCAACAACTACCAGCAACAACTGGAAGAACTAGAGCCCTGATAGCTGTAGTACCTGGTCTTAGCATCTACAGTCTGTGCTTGCTGCATATGTATGGAAAGACCAATGAGCTGACCAACAAGACAGATCACCGGATATGTATTTATACTGTCACCATCATTTTAAGCAATATTGACTATAGATCCTGCTAGCACCTTATATTATAATAATTATAATTTTGTATAGTTTTAGAAAGTTTTATGATTGTATCTAACTGTTGTGCGCTTTATTTTCATGTAAGCCACCCTGAGCCTGCTTCGGCGAGAAGGCGGGGTATAAATTTGAAAGAATATAAATAAATAAATTGAAATTGAGAGATGTTTATCTCAGAGTGCTCATCTCCAGCCTATCTTCCTCCCTGAGTTAAATTGTTCAGGAACTCTGACACTCTTGTACCTTAAAAGGACCTTTGTGATGAGGGTGCACCCCCTGTTTAAAGGAGGGTGGTGGTGAAATAGCATTGAGAAAAATGCAGTTTTCATGCGGTGTCAGAGGATGCATGAATGGCTGTCCCAGCTGCCTTGACTGGTGTAGGGTTAGTGCAAAACTTAGCAGAGAAGGTGGTCCTACAGCCTTTGTTATCTCCTATAATTTATTCTGAGCTTTCAACTTGTGGGTTTCAGTTCCCTGAGCCGCCCCACCCCCATTTCCCTGCTGTACTAGCATAGCATTTTAGAACTATAATAGGGAACACTGCATAATGTCTCAAAATAAGTTACTATACTTCTTGGTGTCTAAGACATAAAATCTGATTGATTTATCATATCAGGCAGTCTTTAATAAGTTACTATACTTCTTGGTGTCTAACACATATTAGATACTGTTTACATAATTGGTGTAATTTGCATAAATATATTTGGTTTAAGATGAACTTGCAGCTTTAGCTTCTCTTGATTTTAGAATGGGTTTTTGAATGATATGCCACCCCTTATCTTTCATTCCCCCACACCCTTCCCTGAACTCTCCTGCTTATGTCTGCAGAAATACAGAATTAATCCAATGTATGCAATACTGCATTTACTCAGTGAAACACCACTCATCCTTGTTTTCCCTTTCCTACCATTCTCTCTGTTTTCATTCAATCTATAGGACTGATTTTTCTTTTCCACCTTCTACTATGTGTCCTTTGGAATTTTAGTCTCCTCATTAAGGTGAGGAAGATGCTCCACAGAACATCCTTTTGGTTAAATGCTGCTTGGCACACAACAGTGGCTCAATGAATGTGAATAATAACTGGCTCTGTAGCCTGAATAAACTGTTCAAAGATCTAAAGGAGTAACTTCAAAGCTGGAATAAGAATTAAGAAACTTCGGTAAGGGTGAATTTTTCCAACTACATAACATGACTTCAAAAGATGATCTTGAATCATAAGAGCCAGGTAATAGCTGAAGCTGCTTCCAAATCCCCCCTCAAGACATATCTTTGTCTAGTTCACCACATGTTTTTAATACTGACACCTGCCTAGTACCTCCTAGATACTGTTTACCATCTATGGGGCACTATATTTTAGGTACCTCCCACCATCTGATTTAAAACTAATAAAAATCAGGCCATCTACTATCGCCCGTTAAAATGACACAGGAGACGTTGGATTACTTGTGTTTAATGCCAACTTGTTTTAATTGCTTAATTGTTTAACTGTTTTTATGTCTTGGTTTTCATTGTTTTTTGTTATGTTGTGAGTTGCCCTGAGCCCATATGTGGGGTAGGGTGGGATAAATAAATAAATAAATAAAATAATAAAATGATACTACAAAGGACACAGATCAAATTAAGGCTTTTGTTCCCAAGAATTCTGAACTTGGGTTTTTTTGCTTTTGATTAGAAATGTGAACAAAAATAAGATTCAAACAGAGTTACAGGTGTGATTGTCCACTTCAACGACACTGGTGGCCATGGCTTCATTAATTCAGATTACTTCCTTCAAGAACTGTAGTGTCTCGACTGAAGAGGCTAAAATGATCTTTGCAAACTTAGGCAATTTCTTCACACATCTTAAATATTTGTGTGTTTTTATACACACTGGAGTGACTCACAAATATTGCCCCTGCCTTGAGTCTAAAGCTCAGACTGGTTTCCTTTGTACTGAAGCTTGAAATCGTTGGTAGGTGTTGAATTTAATCTGGCTAATCTATGTTTATCATCACTTGGGTCTGTAGTGATCCACCCCTTCCTATTCTCCTTACCTGTGAGTATCTGAGAGGCTGAGGGGATCTCCATGTACCTGTGGAGACTCGCATCCTTCCCTTCTATTGTACAGGGAGATACTTACCACCACTCAAACATATGTGCCCTTCCCTTACTATCAGTAGTCTGAGGCAATGACAGAGGCAACCTACATGTGTGCTTTAACTAAGGTTGCCAGATTCTTACTGACTGCTGGTAGGGGGCTCCAGCCTGCTTGATGGGATCTTCTGGTGCATACGCCATGATGACATCACCCAGAAGTGATGTCATCACAATGGGGATGTCAGTGGTGACACTCTAGTAAGTGATGTCATCACATTGGGGATGTCAGTGGTGACACTCTGTTTTTGGTCCTAGACCCCTTCCAGTCTGGCTTTCGCCCAAGACATGGGATGGAGACAGCGCTGGTTGCCCTTACTGACGACCCCCGGAGACATCTGGATCGGGGCAGCTCAGCAGTACTGTTGCTGTTAGATCTGTCAGCTGTGTTTGACACAGTCGACCATCAGTTGCTGACCAGCCACCTCGCTGACGTGGGGATACAGGGGCTTGCCTTGCAATGGCTTGCTTCTTTTCTCCAGGGTCAGGGACAAAGGGTGGTGCTAGGGGAACAGCAGTCCAGGAGAAACCCCCTTGAGTGCAGTGTGCCTCAGGGGGCGGTGCTTTCCCCGACGATGTTTAACATCTATATGCGCCCCCTTGCCCAGATTGTCCGGAGGCATGGGCTGGGATGTCACCAGTATGCGGATGACACCCAGCTCTATCTGATGTTGGGTGGCTGGTCGGACTCCAGCCCAGAAGACCTTGACTGGCCACTGCAAGCCGTGGATGGTTGGCTGAGACTGAGCCGGCTAAAACTAAATCCGGCGAAGACGGAGGTCCTGTGCCTGAGTCGTAGCAGTCGGGGGAGGGAGATCCCGCTCCCGACCTTTGACAGGGCGCCATTGGTGCCAGTGCTGGAGGTTAGTAGTTTGGGAGTGCTCCTGGACCCCTCCTTAACAATGGAGGCCCAGATGGCAGCCACAGCTAGGTCGGCCTTTTACCATCTTCGGCTGATCCAACAGTTGGTTCCCTTCCTTGACTGTGGCGACCTGGCTACAGTGATCCATGCAACGGTAACCTCAAGGTTGGACTACTGTAACACTCTCTACATGGGGCTGCCCATGTTGCAAATCCAGAAGCTGCAGCTAGTGCAGAATGCTGCGGCCAGGCTGTTGATGGGTCTCCCTAAATGGGAGCACATCCAGCTGGTCCTGAAGGCACTGCACTAGCTGCCAATAGCATACCGAATTCACTTCAAGGTGCTGGTACTTACCTTTAAAGCCCTCTATGGCCAGGGTCCGACATACCTGAGGGACAACCTTTCCCCATACATACCCTGGAGAGCACTACGGTCGGGGTCACAACATCGACTAACTATTCCAGGCCCCAAGGATGCCAGGCTTGCGGCTACCAGGGCCAGGGCCTTTTCAGTGGTGGCTCCTCACTGGTGGAATGAGCTCCCGGAGGAGATCAGGGCCCTGCGGGACCTTGTACAGTTCCGCAGGGCCTGTAAGATGGAGCTCTTCCACCAGGCTTTCAACTAGAAGCCTCCCACCACCATTACCACCGCTAACCATTTCATTACCAACATCTATGACAAAGGTGGCCCTGTATGGAGAACGAGCCCTACTGTTGCGGGAGGCCAGGATACCGATGAATTGGGGTTTTAGAACTACATCTGACAATACACCATCTTAATTTACTGAAGGAATGATCACTATGCCGAGCACTTTAAAGTATGAATTGTCTTTTGTTTGGTTGTTTTAACTTGTTTTTAAGTGTTTTATTGTGATTTGGCACAGGGTGCCAATAAATGTAAACCACCCTGAGCCCGTCTGTGGGGAGGGCGGGATATAAATATAATAAATAAATAAAAACCATAGAGTTTAACAAAAAACTAAAGCATCACTCCCCAATGTCCCCATCACGATAATGTCCCTTCTGGGTGATGTCATCACACTGGGGACATTGCTGGGTGATGTCCCTGTTCAGGGGTGGGGCTTCCCCCACTGACCAGCTAGCTGGTGGTGGACTGTAGATCCGAAAATCAGGGAACCCCCTGCCTGGACTGGGGATTTTGGCAACCCTAGCTGTAACTGCTACACACTTCCCTCTCTCTTCTGTGCTAACTCTCTAGACTGGTCAGGTGGTTTGGTATAAGTATTGGGAGTAAATGGCCAGACACTTGGAAAAGAACCTTTTTGTCACAGTCTGAGAGAGTTAAAAAGGGGGGAAAAAACCTTTATTCATTAATATACTTCTCTAATTTCCAGAACAGCATTCTGTGAGCCTTGGTGTTTAGTCATGCTGGCCACATGACCATGGAAACGTCTTCGGACAGCGCTGGCTCTTCGGCTTTGAAACGGAGATGAGCACCGCAAGCCTAGAGTCGGATTCGACTGGCTTTCGAGCAAGGGAACCTTTACCTTTACTTTAATTTCCAGGAGCACTGAGAACAGGATACAAGTATCAGAACATTAGCAGAAGTGTCAACAGAAATTAGTAAAAAGAAAACAAAGCCATGAAGCTAACTAGGTTGCACAATTCACTGGTTTTAACTTGACATTCCCTTCTGAGGAACAGGCTCAAACAAAGCTGGAACTTTGAAACAGATTCTCCCCATTTCCCGTTCTTTGCTTGCATGCTTTTACAGAGTGTGCTGAACCTTTTAACTCTATTTTCCCAGCTGGATGGGTTTCTCTTTCATTTATCCTGAACTGGAGGTTGAGTCCCCATACTTCCTGCCTTTTTCTCTTACCTAATAATAACCATCCTTGATTTTATGGCTCTGAACTTAGGATATTTTTAAAAAACCCTTTCTATGGTACCTTTTCTTGGCACGTCAGAAAATGGTTATTTCTGTCTTGCCTATTTGTTTCCATATGTTCCCTTTATGGTCAGGGGCCTACATACCTGAGGGACCGTCTTTCCCCACATGTTCCCCAGAGAGCACTGTGTTCAGGGGCCCAGAACTTATTGGCCCTCCAGAGTCTTAAAGAGGCCAGGCTGGTGACAACCAGGGCCAGGGCTTTCTCGGTGACAGCTCTGTTCTGGTGGAACGAGCTCCCAGAAGAGATCAGGGCTCTGTGGAATCTTTTACAGTTCTGCAGGGCCTGTAAAACGGAGCTCTTCCACCAGGTTTTTGGAGACACGGCCACCATTAAACATCATTAACAACTAGCAGTTGAAGGACAGAGAGCCCTGTTGTCCCTGGTATTTTTAATAACAGCCTGTGCCAGTCACCTGAAAGTCATCTGAAGAAGACCTAGGGGCCAACTATGTGAAGAGAGAACTGAGTCTGGCAGCCATCGTATAATCAATGAAGACAATACCAGCACTTATTATATTAGACGGTTAAATGGTTTTAACATTGTTTTAAATGTTTTAATCAACTTACTGCAATTTATGTGTTGATTTTATGTAAGCTGCCGTGAGCTGGCCTTGGCTGGGAGAGTGGGGTAGAAATCTGATATAAAAAATAACTAAATAATAGGAGGCTATTTCGTCTCAGCCTGGTACCCCAGAATGTTATTGTTTGGTTCCCAGGAGAGAGGATGATTTTTCCGGGGGACTGGTCTCTTGGGTGTTAATTGGGGCATCCTGTATTTCTTTATCACAATAGACTCTGTAACTAAATTCTGGCTACCTCCATCATCTGAAATTTGGGCAAGTGTCACCAGCTAATACTGAAAACACCAACTGTCCTTTAAGCGATTTCACATGAGAATGTATACTCAGAGGGAGGAACAACCAACCAACCACCACTGCTTACCACCCTCCACTGAGAAGGAGCTCAGAGGGAGGAACAACAAACAAACAAACCAATCAGTCTGTTTGTTTTTGACTCTTCAGGAGAGGAAGTTATTTCCTGAAGTGGACATGGAGAGTACAGTTTATTAATCTTTGAAAGACCACAAGGCATTGTCTATATTGATAAGCTATTTTGTATGGATAGGCTGTAGGAACAGTAAATCCTATTAGCCCACTCAAAGTCAAATAAAGACATTAAAAAAACAAAACACCTAGCTTATACCAACAAATACTCTGCAAAACAGAGTACAGCATAATATAAAAATGGAAGGAGTGCCCTACTCTATCAGACCAGTGTTCCAACTAGTCCTTCAGTCTGTTTTATGCATTGGCCAACCAACCAGGTGCCCTGGAGGACAAATAAACACAGCATGGAGGCCAAAGCCTCCCCCTGATGTTACTTCCTAAAATTAGTATTCAAGGTTTACTGTCTCTGGAGGCTGAGGTCCCCATTAATCATCATGGTGAGAGGCCATGGATAGACCTATCATACATTAAACTGCCTAATCTTTTTTGAATGCCATCAGTGCTCCTGGCCATAGCATAACCCCAAATCTCAAAACTCTAATCACAAAAAGGTTGATGCAATATGTACACATACTCAATCTAACTGTATACTATATAGGACCAAAAACTCATCCTGCCATGATCTCATTGCATGGCATTGACCATTGCAAAGTAGCTCTTCCCAAGGATGAATAAGCCATTGCTAGATTTAGCAAAAACTCATTCATTCCTCCTCGTCCAGATTCTTAAGGGGTGCTTTTGCTAGAGAGATGTTGATGCCATGCAAGAAATCATACAAAACTTGTGCAAATACACATACAGCTATCTCATTCAGTGTAATGTGGTGGAAAGCTGAATTTTACAATAGGATTTCATGGCATGTTTACAAGGTGAAACAAAAGCGTGTCTATCTCATACCATACTTCACACCAGTGTTTACAGAACAGAAGGAATGTGGTGGTTTGCTCTGTGGGCTACGTTTTGATTGATGGAGCTAGGGGAAAGCAAATGGCTACCAAGGGTCAACCATGTATTTTACAGAACAGAAGGAATGTGGTGGTTTCCTCTGTGCAAATGGCTACCAAGGGTCAACCATGTCTTTTCCATTTATTCTTCCCTATCATTTATAACTCATTATTTGCAATATGCAAATACCTTTAGGTCTTGGATAAGCAGAAGACCAGCCAAGCCATTTTTGTTTTGCTTTCCCTTTGTTACATTGTATCTGACATAACACAAAAGAGGGTTTTTTTGGTATGCGGCAAAGCATGTGAGATACTGTGGCATATTGTACAGAATGCTGGACTTTGTAGGCTTGCGTTCAAAAGCCTACTCGGTTATAGTGCACAGGCTAACAGACCTCAAAGAGTTATAGAAACAATAATAACATGCATGTTGCTGTAAGTTTTTTTTACAGGAAGGACAGAACAGAGATATACTAAATAAATATAATTCTAATTATAAGAACATATGGAACAGTTACTATAAGCTTTCTGTCCATAAAATGCTAATATTAGTGATTCAGAATTGTTACCATCATAGAGTTGTTGTCAGGATGAATGAAAAAAAAGACCAAAGCAAAAGAGAGAAAAATATGAGCATCATAGGAACATTAATGAAAGAGTAGCTGCTGCATAGTAGAATATTTATATATCTGTCAGTCATTTCCTTTTGTCTGTTTCTACTCTTTAACTTGAAAGAAGATCATTATTAAATTTTTATATGCCAGCTCTCTTAAACAAGGTATTCTCTTTTCTGTCAATAGATACATATATGCTAATTTCCCAGATTAAAAGAATGAATTCTATGCTACCCGGAATATTGTTAGAAGATGCTTACATTCCACTATAGCACACCGTGGCACACTTCTTCTTCTGAAAACATATGGCATTATGTGCATAAAAACCACTCTGGAGATTTACTGTAATTATGTCATGATGTGCTTATTGTTATGGATTCAACAGTCTTTCTTGCATTTTTACCTGCTTTGTCTGAGAGCAGCTGCTCGCTTCAAGCTGCCTCTCCCTGTTTCTGCAGCAGAAACAGAATGAAGGAATGCTTGTGAAGAAAGACACGGTGAAAAAAACAGAAAAAAACTACACTCGAAATAGGCAATGCAGCTTGGATACAAATCTAGTAACTAGCAGACGATGATTTACCAAATGTAGGCAGTGCCTAGTTAAAAAAACAAGATTGCACGTGAGGGCCTTAAACTGATAAAAGGATGGAATGTTCTCATATGCATGAATTGATCTTCAGAGGATCTAGAAATTGGATTTCTGTTTCTGTGGAAGTGACTATGAGTTGGGTTACACATTGCACTCATTATGGGAATACTGCAATACATACCACTCCCATGAATCTTTCATCATAGTATCATATAGCATCACCACATCATGAGTCTTTCAGAATGCAAAATAGTCAATAGTGCAAAACAGGACACTCCTTATATCATATATCTTGGATATCTGTGAACCTAGACTCTGCACAGATCAAAAAATCCCAAAGAATGGGACCCGCTGCACACAGAAGACGTTTTTCTGCCAACTGGGTGGAGGGACTGTCAGGTTGGCAGATAAATCACAAATGTTTTTTAAAAACCCTCAATGAAACCGTTATTAAGTGTAATCATAGAATCATAGAGTTGGATGGGCCATACAGACCATCTAGTCCAACCCCCTGCCCAATGCAGGACCAGGCTAAAGCATCTCTGACAAATATTCGTCCAGCCTCTTCTTGAAAGCTGTCAGTGAAGGTGAGCTAACCACCTCCCTAGGCAGCTGATTCCACCTTTGAACCACTCTGACTGTGAAAAAGTTTTTCCTTATATCCAGCCGATATCTTTCTGCATGTAATTTAAACCTGCTGCTTCGGGTCCTATCCTCTGCTGCCAACTGGAACAGCTCCTTGCCCTCCTCCAAATGACAGCCTTTCAAATATTTAAAGAGAGCAATCATGTCCCCCCTCAATCTCCTCTTCGGTAATAAACCAACTTCATACCAAGCATTCAGACCTGACTTCAAACCAAGCATTCAGACCTGGCTTTGATGATCACTAACTTACCCTAATTAATGACCTGCATTCAAATGATCACATTAACAATAAACAATAAATAACAATACACATGTTTTTGTGACATCTAAACCAAGCCCGTGAATGTTCCAAACATATCCAGGGGGTTTCATGGCTGAGATGGGACTTGAATTTGGTCTTACTAGTCAAATACAACATTCAGTCCATTACACCAAGTTGTACTGACAAGTGACCAGAGTTGTTTAGTAAGAAACCATTAGTAAAGGCTATGAGGTATTTCATTATATTGTTGGGCTCCAGTTTTGCTCCAATACTTCCCCCACTAAAACTACAGCTGTGACAGCACACACTCAGTAAAGGGTCAATTATTTACTGTCATCACAAACAACTTACTGTGAAATACCCATGGGATTGTTGCGCAGTAAGTGGTTTCCTGATTGCATCCTAAAGGTCCACGATTTTTAAGCCACTATTTCCCATAAATTCTGAACTCAGGTTTAACAAAGCCTTTGATTTCTGAAGGCACCACCCAATAAAAATTAAAATATTAATCATAATTATTCTTTCTGTCATTCATTCCTTTTTGTCTAGACAGAGTACGTCATACATGCAGTTAGTTTCAGAGGGTAGCCATGTTGGTATGCAGTAGAACAGCTAGAATTGAATCCAGTAACACCTTAGAGATCAACAAGATTTTCAGAGTATAAGATTTTGAGAGTCAAAGCTCTGCCAAAAGGAGATTTGACTCTCAAAAGCTTATGCTCCGAAAATCTTGGTCCATAAGGTGCTACTGGACTTGACTCTAGCTATCATGCATGCAGTGCTTTCAGTAAGAGGTATGATCCAGGGCTACTTTGCACACTGAAGAAAGTACCCAGTTGATGACCTAGTGATCGGTGCATCCAGTTTCAGGGACTCTTTGAAAAATAGTTAAATGGGGAGTTAGTGCATCTTTATGTATGGCTTTACTAGTCATACATTATCCAAGTGGATGCAGGTATCATTCACACATCTGTTTCTTGGCACTTTCTGTAATACGTGAAGATGCCCAAGGAAAACAACCTTTCCATTTGGATTATTGCAGGGAAAGGAGTTGCCATGAGAAAACATAGACTCCAAGCAACGATTAAAAAAACGAAAGTCCTGTTAGTGAGAGAGTTAAACGCATTAAATCTCTCCTACTGAAAGCAAGACAACTAGCAGTGCAATCCTATGCAGAGTTACTCATGTCTAAGCCCATTGAAAGCGATGGCATCAAAGCAGTGGATGAAAACAAGGAAATAGTAGGCTAGTCTTCAGAAACAATCAGAGGAACTTAAGTACACCTACATGTACCGGAAGACATAAACCAGTGTAAAAACCAGTGGCTTTCTCCTAGGAAACCCTGGAAACAACAATACTGAGGAAGCACTGAGGATTTCTAAGAAACCAGGTTGTTGGTCTTTTAGGGTCTTTTGGGGGGGGAGTAACAAAAATACAGTAAAGCCTTGTATTATGTTTTTGGAACTACCCACTTTGCTGAGTTCTCCTTAAAGCCTACAGTTGCTCTGTCACTTTGACACACTGATACTAAAACATCTTGATCCTGTATTATACACACCCTCCAATATACAAAATGCATTTTGCAAGTGCCTTATAATAACCTTTAGCCAAAAGATAACACAAGAGCAGTTTAAGGTTGGTATTCATGAATCCTCTGCATGGAATTCACTACGGCACTGACAAAATGGTAGAATTATTCCGTACGATTTCCATCAAATATAATTTAAAATAAAAAGTAGTTTGTAAAAGATCAAGGACAGGTTTTATATATGAAATTCCCTTAAAAAGCAGTGGTTTTCTTGTGACTGAGTAAATCAGCCCTGATAAATAATACCTTATCACGGCAAGAGGGGGGAAAGACGTCGCTTCTTCTTCAGTACTTCCCAGTTCTCACCACTAATGATATGTTCCTTAATATTACTGTCAAGCAGAGTCTCGGCAATATACTATGCTCTGAGGCAATGTCATAGCAGCCTAAAGCTGAAGTCACTTCTTTGGTAATAAGACATGACAGCGTTAATACATTACCAGTGTGTTGTGGCTCATAGCCTTCTCTCAATCTACTAATTTTACTTGGTCTTGACTGAAGGACTAGTCTTTTTGTAACGCCTATCTATATCAGTTAGAATCAATTATTCAGCCTTTAAAAAAAGAATTGTACTGACCTAGCAAAGAGCTCCATCTTAATCATGTAAGATTATTTTCCCTGCTGTGTGCTCAGATTGCCCAAACATGATTACAATAGATCTTGCTCATTTAACCCCAACAAATCATTACCAGTCTGTAGATTCATAGAAAGCCTTAGTGGCTTCTCTCAAGATAAACTTTCACTCATAACCTTATGATCTATAATACATACATCTCTTTTCTAAAAGCCAGCTTGAATGCTGGGTTTGCCCAGGAATAAATAGATCGCACTCGTTGTTTTAAAACCTCTAGCAGTATTTGATTGACAGCAAGCATAATGAAAATCACTTCCAGCAAAACAGAATTCTAAAATCACATTCGCTTCTCCCACCTTCAGATTCTGGATGCTGTAATACTGTTCTGAGCCAGGCTAACAGAAAGTGGCAGACTAATGACATTCAACTGAAACTCGATTTTAAGTGTTTCAGATATAGAAGATAAAATTCTGACATTTAACTTTATGTTCATCTGCATATGACACAAAAGCCAAATGTACAACTTAGGACATGGAATGGGAGAAATATGCCTTTTAAACGATTAATGCAAAACCCCAGAAAGCCCAGTCAATTGGTCATGGTAATTGGATCCTTGGTAGCTTAAAAAAAAAAAAAAAAGGGTAGGCAGAAGCTCTCTCTTCTTCCCATTTGTGCCTCAGCCTGTGGGCTGAGGCCACCTTCATCTCTTTCCACACTGGCCACAACAAGCAGCTGGATAAAGGGCTTGCCAAATCTGAAGCTATGATTTACAAGCTCACTTGAGCACTGACACTTCTGAAAAAGGAGAATGCGAACAGACCAAAACATAGGGTTGCCAACCTCCAGGTGGGTATGCAAACGTATATAGCACTGTGTATAATAGATGTATGTTTAAGGTAGATCAATTTTGTGCTTTTAATTTTTTAAATTTTTCTATACTAGAAATACAGCCATTTTGGTGTAGTGGTTAAGTGTGCGGACTCTAATCTGGGAGAACCGGGTTTGATTCCCCACTCCTCCACTTGCACCTGCTGATGTGACCTTGGGTCAGTCACAAGCTCTGGCACAGCTGTCCTTGAAAAAGAGCAGTTTGTGTCAGAGCTCTCTCAGCACCACCCACCTCACAGGGTGTCTGTTGTGGGGAGGGGAAGGGAAAGGAGTTTGTAAGCCGCTCTGAGACTCCAAGTGAAGGGCGGGGTATAAATCCAATCTTTTCCTCCTCCTATTTATATAAATATTGGTGTCAACTATTATCAAACATAGGTTTCACCCAAACAATACATCAAAGTGCAGTTTTACATTCTGTTCAAACATTCAAACAGCACCTTGTCAGTTTCACAATCACTAGTCCCATGGGACTCTAGTAATTTACCCGTTTCGAATAAAATCTTTTTCAAGGACCATGATATATATAAAGGACATAAGGCACAATAATTTCTGTTTGTGAGCACAAAACTCTTAAGATAGCAGCATATTTTCCAGGGTCCCATTGGAAACCTTGCGGCAAACTTAATAACCTGTCTAGGATAGCATATCTCAAGTACTAGCAGGCATCCGCTGTATTTGCTGCTGAACACTTGCCTAAGCCCTAAAATAAATTCACACAGTAAAATCCAGTTGGAAAGTGGATTGAAAGGAGATTATTTAGCATGTGTGATCGCAGCCAATTAACGAATACTTGCTCCTGAAAACCCGATTCAACTCTAATTCTTGTTCTGAATAGGAGGCATTTCCTATTAAAAAAACTAGAACTGCCAACTCGATTACCGGATTTTGCTTTTAAACACAAAGGAAGGTTGGTAATGGTATCATGATCACTCTTGTAATGTATTACTTTAATCTCACTACAACAGAAGAAAAATTGCAGTCAATACATGGTACATAATATAGGAAGGCACTCAGCAGGATCAATAGGGAAATGACCAGTCTTTATATAAATTATATTTGTTGGTTGTATGTAAGCTGTTAGTGATGATGTGTTTACAGTATATGAAAAAATGTCTTATGCTGACTGATTTTTCTAGACTAGTAATGGTGTATTGTTCTTAATATTGTGCTCAACAGTGTATTTACATAAGCAGAGGAAACAGCTGAAGAACAAAGTTTGAGTCCAGTGGCACCTTTAAGAACGATAAGGTTTAATTCTGGGTATAAACTTTCATGTGCACACACACTTCTTCAGATACAATTGAAACAGTCTTCGTCAAGCCTTACATATAGGTGGTGGTGGGGGGTTAGTTGCCAGTTACATATGCCAAGATGCATATCACTCAGTTACATATGCCAAGATGCATATGTAACTGAGTGATAAGTATAGCTAAGATTGGATTAAAGCAGTTGGTAAGACTTGTGTATAGCTGCAATTTAGCATAGAAATAAGAATTAACAAACAGATGTGAGAACTAAGTTTGAGTCCAGTGGAACATTTAAGACCAACAAAGTTTGATTCTTGGTATAAGCAAGAACTGAATGACTTAGCATGTGTAGTGAGATAAGAACCCAATATCTTTGTTAAGCCTTGGGGGTTCCATTGTCCTGAGTGTTATAATAATTTGTAATTCAGCAATCTCCCGTTCCAGTCTGTTTTTGAAATTCCTTTGCAATAAAACAGCTACTTTGAGGTTCCCCTGGGAGGTTGAAATGTTCTCCTACAAGTTTCTCAGTTTTGTGATTTTTGATGTCAGATTTGTGTCCATTTATCCTTTAGTGCAGGGTTTGGCCTGTTTGCCCTATGTAGAGAACTGAAGGGCACTGTTGGCATTTAATGGCATATAGTGTTAGAAAATGAGCAAGTGAATGAGCCTGAGATGGTGTAGTTGATGTTGTTAGGACCAGTGATTGTGTTGTTTGGATGTATATGGCAGCAAAGTTGGCATCTGGGTTTACTACAAGCTTTGGTACCAATATCCATGTTCAAATTAAACATTATATTATTGTGGATGAGGAGTTGTTTAAGATTGGGGGCTGTCTGTGTGCAACAAAAGGTTTGCCCCCTAGTACTTGTGAAAGAGATCTGTCATTATCCATTGAGGTTGTAAGTCGCTGATGATGTGTTGAACTATTTTAAGCTGCGAGCTGTATGTGACCACTAGTGATATTCTGTTATTGTCTCTTTTGGGCCTGTCTTCCAACAGGTTTTCTCTGGTACCATTCTGGCTTTGTTAATCTTGTTTCTTGAATTCATCAGGTGGATACTTTCATTTGGGGTTGACAGGTCCCCTCGTCATTCTGGTGGGGGGATTTGGGGGGTGTTCTGGGATGTCCCCGACGTCACGATGTCAGAACTGACATCATCCTGCTGGGAACATCATGCGGAGAAGCTCTGGTTTGAGGGCAAAACTCTATGGTAAAATTGGCTTAAAATCATAGAGTTTTGCCCTCAAACCAGAGCATCCTGGTGTGATAACGTCAATTTTGGGTGAGGCCATCACATTGGGGAAGTCACGCAGGGACATGGCTATTTGGGAGCAGGGTTTCCTCTCAGTGGCCAGCTGGCCAGTGGCAGGCTGAAGCCCTGGAAACTGGGGGAGGGGGCATACTCAGACCTAGGGACTGGCAAGCCTACTTTTATTCCAAAAAGGTTTGTTGTAGATCCCTCAGGTGAGAATAAACATCACTGACCATGGTAGCCTTATGGAGCAACTGGCTAACCTGGGAGTTGAGAGCAAAGTTCCCTCTAAGCTGCGCAAGGGGGTGCTGGCACACTAAATTTTAGCTTCAGCCCAGGAAGATCCATGGGGGTGCTGAACAAGTGACTGGAGAAGGTAATGGGATGGATGGAGATCAATAAATTGAAGTTTAATTCAGACAAGACTTAGTCAATGACAAAGCCGCTCAGAGGTCAGACTGTGCTGGAAGGAGGCTGTGCTGCCCCTGGAAGAGCAGATGCATAGCTAGGAGGTCCTGCTGGAGGTTGGTCAATAGCTGGAGGTTCAGGTTGCATCCCTGGCACATAGCACTCTTATCACTTTTGGCTAATAGGCTACCTGCAGCAACCAGTCCTTGAAAGACGTGGTTCATTTATTTACTTTATTTATAGCCCACCTTTCTAGCTGATACTCAAAGCAGATTATACAGTGTAAAATAATGCAATCAAATATAATGAGACATCCAGTAACAGGACTAGGATTACAGAAATTATAATTTGGGTATGGTGATTCATTCTCTGACTGTATCCAGGCTAGACTAATGCAATGCACTTTACAGCCTTTGAAGACTGTCCAGAAACATCAGTTGGTCTAAAGATCAGTGGCCAGGTTATTGTCAAGCTATTAGTGGTCACAATTCAAGGTGTTAGTTCTTCCCTTTAAAGCTCTACACACTTCAGGGCCAGTGTTCCCCTACGATACTATCCAGCTCACCAGTTAAGGTCTTCATTCAAAGCACTACTCCTGGAGTCCCTGCCCATGGAAGTAAGGTAGATGGTGCTTGGAAATGGTACCTTCTCAGTGATGGCATCCTACCTGTGGGATGCACTTCCTTTTGAAGCACAGCTGGTATCCTTCAGGCACCAGGAAGGCCAAAATATTTTGTTCACTCAGGACTCTGATTCCCCCCCCCACCTTGCCCAGTTCTCAGTCGACTTTACTGGTTGCTTTTTTTAAAATATTGAGGATTGGTTTTATTGCTGCCTGTGGTGCCCCCATAGTAAAAAGTGGACATTCACGGTATGGAAAAGCTAACGAAAGAATAGAAACCCGTGAATATGATAAGGAAGAGTTTATAAAAATGTAATTTTTTATCAAATGTTCCAATCTGAATGAAGAACATTATACAAAATATCTCTGGTGTCAGTTCACTATTGAAAACACCTCCAAGTCCCAACAAAGTTCCTATCTGAGTCAGTCTTTCTCACTGAAGCAATAAGGTCCGATGTTGATGGAGACAGGGTGATCCTGTTAACGGGTCACCGGTAATATCCCATTTCCACAGTTCTTCTTCAGGAACAGGTACCACAAATGAACATAATTAACCCATATTGTATTTAATCTTTCTGCTTCCTAGTTTGGTCTGATAAAACAGCTCCAAAATTTTCAAAGAACTCTGTGCTCTAAGACAAAATTGTCTTAGAATGTTATGCCCCCATGGCTAAGGAACACATTTCCCCAGGGCTGCACCTTGTATCTACATTGTCAAAGATGAGTCAACACCCAAGAGAAGCTGAGGTTGCCCTTTTTATTGTGTAGCTCAGTCTCAATCACCAGTTACAAAGGTTAACAGTCACTCTGCAGCCTGGCTAGTTTATCTGTTTTCACCCAGCTTCTTAGTCCTGTTTCACTGAGGCCCTTTGCCTGGTCTTACTAACTCCTAGATCCAGCCACCTTGTCTTCTAGCATGGTTAATATCTGCTGTAGGTACACCATGCATATCTGAGTCAGGGGTAGTTGTTGTGAACCCTATGTCCCTACCAACCACAGACAGCTCAAGCCAAGCTGGCTACTCTCCATCCCTGTTCCTAGCTGGCTCCAGCCAGCTACTTCCCCATTACCTCCAGCTGGACCCTTTTAATCCTTCTTTGCCTGGACCTACCCGGCTCCTGCTGTCCTGTGCCTAATTCCTGAGTAGATCTTTCCTCCCTAGGACACCTTTGCCCTCAAGTAGGCCTCAGGAACTGTGCCTGGTTGTCCTTCCTCCTATTTGCTCCTGCCATGCTCTTACCAACCCCCCCCCCCCAGGGCTCCTTCTTCTGCCCCATTACTGTGCTGCTGGCACGCTTAGGGCAGTGTTCATATTCTACTACTCCTCCCCCCAGGCTAAGTGCCCTGGGATGTGACACTGCCCTTTAATTGAATCAAACTGAAATTATTTTAAATTATGTTTATTCTGATTTGTATTTTTGTTGCTGTACATTCTTATGTGACTCAGAGTTTAGGATATAAATAGTGTATATAAAAAAAATTGGTGCAATTAATACAACTTGAGAATTTTATTTTTCTCTGTTACTCCTGTTGGATTGAAGGCATCACGTAATATTCTGTGCAATACATTTCATTTCCCCTAGAGGGTATGGGCACACTGGGTATGTAATTTGACAGGAACTGGTAGCAGTGAATGGAAGGCAACAGCTTTCTGTGCACAAATCCCAGAAACTCACAGACTTTTCTTCTCACAGAAGCTCTTAGCAGTTTTTGCCCATCTTCATCCCTTTAGTTTAGTTAAATACAAATAAATCCAGAAGTAATTCCCACAAAAATAAAATAAAACATTTATATGAGTCCTGAGGAACTTTAAAGACAGACAAATTTATTGTAGCATAAGCTTTTGTGGCTTCGGCTCAAGGCCACAAAAGCTTATGCTACAATAACTTTATCTTTAAAGTGCCACTGGACTCTCTTTGTTTTTCTTTTGCTGCTGTAGAGAAACACAGCTACCCCACTGGCATACTAAAATATAGAAATATATCCATATGAAAAACTATCTGAAAAGTGCAATGCAATCTACTTCCCAGTTTAGTCAAATCCTATTACAATACAGATGCAATTCATTTTGTGACTATTACCTTGTTCAAGTTTTTTAAAAGAACAGATAACTCATTTTGCTGTGAGGATACAAAACTGTAGGGATTTTTTGTTTGTTTGTTATCTATGTCCATTCACCATAGAGCCAACTAAACACTAATTTTTGAATTATAAACATGTATTGTACTAACACCATATATTTGCTTACCCAACAGTGGGTGAAGGGCACTCTTGTTGCATTCTTGATTAAGATTTGGACCACGGCATAAACAGCATAATTTATGAAATAAGTAAGCCAAAATGAGACAAGGTAGAAGACACATAGAGAACTTGCTAGTTCCCTACCCATTTGGCCTGTGAACTACTATGTAGCATATCATAAAAACAGTGTTGATGACATAGACCAAGGTACACGTAGCCCAGCATTCCTTTCCAGTAATGACCAACAGGTACTCCTAAAACACAGCTGGAAGGCAATGGCCATCCTTTGTCTGTCCCTGACATCTGGTACTTAGGAATATACCACCTTGGTATGGAGATATACAGTGGTTCCATTTAGCCTTCATGTCCTCTAGCCATTGATGTATTATGATGATTACGAACACACAAACAGTCATAACTTCTAAAGTGATTTTTAAAAATATATTGAATTCCTTTGCCACTCACTGTCAGCTTCATCTATTTGAGATAGTCATTATGTCAGCACTCAGTGTCAGAGACAACAGTGTGGCCATCTATTACTACAGACAAGGGGATTAAAAAGTCTATGAAAGGGGATGGGGGACACTTGATAAAAGTTCTACAAGTGTATCTATGAGTTATCCATATGAATTTTCATTTGTACTGCTGCAGCTAATCTCTTGTTTTCTGACTTTATAGGTGTTGAAATTTATTAGAATCTGGAGTGTCAGTTTTCGGATGTTTTTATATGATTTTTATTGTTACATCGGTCTTGAGAACCTTATGAAGCTAAGTGTGAATTTTAAAATAAATAAGAAATAATAATGTTTATGAGGGCTATTTCTGACTATTAGGAATGTTTCATCAAATACTGTAGTGTATTTTTAAAAACAAACCAAGCGATTGCTCCTTGTGTAAATGTAAAATATGCCTTACCACAGATTTGTAGAACAGTTGTTTATTATTAAAGTTATAAAACACACAAACATTCCTTTTTGGGGGTTTTCTGCACACTATTGTTGCCTCGGATTTTGGATACGATACACAGGGATTATCCTATCTAAAATAATAAATGGAACAATTTTTGTGGCAATTATTTCACCTCCCCCCCAGGTGCTGTTGCTTACATATGCAAATTGGGAGGATGGTAATAGAAAGAGGGGCCATTGCATACTACCCTGTTTCCCCGAAAATAAGACCTACCCCAAAAATAAGCCCTAGCAGGATTTCTATGCATTTGTGGTATAAGCCCTAGTGTGTCTTCTTGAGAAAAAATAAATATAAGACAGTGTCTTATTTTCGGGGAAACATGATAGATGAAGAATTACCATTACTCTTGAACTGCAGTTGTTCAAGGCTAACGGTAATCCTTTGTCAAATAAAGGCACAGAAAATAAGGGTGTAGCTTGCACTTGACCAGTGATCCCCTTTGTTGATACTAGTAATACTGAGAAACAGGGTTTAAACTTTTCTTATAAATAAATAATATGTCATGGATATGGCCAGAAATATAAGGGAACATTTGCTGGACTTTACTAAAAAAATAACAGAGGGTTTTGTGGAACTTATAAACGAACTTTCCTGGCCTCTCTGGAAAACATGCCAAGAAGGGGGTCTACAGATCCAGAATACAATAGCACTGAAGATCAGTAAGAAGAATACAAAATGGTAAAATAATTATGTGGCCATGTGTAGATTACATAAGATACAAGTTGTTGAGGTGCAGAAGCATCTGAGAATCATAGGAACGTCCAACTTCACAGGGTGGGAGTTCTGGTTGAGAGCTACGGGCCTGCAGCCTGAGGTACACCTCAGTAATGCTATAGGTTCATTCTGGGTATAGTACACAATGAAATAATTCCATTCTCTGCTTCCATTCAAACTTTTTAATTAAAACATAAGTATTGTGTTCTTAACATAGACAAAGCATTATACCATCCATCCATTGTTACATAGGTAAGTAAAGGAGAGCAATTACATGGGTCCATAAAAGTTTCTCACTCCCAAAGTAAGCAGGTCACAGGCAAGAAGCTCTTGATCAGTACCACTTCCCATATTTATAGAATTGTCTATAAATTTGAATGGAAGCAGAGAATGGAATTATTTCATTGTGTACTATACCCAGAATGAACCTATAGCATTACTGAGGTGTACCTCAGGCTGCAGGCCCGTAGCCCCCCACTGGTTTTGCGGGCCCCCTCCCTCCCGCTCTGCTCCCCCTCCCCCGCCCATCGCCGCCGCCTCACAACTTGTATCTTATGTAATCTACACATGGCCACATAATTATTTTACCATTTTGTATTCTTCTTACTGATCTTCAGTGCTATTGTATTCTGGATCTGTAGACCCCCTTCTTGGCATGTTTTCCAGAGAGGCCAGGAAAGTTCGTTTATAAATTCCACAAAACCCTCTGTTATTTTTTTAGTAAAGTCCAGCAAATGTTCCCTTATATTTCTGGCCATATCCATGACATATTATTTATTTATAAGAAAAGTTTAAACCCTGTTTCTCAGTATTACTAGTATCAACAAAGGGGATCACTGGTCAAGTGCAAGCTACACCCTTATTTTCTGTGCCATTATTTGACAAAGGATTACCGTTAGCCTTGAACAACTGCAGTTCAAGAGTAATGGTAATTCTTCATCTATCATGTTTCCCCGAAAATAAGACACTGTCTTATATTTATTTTTTCTCAAGAAGACACACTAGGGCTTATACCACAAATGCATAGAAATCCTGCTAGGGCTTATTTTTGGGGTAGGTCTTATTTTCAGGAAAACAGGGTACGTAAGGGAATTGTATGTATAGGATAAGCAGAACATGCAACCAGACCATATCATGGTTTTTCTCACACATGATTCTGTTTTCTCCATTCTTTTCAAGCATTTTTCCTGAAACTTCCTTTATTTACTTCACTAGCAGTAAAGCCCGTTGTGGAAATAAATACAACGAGATCTAGAAAGAGGCTCTGGGGGAGTACTCTGGCTTTGGGCAAACAGTGTCATTTTGCTGTGGTGACCTCAGCAGGGTATAATGACAAGAGTCCACTGTTTTCTCCAGAGGAACTGATCTCTGGTCCCTGAAGAGCAGTTGTAATATTGAGTGATCTGTAGCCCTCACCTGGAAATTGGCAACAATTGTTACCCAGGACGAAATGGCTGGAAGGAAGGAAGGAAGGAAGAGAAAGAAAACCGAGCAATAAAATGTTTATTTACAATCTGACTCATCTGCTCCCCCCACCTCTTTCTTTTTTTGCCTTTTGCATTTTTAAAGGGCCAGCAGACCTTCTAGCTTGCTCTTCTTCTTCTTCTTCTTCTTGTGGTTGTTGTTTTTAATTCCTACAATTAAGACGAGGGGCGGGGGGTGAAATCTAACATTTGGGAGGAGGAAGGCAGATTCTTTGGACTTTTCGACATCTGGAAGGAGCAGAATCGATCTGTCCTGCTTGCTTTAACATTGTTTGGGGGGGGAGGTTGTCGTGCCATCCGGAGAGCAAAAGCAGAGGTGGGAGGTGGGGACACAACCGGTTCTTCTTCCCAGCTTCGCCACTTCCGGGTGATGTGTGCGCGGCGCGCGCGCACACACACATTCTGCCCCCCCACTTTCCCCAGGGCCTCCCTACTAGGAAGGCTTTAGCTACGGCTCTGTCTGTCTGGGAGTTAAATCATCTGGTATAGAAAAGATAACAAGATATCTCTGTATACCCAGAATGCCCCTATATATCATTACTGAGGTGTACCTCTGGCTAGAAGTTAAATGATTTGGTATAGGGACGCTAACTAGATTTCTTAAGTGTACACTATACTATATGACTGAAACTGAAAGGATTTAAGCATTTATCTGTGGACTTTAGTGCCAGTGATTTCAAGTACAAACTTATTATGAAATGTACACAATACTGTGATTGTTGCTACATTTCATTTTCAGGTTGCCTATATTGAGCTAGAATAATGCTGAAGACTTGAAGCGTGTAGCTGGAATAAAGCAACTGAGATTTTATTTTGATGGAATTATATTTACGCCTGTTAACCATAGGGGATTTGAAAATGAAATGGTGACTTTGAAGCACGGGGCCAAAATCAATAGCCATTAAGTAAATGAAGACATTTTAATGTATGGAGCCACATAAGTTAAGATACGTTTATCACCAAACCAACTCATAGGTCAGATGTATATTTTGGTTAAATGGAGGAGCCAAAATAAGACTGCACCATACATCATTTTGTGCCATGTTAAGTGACCACAAAACTGAAAGTGATTTATGATAAAAAGGAATTAAATCAAATGAAGTTTCCTAAGGAGAGCTTGGTATAATATATTGAAAGGCATATATGCAGATTCTGTCATTTAAATATCTCCTATTTATAGAAGCAAACACAGCAGAAATGCCAGCTGGAAATGAAAGAAAGCAGGGAAATTCTCAAACAAACTATGTAGAATCTAAGACCATGATTTTACTCCCTGCTCCCAAAATTCCAGCATAACCCTCTTGTTCCTTACCACACTTCCCCCATTTGTGGGAAAACTATGACATACATGCTGCAATATGGCAGGACATTTACAAGGAATAGCTGTACCTGCCGCCCCCCCCAAAAAAAAATCAACAGGACCTTGCTGAACAGAATACTCAGAGAAGGAATGGTGCTGGATGTGTAAACCTGAGGAGGAACAGTCTGCTAGATGCCTCCAGATGATGGGTGGGATAAACTCATATGTCTGGGAATGACCCATCCCTATTTGTGTCAAGATAATTATACTGGAAACCAGGGTTTCCCATCATATGTCAGTGGGTGGAACCCACCAAGTGTTTTTAGAAAGAAGGCAGGATTGGGTGAGGCTTTTGCTCATCAGGGCTTCTGACTGGCCATTGGAGACGGGACCAGATGTACACATTTTTTAAAAATTGCTTTGGCAGCAGCTGCCACCATAGCAAAAGAATGTTCACTAAGCTTTGTGTAAGCAAGAATTTTTTTTAAAACTATATGTTTTCTTTTAAAAAGTGCTCTATTATTTATTTATTTATTTACTTCCAATTTATACCCCGCCTTGCCAGTACGAACTGGCTCAGATTAAGCAGAGCTTCTGTCTGAAATGTTGGAGAGTTGCTATTAGAGCCATGAATAATCTCATTCCCTGACATTTTGTAATTGGTTCTGCCTCCTGCAAAAGCCATTTTGTGGGTGGCTTATCCTCCTGTGGGAGTCATTTTGTGGCTGAACCCACCACCCTGTGTCAGAATTGCTAAGGTGCCCATAGGCACAAAAGGTTTGGGGATTCATAGATTAACAATATAATCAGATACCATGTATCTTGTTCTCTCTGCACAGACAGAGCAGAATCAAAGATAGAGCAGAATCATTGCCAATTTGTATGTACATATTGTACATCTTATTTTGCATTTGGTGAATATTTGGTGGATCTTTATTTTATTCAGATTCGACTCCATGGCTTAGGCAAAACATGTTGCTAGACAAGAGCTCAGAATAAAGTGGCTGTAAATATACGGGGAAATCTTTTTTGGTGATGGTGGGAACAGTGTGAGATACTGTATAATACAGCAGTGTAGTTAAAACTGCAATTGAGTGAAGAGTTTCCATCTTCAGTACAAAAAACAGCAGCTAGAGCAACCAGGGAGTGGGGTCGTTGGCCATATTTTTAGTTTGTCCTTTGAGCATGCGCACAAGCACTGATAAGCCTGCTGGAATATGTAGTTCATGGGGCTGTCAGCAATTTTTTTAAAAGTTTGTCCTTTGAGCATGTGCACAAGTGCTGGTGAGCCTGCTGAGATATGTAGTTCACCATAGGCGTAATCTTTGTGGGGGCGGCGGGGCTTCAGCCCCCGCCGAAATTTTCAGGAAAGTGCTCAGCCTCCCCCGGGAGCCACCCTTGCTCCTAGCACAGCAATGCCTCTGGCCCAGCCCCAGCTCCCCCCGGGAAATTGGAAATTCTACACCCTTGTAGTTCACTGCAGTCCTCCCTCTCTAATATTTTCAGTTAACCTCTTCCCCAAAGCACAGAAAAAAGCTAAAGCACAGAGGTGTCTTTCTTTGAGAGTTTTTATAAAGAAAACACAGTTTTGATAAGCCCCTGTGGAAGACAGAGGGAGAGAGAGAGGTGCGAATATGCAATTATGCACACATTACTAACTAATTAAAAATGGCAGCTGGAAAACAAGAGACCAGTCAGACCTGCCTGACGGCTTGGGTGCTCGACAGAGCAATCAGCTAACACAAAATCTGGTTTGAAACCAGCTCAGTCCAAAAGGACCGGGCTTTCACAGGTATTAAAGAAACATGCAGTAAACGGGGGGAGGAACAGGATGCAGATGACTGAGGCACGACAGACAGATGTTGCTGTCTGATTGTGCTTTTTAAATCCGGAATGGAACAGCAACGGATCAAACTGCACGGCTGATCAAAGCCTTAATTTGTTAGAACTGTAGACTGCATGGCTCCCCTGTCCCGAAACCAGTTGGTCCCCTCCATGTATCTTGCTAGAAATGGATGTTGCTTTAAACATCCCATCTCAGCTGTGTGAACCTAAGAGCAGAAACCTGAGTGTGTACCCTATTTCTGATCTGCAAGTAAAAGGAAACATTACATTCATCTCATCTTGCCTCAGACTTCATCCTAAACAGAGCAAATAACATCTTGACAGTGTTGCTTTGCTTAGCACAGCTGCATACTGCAGGTGGTACACTATATATAATATATATTTGTTTTGCAACACTGAAAAGCTGCACCTAAAAATGAAAGAGTACTTTTAAAAAAACAACCAAGACATTAAGAACTAGCACAGAAAATGTAGGAGAGATGTAATTTAAATTAAACTTGTTTACATAAGTGGTAATCCTTAAATAACAAGACATTTTACTTGCTTTGGCCCCTGACTGAGAAAAAGAGTACCCAGATAATTAGGGGTATTTGCTCTACACTATTTTATCTTATCTAAGGCACAGTCATTCCTACTAATCCATCTGGAAGGATCAACACTACATTTTGCCCTGCACACTGCAGGGATTATTGATGCCACCTCCAGGTGGGACCTGGGGATCTCCCGGAATTCAAGCTTCTTTTCAGATGACAGAGATCAGTTTCCATGGAGAAAATGGATGCTTTGAGAGTGAACTCTGTGGCACTGTACCCCACTTAGGTCACTGTCCTCCCCAGGCTCCATCCCCAAATCTCCAGGAGTTTCCCTACCTGGATCTGGCAACCCAACCCCCACATCCCCCATGAGGGGCCAGGGGAGACCTGGCAACCCTATGCAGGGTGGACAAAGAGTGTGGGCAACAGCTTTGAGCAGAGAGCTGTACCTACACAAATCCTTAAAACTTTTAAAGTCCTGATGGCCCAATCGACCCTACTGTTATAGATTTCTAAAAGGAGAATATTTTCCATGTCTGTCCCATATAAATAGTTGCCAGTCTTGGTATCTGCTTGGCAATGGCTGTTGGGAAATACAGTGTACAACCCCATGTAAAAACAAGTGCTGCTAATGAAGAGATAAATTAATATCCCCTGTCTCTCCACAAAACATTAAAATTAAAAAAAATCATTTGTAGTTAATATTTTAATTACATTTTCTCCAGTGTATTAGATAACTCTTTGATACATCATATTTATCCTAGAGGCCTGAGCTTAGATCCAGTATTTTCCCCCCAGCAGAAGGCACTGATGGTTGTAGATTTTCCCTGCTTCCCCTAACCCCCAGCAGTCCCTTCTGGGAAAGTTAATTCCCAGACCGTGAAGTAATAGTCACATGGGCTGGTCAGCAGCTGTAAGGAGTGGGCAAAATCACCCTTCATGCCTTTCCCATCAGTGGAACTGTCTGCAACAGGAGAGGAAGGAACAACTGATTTCGCTTCCTTCCCCTTCCTCACTGCAGCCCATGGCCCTGGTAATCAACTTGCCCAGTGTCAGAAAGGACTTCTGGGGTGAGGAAGGAAAAATAGTAGGGCTGCCAAATGCCCCCGGGGGGCAGATTTCCCCCCGCTTTCAAGCCCTGATTTCCACCCCCGCGGAATCGGGACCCGGGGGAAACCCCACCCCCGCGTGCACGTCACCCGGATGTGATGTCACACGCTGGGGCGGGGCCACAGCCATTTGAGGGGAAAACATAGAGTTTCCCCCTCAAATGGCTGGGGCCCTGCCCCAGCGTGTGCCGTCACATCCGGGTGACGTAGATGCGGCGCGCGCACCGGGAGATGGCCAGGGATCCCCCGCCGAGAAGGTAAGGGAGATTTGGCAACCCTAAAAAATAGGGGAAGATCTGCAGTCCTTGCACAAGTGGTTCAATAGATCCAACTCTTGATCTGTAGTTTCTGCTACTTATATCACATTTGATGATATATTTTTCAAGATATAATTGGATATCTGTAGCTTCTTCATGATTTGCGTTCTAAGAATTATATAGTTTTTCATATCTGAGACACCTGAAACATATTCATGGGTTTACCTCATGGGGAGATGTTGCGCTGAAGCTTGTTTCCTATATGTTTTAGAGCTCGTTCTGCATTGTCTAATATCAAAGAAGGGCCAGTCAACATATTTTGAAATAAACCTTAGGGAATACCTACACACACACAATGGCATGCACGCAGCCAGCCCTTTTCTTCCAAGCTTTGCTATGGTACCTTTGAATCCCTCCACCCCTACACCAAGTAGATAACCACATTTTCTAAATTGTTCTCCCTGCCCTGGGATTCTGTTTGGGCAAAACAAACCCTAAATATGTTACTGTAACTTGTAGAATGTGTGTTTTAAACTTGTTGGAGTGCAACTCTGAGGCACAATCCTGCAGTAGATCTTTCTAATGATCCCCTCCCATTTCCATTGCATTGTGCTCAATGGGAGGCACAACTGTGCAGTTTTCAGTTCTTTAACCTGCTAGGATACCAAATCCATTCTTGTTTAAGTTCTTTTCTGTTAAACCCAACATTTCCACTTGTTGAGCATATCCCTAAGCTCTTCTTACCTCTTAATTTACAGCCCAAGAGCCATTATTGGGAGTCATCATCTGAGAGATCAGTATAATTAAGGAATGATCAACCTGCAAAAGTGCAGTTAGGGAGAAAAGCCATTTTTAATGATCCTATATTGACAACAACCAGTCAATTAAAAAAAATTAAATTAAAAAGTTGTTACATTGCACTGCCGTTGGTTATTCTACATCAAAAGAATGATCATGGAGTAGGCAGCTGCCTTGGTTATTCTACATCAAAAGAATGATCAGCTGTATACTTACTGCCAGAAAGATCTGTAGGGAACTGTGAGCCACTTCTATGTATTGGTATTCAAGAACACACCCTGAGACAGTGATGTAGCGATGGTCCTCTGGGGCCCAGTCCGGGGCTGGGGTCACAGATGTCACTGTGCAGCCAGGCCCATTCTCCATCCACCAAGAACGGTGCATTGAGATATTGAAAGTCAAAATAAGATCTGATTCCTGTGAAAAAGAAGACGAAAAAAAGAAATCAAGGAATTAGTTTCAATCTGCTGATGTAATTAGATAAGGTTGTTATCTGGATCCATACTGTATGCAAAGTGAAGCAAGGTTCTGATGTAATTAGATAAGGTTGTTATCTGTATGCAAAGTGAAGCAAGGATGGACATAAAAATCTAATTTCACATTGCAGATCTGAACACTGACGTTTAAATTTTAATCTGAATTCCTAATCCAGTTTTCAAAATGTTCACTGTCTTGACCCCGTTTTGTTTCAAAGCAGGAACAAACAAATGTATAGTGCAGGTGGGGGCCCATAGTGCAAAATGTCATAGCAGTCGCTCCCAGTCCTCATCACTTTGCTGTCTGCTTTCAAAAATTGTTTATATGCAACCGTATTCTATGATTTTTCCAAACATTTTGTAAGATAACACTTATTGCCGAAAGCTATTTCCCAAGGCACTGTGGCTGTCTCATGTATTTTCACTGACAACAGAGTCTGCCAACAGATGGCACATACAGTACAAAGGAATATCTAGAGAAAGGAAAGCTGCACGTGTGCTCAGTCATGCAAAGAGAAAGAATCTCTTGTCAGAAATAGCTTCTCCAAATCTCATAATTCCCACATATCATTCATACTTCCCCACTGTTTTTATTGTTGATATTCAGGAAATTTGTGAAGACCCCTGTGAAGGTAACTCAGCACTGCGGAAGACAGTACTCTTGCAGTTGCCCCTGAGGCAAAATCCCACCCACCCTCAGTCTGATCAGCACCGTCATCTCTGGCTACCAGTTTCTGCATTAATTTTTAAATTGCTATAAACCACTTTGGAAGTTGGGTGGCAGGGGAGGGGGGGTTGGCTGAAAGCAGGGTGAAAATATGAAATAAATATCATGTGAGAGAGACAGCGGCCGAAGAACTGTCTGAAACCAGCTCCTGCTTCCTACAACACCTAACAAGCAACTGATGCTATCAAGTCTGACAGTGCTGATCATCTGGTAGGCAATACATGTACAGTGCAGGCACAGCCTAGGCTCTGCTTATTAGTGACAAAAAAACAACAACACCTGGTAAAATACCAGAGCAGTGGGTTCATTTCTTATTCTTTACATCCATTGCTTTTGAGCACTAAGGATTTTTTGCGGCCAAAACACTGTTAGTTACATACCCCTGTGCATACCCCTGACTGAACGCATTTTAGTGGACTCTAATAATGTCTACAGTGATATAAAAGACCTTCCCTAGAGTGGCTGCCGTATGTTTTCTGTTCAACATCTGTGTTTCAAATGCTGTTCTGAGAAACAGCTGCCTTGAAGCTGTAGCAGGAACTGCTGATACTTTGGGGGCATGTCAATATTGTGCTCTTTCCACGTTGAGGATGAATTTACAATTCCAATTCAACAAAAAGTTGCTTCTTCTTTAAGGCAGAAAACTACATCTGTGCAAGTTTTGTTTCTTTCGTGTGAGCATGCTGATCCTTTTGTAAATCCTTGTGATATCTGAAAGCCCTGGTAATAAAAAGTAGTGTATTAAAGTAGATTTAGCACAGTCACAAACTGGAGGGGGGAGTTGTAAAATGTGCTAAAATTAATCTTATTTGGTGTTTGATTATACTGGACAATTTAGGTGTTGGCTTTATTCAATAGGATGAAGGAGATCACGCTGACACACTGTTTGCCAAGGGAGATCCAAGACAAAGAGTATCTCTGTGTGTGTGTGTGTGTGTGGGGGGAGCCAACAGCAGCAGAACTTGCTGGGTCTGTTCTGAGTTATCTTTCAGAGGCAAGTGAACTCTGTCTGGGCGATGCTTAGGGTTGCCAGCTCTGGATTGGGAAATACCTGGAGATTTTGGGGGTGAAGCCTGAGGAGGGAAGGGTTTGGGGAGGGAAGGGGCTAAATGCCAGAGAGCCCACATTCCAAAGTGGCCATTTTCTCCAGGAGAATTTATCTCTGTCACCTGGAGATCAGTTGTAATCCCAGGAGATCTCCAGCCACCACCTGGAGACTGGCAACCCTAGCTATACTACAGATGTTTGGAGTAGCGGGCAGAGCAACTGTTTGTTCCCTCTGTATGTCAACTCCAGGGAGGTCAACAAACAAGGAAACAATTTAGTGGATAGTGTATAGCTGACAATGTTCCTACTTCTGTGGCTTCAATGTTTATTTCAAGAGAAAAGACTTGACCAGCATTCATTTCTATGAGATGGAAACACTCAGTGTGCACAAGGGAAAGGGCTCTTGTGTACACAGAACACTATCATGGAAAAAAAGGTTTGCATACAAGAGGCTCTAAATGGCTACATTAGTATTACAAGTGGCTCATATCCTTAGTGGATTTTAACTCTGACTGCCGTAAGTGAAGCTATTTCCAGTGCAGCCAAGCCAGATTTTAGTTTTGAGTTGAAACTTGCATGTCTGATGATGGAAAGCTTCAGCAAATCATAAGAAAAACCAAAGTATTCCTCAGCTTTTATTTGAGTCTGCAACACTCACCACAGCCCAAAGTTGGGCAAGCCCTCCCAAAGGCTAGCTTTTAAGGCTTTGGGGGAACTGAGCAGTTCCTAATTTAGCCTACAGGCACAGTTCAGAAAAGCTCCTGAAGCTTTTGGAGCAAGGAAAAAGTGTGATTCCTGAGCCTGTGTGACCACAACCTGATCTAAAGCTTAGGCAACAGTCCCATTCTATATTTAAGATAAACCCATTCTCTAGCCCATATGTCTGCAGGGGCAGGGCCTCTAATGCAGGTTTGAGGTGGGTTTAGATAAAGTATTTAAATAGATTTTGCTTGAACTTAAGTTCAGCAAACCAGGAGCATCCTCAAGCTTCCTCAAGTATGCTTCGAGAATGTATAGGCTCCTGAGTTTTCTTCCATGGCTGTGTCCTGAGGGCTATCTAATGGATTGCAATATGCTCTGGAATCATAAAACCAGCTTTCAGGGCATTTATCTAATAACTTGTAGGACAGAGGTGTTGAACTCATTTGCTATGAGGGCCAGATCTGACATAAATGTCACTTTGCTGGGCCGGGCCATGTGTGCCATGAAACGTAATGCCAGGTACCAGAGATATAAACTGTATAAAGGACAGCAGCTGGTAGGCTCCAAGTTGTTGTATCCTCACTGCAAGGCCCAATGGGCTGGGAGAGGGGTGCAAACGAAAACCCATATGGGTGGACTGGAGAGCCAGTGGTGCGGCACTGGGCGGATGCTCCCACACTACTTGACTGCTGCAGACGAGGTTGTTCTGTCAGGCTGGAGCCACAATCAGAATGGCTCTGCCCACTCCCCCCTGAGCAGTCTCCTGTTCCCTCCCTTGCACTAGTTGCTTGTGGGCTGCATAAGAGCTTGGATGGGCCAGTTCTGGCCCCCGGGCCTTATGTTTGACACCCCAGTTATAGGGTCTGCATAACATAGATGAAATGTTGATGGGGCCAGTTGAAAAGGGCCTGAAAAATTGAGGTAATGAAAGTAAATGTCATGAGAAAGAAAATTAGGTAATAAAAGTAAAAACAGACTAGAAAAACTGCTACAGCTCAGGTTTAATTTTCATCCTTGATAGGCCAACTCATACCATTCTGTGGTATAATTTAACTACGAGTAAATGGATTTGTCATCTGGCAGTGCACCCTGTGGAGCCTTGCTGAATGTTGAGTCAGATTGGAACCCTGAGGATTGCATCATTCCACATCTTACTGGCGGAATGCAGAGCTCTTTTACCTTGTTCTGAGCTCCTGTAAGATCCACAACATCACAAAATATGGCCCTGGCCTTTCTCACTGGACAGGAGAGCAGGCACCTGCTTTTATGAAAATGTAAAATACTGGTAGACCTGCTCAGCATAAGCATTGCATTTGTATCCATCCATCCATCTGTCTGTCTGTCTAGCACCAGGTCTTACCTGAGTGCTGGCAGGGGGCTCCAGTGCAGCCCTATGGTCACCATAGAGGTTTTACCCAACTGCCAGAGCATCCAAACACAATTTGCCTGGCATGATGATGACATCTCTAGGTGACATTACTGCGCTGGGCACGTTGGGCGTGACAGGGCTCTTTAGGGGCAGGACTCCCCTGCCAGCCACCTGGCTGGTGGAGGATTGAAGTGCCAGAAAGCGGGTAAATCTCTGCCCCCCATCAGGGGTTCGACAACCCTAATCTCTCTCTTTCCTGATCCCCCCCCAGTTGGAGCTCAAAGCTGCTTAGAACATCACTCTCCCTCCTCCATTTTCTCAGAACAACAACCCTGAGAGGTAGATCAGATTGATAGTATGTGATGGGCCCAGGGTCACCCAGCAAGCTTCCAGGGTAGAAGTGGCAATTTGAATCCAGATTTCCCAGGATCCTAGTCCAACACTCTATCCACTATGCCATATCAGCTCTCAAAGGATCTGGATTACTATGCTTGTTATTCTGTAAGTACTATAGGCCTAGCAGGGCAACATCTTTGTTTCTGCATGAACGTCAGAATTGCCGTTAGATACAGTATTAATATACGGGTATGAAAAATGAGGCCATCCGAATATGTTTAATCATAAATTCCACATTGCATTTTAAGCTCAGCTCAGCTATGGATCTATAGCTCTGAGTATTTCAAAAGTTGTCTTATAAGCAATATTGTCTTATAAGCAATAATGAATAACTGAATATAGAAAATAAGATATAAATGAATCTATAACTGTGCAACAAGGGAAAAAGGCATACATTGGTTGCCTGGCTCCCTGCACTTGACATTTGCTTCAATTAATATGTGAAATGTTTTAACAACAGCCAAGATGGCAAATTGCTTTGTGGCAAGGTTCCATTTTATAAATATTTTATAAAGCATTAATAAATAATTGATAGAGGTTACAAGTGTATTAAGGATAAAAATGTGAACTATACAGTACTCTAGTGCAGGAGCTCTCAAACTTTTAAACTGCTTTCTGTCTATATGGGGAGAGAAATAAGTGTCCAAAGGAGAGATCCTAGGGGGGAGGGGGGAAACCATAATAAGGGGTGGTTTCATTGGCCACCAAAAGGTTCACTATGACAATAGGCTAGGGAGCTGGCTAGTGGAGGAATTACTGAAAATTTAGCACATTCTCTTCAACCTAGGCAGAACATGGAAGAAGATGGTTTGTTCTACTCCCTGTAACAAAATCTGTTAACAGCTTCCCAGAATGAGAACAGCCAGGGCTATTTTTGGGCAGGAACGCACAGGAACGGAGTTCCGGCTGGCTCCTGAGTTGGCCACACCCAGCAGGAAATTAGCATAATAGGCCACACCTAACAGCAGACACTCATTAGGATTGGCTACATTAGGGGTGTGTGGCCTAACATGCAAAGAAGTTCCTGCTACAAAAAAAGCCCAGGGTTTTGACAACAAAGTAAACAGAATAAGAAGCAAAAGGTGGGTGTGGTTGGATGACCACACTTCTGGTAACATGTGGGCTATGGCCTAATATGCTAATGAGCTGTGCTATCAGGGGTGTGGCCTAATATGCTAATGGATATCTGTTGTTGGGTGTGGCCTATTATGCTAATGAGTTCCTGCTGGGCGTTTTCTACAAAAAAAGCCCTGAACAGCAATCAGGCATATAAGAGCTACTATATGTCCATGGCTAAGAGCAAAGAGATGACATACTGTTGTGTTTTTTAATGTCTAAACTGGGAGATTTTAGGCTTCAAACTTGCCTAGAAGTGCTTTGAAGACATTTCTCTTCAGTGATGTGGTAAATCTGATCTGTATCTCTCAATTATCTCCGTATTTCTGAACACTCAAAGCCTCAGTTCAAGTATTAGTGCACATAGGTTACTATAGACAGAGCTGAACCTTGGCCCTGAACAGCTAGACCAAAGATTCAGAGCAGGCGTTGGACAGGTCTGGGGGGCATTCAGAACTAAGGGGAGGAAATGGGGGCATTTAAGATTCTAGGCAGCCCCTTATTCCCACTTGCAATGGCTCCTTACAGCAAGCAAAGGAGAGTTGTTTTATGCTGATCACTTTAGCTCTGAGGACGAAATCACACATTCTAGATTTCTTCCATCAGCTCTTGAGGAAAAATGGCACATAACAACAGATAGAAATGAAGCCTAACATTAAGGAGGTGGCTAACAACCGTCGGGTACAAGGTTCTCGTGAAATAATATACCTGTTATCTGTATATCATATACATACATATCATAAATACTTATATTAAGTGCTTGTTATGTGTTTGTTGACCACCTCAGATGTTCCTAGTACTTCCTTCTAGGTGAACCTTTCATTTAAACTGCCTGTACAGGCCCCCTCTTTTTCAGTGGCAGCTCTTGTGTTTTGGACTACCCTCTCAAGGACATGTGGAAGTAGGGTTGCCAGCCCCCAAGTCCGGGTTCCCCCGTTTCTGAGGGCTCCAATCCACCCCACCCAGCTAGCCGGCAGGGGAAGCCCCACCCCCAAGCCCCAACCCAAGCCGTGGCCACCCCTCTCTCTTCAGCTGATTGGCGGGGAGCATGTAGCCCGCCAATCAGCTGGGGGGCCCTTTCAATCTTTCAGCAGGGAGGGAGAGGGCTGTTGCAGGTAGCAGCTCTGCTCACAAAAATACCCTCTAAAGGGACTTTTTGTGAGTGGCGTGAGGGCCATGGCATGTGGGCTGATTTCCCAAGGAAGAGAGGGATGGCTGCAGGTGGCCACGGAGCTTGGGGCATCCCCACCCACCCCCAGAATGCCCCCCAAATCACCCTGCTAGAAGGACAAGGGGACCTGGCACCAGTTTTGTGTAGCGTATGAGTGTGGATTCTAATTTGGGAGAACGAGGTTTGATTCCCCATGGACACTGGGTCAGTCATAAGTTCTTTCAGAGCTGTTCTCTCAAGAGCAGTTCGCAAAGAGCTCTCTCAACCCCACTTACCTCACAGGGTGTCTGTTGTGGGGAGGGGAAGGGAAAGGGATTGTAAGCCGCTCTGAGACTCCTTTGGGTAGTGAAGGGTATGGTATAAATCCAATCTCCTCCTCCTCCTCCTTTGTGGAGGTCCCCTGAAATGCTCACTTTAAGAAATCAAGTAAGTTCTTTCAAGGTTGTTATTTTACAGTTAATTTCATAAGGAGGGTAGTGCTTTGAGGGAAAGTTTTACAGCTGTGTTTTTATTATCTCCCCCCAAAAAAAAATTAGTTGTCTGTTACCTGAGGGTCCAGATGTTTTGTAAGCCACTGTAAGTTGCTGTGGTTGCTGGGAAAGGTGGCATGTACATATTTTAATTAATAAATAGGGAGGAGATAATGTTGTATACTTTGGGGGAAGGTGATAGTGGATTAAAGGTTAAGACCCACTGTACTAGACCTTGATGATTTCTAGCTCAAGTGAACTTCTGCCCTCAAAGCTTTATAAATATCAAAGTTATTTACACCAAGGTACACTGATGTGATAATTTGGGAGAAGGTTTTGCCGTCATATTGAGATGGAGAGAAAACAAGGGAGCTAAGGATCCCCAAAATCCAAGGATGGAAAATCATGCCACTGTTGGGACATTGCTTTTAATCAACACAAGCGTTTCTTGTTGGCTAAGTGACAAGAACTGTGATTCAGTTCTCATCACCTGTCAGCAACAGTCAGGAACAAAGGCCAACTACAAGTTTCTCCTTTGTTAGAGAGGTTTGAATGTTAGTGCTTAGTTTTCACATTGGTTTGGTTCAGGCAGAAAATCAGGGGTTCATCCTCTTAGGACCCATTTGTACCTGAGACCAGTCCTGAGGTATCTGAGGACCATTTCATAGGTTGTTTTGCTAGATGGCCCAGATATTAGAACTGTCACTGTTTGTGTCAACCTTTCCAGGATGTGAGAACTCCTTCCCCTTCCCCTTGGAGCTCGCAGTGACACCCCAAGGTTTTGACAGCACATACCAGCTATTTCATCTTATTAACAGAGGAAAAGTGAGATTTAAGAGAGAGGTAACTGGTAGAGCACCACAGTTGGCACAGAATCTATTTCCATAGAGAAGAGGAATCAGTCTCTGTTGAAACCAAGCTGCATATTAAAGTAGCAACTGATTTACAATTTTTTAAAAAGCAAAGATCTTTTTGAATCCATCATGTACTAGTTAAAAATAGAAAGTTCATAGAAAATAGGACCTGCAGTTCTTCCTATCCTGCAGGCATTGTCCAAACAGACTGAGAAATATTGCAATTACTGTGGAAAACGAAAGGTCATTGGAGGCTTAAAAATGCAGCACCCAAAAGCTAACATTGTGAGTATGTCATAATCATCTTCTGTGTAGCGACTGAGGAATGACACAAACCACCTAAATATTTATGGCCATTAAAAACAATCTTGAGGTTCCACTGCATATAATCTATTCAAGGGCAGGGACAAAGAAAACAATAATTTAAAATTTAAATGTGTCATTAAACTTAAAGGACACATTCAAATGTGTCACATTTACAAGCCAAATTCTGGATGCTGTGTATTTTCTTTTTTAGGAATGGATGAAAGAAGCCCCTTAAACACTTGGATAATGAGAAGTTTGTATAAAACCATGTGTTACAGTACTGAATTCAGATCACTAGTCCTGGTCCACTGATCCTCATGTGTGCATGGTTGCTGTAGTGTCAGTTTTGACAATATAAAGCATGGGTGGGGGGAGCAAGGAATGGTTTCTCTAATGTCAGCAGTAAACCTGATTTATTAATTTACATTTTTATCCTGCCTTTCCCTGAGCATGGGTTCAAGGCAACTAACAATTCATAATCCCGGTCACACGGCGAATTTGCCGCGGGAGAGCCATGGGTGGTGAGTGGATTATCGGGGTGCGATCACACCGCAACATCTGGCAAGTGGAGCACACCCATGGCCAACCCGTGGCATACTGCCGAAAAAGCGCAATAAAAAAAACTACCTCATATGTAGTGGCAAACGGTTTGCCACGGGCTGCCTCCAGACTCCTGCAGTGTGATCGCGCCAGCCCCTCGTTAATGCGCAGGCGGGGAGGCCAGGACCCGTGGTTTGCCACCGACGCGTTGGATCACGTTCTGGCAGCTCTAATTGCACCAGAGCAATTAGCCACACCTCCCCCCCGTGTTATCCGGCCCGTGTGACCGGGGCCCATGCCATTAAAACAATGAACAATAAAAATTCCACTTTTTAGAACACCCCCCCTGCACACAGTTACATCAATGAAAACTCAAATTCTACTAACTCCCCCCAAAAAAACAACAACAAAGCAGCTTTCATTTTTCTCCTAAAGGGTTCAGAGAAGAAGCCCTTCCCATTTTCTCTGGTAGCCTGTTCAAAAAGGTGAATGCAGTAATAGAAAGGGTTCTGGGAGGGGATGAGTTTCCAACCCTGAGGGAACAGATGGTCAAAAGCTCATATAAGGAACATGGCTAGCACAGGGGCTCATATATGGAGAGATGAGTCTTCACATATGTGGATCCCAGGTCATGAAGGACTTCAAATATAACAACCAGCACTTGATACTGAGCTTAGAAACAGTAAACAAACAGATTGCTACATTTTGTACAACTTGAAATTTTCAGGCTTTCTTCAACGGCAGCCCCATCTAAAGCATCTTACTAAAATCCAACCATGAGGTATCAAAAATAGATTTGTATGGTCTACTTATTTTTTTTCCTGTGGTCCATTACTCTGTGTTAAATTTATTAAAAAGAAGACCCAGGATCTATTTAAAGCTAAAGCATCACTTGCGTTCATGAACAAGTGTCAGCTAATGCTGTTCTTATGGTGTTTCACAAACTACCAGCAAGATGACTAGGTGGACTTATTATTCCCTCCGTTCCTCCACTTGGTGTCCCCATTCAAGGCTGTTTATGGATACGAGGGAGATCCCCTGCCTTTCCTCACGGGACACGATGTGCAGGGGGGGGGAGGTGGCGGATTGGTGTGAGAACTTACATAAGGCATGGCCATTAGTGGGGAAGAGTCTTGAAGCGGCTAAGGCAGCTTATAAAGTGCAAGTAGACAATAAACGGACTGTGGGGTGGGAGGTGCACCCAGGTGATTCAGTGTATGTGTCTACAAAAAACATTAGAGGTTTACAGCCCAGTCGTAAATTAGATTGGAAGTATGTGGGCCTGTTTGAGGTGACTCGTAAGATTAATGAGGTGACTGTGGAGTCGGCCCTTCCAAAGAATCTAAAACATGTGCATCCTTTTTTTCACCACAGTCTTCTCAAAAAGGACCCGGGGCCCAACGTCTGGCGGCCACATTGTCCCCGGCTGCCCCCTCTGATGGTGAATGGCGAACAGCATTTTGAAGTCTCTTGCATCCTGACTGGGTGGATTTCGGGTCGGAGCATTGGGAGTGGGTGGAGGTGTCAGATGTTAGTGCCCCGCGCCTTCTCTGGGAGTTTCATTCTCTGTTCCCTGGGAAAACGGGTGGAGGGGGGCCCTTGGGGCAGCAGGATGTCAGCTAATGCTGCCATGGTTTGGAATGTGTGGGGTACCCAGCTCCCTCTCCTCGTATTCAGCCTCCCTTCCCCCGCATCTCATCTGCTGCACTCTGTTATCTGTTTGGTGTCCTTGAAGGCTTGGATAATTAGGACCTTGGAAGCATGTGCATTCCTCCAACAATTAGTAGGCAGCATCTGGGGTGTTTTATAGTAGGCCTAAAACTCCCATCCTTCTTGGGGAACCAGTGCAAGTCCTAGAAACTCAGGGTTGCCAGATCCTTACCTGGTGCCAGCGGGGGGTGGGAGGGAGCTCTCTGGGAGTGGGGGGTGGGATGACATCACAGTGCACGATGTCCCTGATGTGATTATGTCACTTCTGTGTGATATCATGTCGGGATGTCCTGTGGGCTCATAGCTGTTGGGGGTGGGGCTTCCACCTGCCGGCCAGCATGACATGCAGGAGCCCCCACAATCAGGGAATCCTCCACTCCCACATGGGGGCTGGCAACCCTATAGAAATTCTTACATTGACATTTTGATTCTGGACCAGATCTTGGGGGAAAGCGGCACCCTGCAGTAAATACACAGCTACCTAAAGGTAGCTTCTATACGAGTTTACTCTTGTTTGTAGGGTTGACAATGGTGGAGAGGTTTGTGTAGGATGGGTGGAGCCCAGGGAGAGGATGCATTTTGGCATCTCTTTGTTGTGCATTTTAACTTCAAATAACTGTTTGGGATATTTTGACACAGTAGGCCTGAGAGTTTGCTGTTAGATTGCTGTGTAAATCTGCAAACATGCAATTTTCCCCTGTTCCACCACATTTATAGCTTCAGCCTTGAGAAGGATAATGTATAAATCAGTGGTTTTATGTCCAGAATAAATCCCAGAACAAATGGAACAAAGTTGGCAACAATTATTCTTCGAGATACTGAGAGATGTCTAACATCACACTGTTAGAGAAAACTAATTAGATGGTCATGTGATAGCCACACCCTGAATCTCTCAAATGTGCATTGCAGTGAATTTTACCTTTTCTGAGAAGAAAGAAATTGCATTTTAAATGTAGTGTAGGGAGACAAAGAGGTATGCTTTTTTATTTATAATCTCATTTACATATGCTAGTGTTTCCTGTATAACTGTTATTCTGGTTTATTTGATTTGTTCAATAGGAACTAGAATGATTTTAAATAAAGTTCTTAAAAGACAACATTGAGTGATCATTGGCTGGGATTAGGGTTGCGAACTTCCAGGTGGGACCTGGAGTTCTTCCAGAATTACTACTGATGTCCAGACTAGAGATACCTGCTTCCCTGGAGAAAATGGCAAGTTTAGGGATGAAACTCTACTATAGATTCTAGGGGAATTCCCTCACTAGTTTTCTATAGGAACTGCTCACAAATCTCCAGATATTTCCCAGGTCACAATGGATAACCCTAGCTGGATACAAGGTTTTCACCAAGAAGTGGAATAAATAAACTTCTGGCCTCTTTCCAGTCTAGGGTTGCCAAGTTGTTTCTTCGCCACAGCGGGGGACTTCCGGGCGGCGACTGGAGTGTGCGCGCGCAAAGCACGCACGTGCCGCTCGCACGTCACCAGGAAGTGACGTTAGGACGCCGGGCACGCTGGGGGTGGGCCCACGACCATCGGAGGGAAAACCATAGAGTTTTCCCTCCGATGGTCGTGGCCCCGCCCCCAGCGTGACCGGCGTCCTAACGTCACTTCCTGGTGATGTGCACGTCGGGGTAGGGTTCCCCCCGAGGCCCGATCCGCTGCTGGCGGGGAACAGGCCTCTGGGGTGGGGGTTTCCCCGCCCCCTGGGGGGACTTGACAAGCCTATTCCAGTCAGAAGACTGGTTCCTGTAGTAAATGATTACTGAAGAGACTGATCATTCTTCATGCAGTCTTGTGCTTTAATGACTAACACATTGCTTTTAATGAGTCAAAGAGACTTTTGGTTTTCATGTGCCTGTTTTAAGTAATCCCACCCACCCCCCATGGGTAAGAGTAACTCTGTAACATCCTCGTCCACAAGAGGCCAAGGGCAGAGTGACTTGAAGCAGTAGTACCACAGTTGGTGTTAGGGGTGTCAACTTCTTCCATATGCAGGATGAGCTAAGCTAAGTTCTCTGACTCAGGTTCAAGAAGCTGGTAGGCTACCTCAGCTGACAAAAGCCCTCGTACCTTCTTTGCTCCAGTAACCCAGCAGCCTCCACGCAGTTTTGTTTCTTCGGCCATCACAGATAAAGGTTTCCATTATCAGTTCCATGAAGTTTCACAGCAAGCATTTTTTTGCATGCCAGCTGTTAATCAACTGATTCCATAAAAGGAAAACCTATTCAGCCATCAGCTCTGACACCCCCCTTTCCTTCCAGATGGCTTTCAACACTAAAAGCAATGGACTTTAATGAGTTGCTGGAAAGACAGCTACAAACAACACTCTATTTCTGAAGACTGATTCAGTGATTGAAAACTTTATTTAAGAATTTAGCTGATGGTAGAGTTACCATTCTATCTGCAGTGTCTGTGTCAGTTTCTTAAATTAAGTTTTCAAGAGCTGATTTGGCTTTGGGAAATGCAGAAATGTGGTTGAACTGTCTCCTGAGGCTTCTTATACTAAATTTTTTGTTTGTGTTTAGTGCTAATGTAGAATTAGAGAGACTACTGTGTCAGAGAGCTGGAAGATCGATGCTTTTATTACTTTGAATTGGAAAGCTGGTATACTCAATAGGACTCTAGCTGGGGGAAATGCTATCAAGAGCTTCCTTTCTCCCCTCCCACATGGTTTTCAGAAAATTGTAAAATGTTAGGAAATGTGAACTCAAATTAGCAGAGTTAATATTTCTGGCAATTTAGTAAAATCTGGCAAATTATAGATTTCTTGAACAGGATATATATTTCTCCAATAAAGCAAATGTATTACTCCAATGAGCAATGCACATTACAGTCAATTATGACATTATTGAGAATAAATTATAAAATTCTCACATTCTGACACTGAATGGTATGCAGTTTTACCAGTATATTAGCTCCTACTTTCTTGGGACTCTTTATACGAACATCATTTTAAAAAAATTAAACAAGCTGGATGCCTCAGTCCTGAGTTACACTGTGCACATGGAACTCCTGTATATGATACTGCTTCATTCACATCACTGAAGCATGAATTGTCTCATGTTGGCAACTTTCATGTACATAGTGGGGCTCCAATACCTTGAAAGACCACTGGATCAGAGGAAGAAAGATGATTATGCCTCTTGCTACAATTCACAATACAAGCATTTCTACAAATGTTTGGTTAATCTACACATATAACCAGAGGTCATTTCGGGGGGGAACGCGGGGGAACGCAGTTCCCCCGGGTTAGGTGCAGGGGGCGGGGCACATGATGAAGCCCCGCCCCCTGCTTCCGGCTGCCCTGCTTCCAGCCCTCATTCAGCCAGGAGGAGGCAGGAGAAGAGGGAGGGTAAGTTGCTTCCTCCCCGCCTCTCCCCACCCCTGCCTGCCTGGGGCCAGGGAGGGCCTTGGCGGGGCTTCCTCGCACTCCCGCTGGCCTTGCAGGTCCACCGCCGGGCCCCTGATGTCAGGGGGTGTGGCATATGCTAATGAGTTATGCTAATGAGTTCCCCTAGCTCTTTTTCTACGAAATGACCCCTGCATATAACACAGAACAGGTAGAACACATCTCTCTTATGTAAGATATGAAGACAGTAGCATACTGTTATGATTCCAGAAAATGCTAAATTATTCATGATTGTCGCCAGGCCTCGGATGGGGCCAGAACACACCGGTACGGCGCTCCGGGAGTGAGGCGCCGGGGGGTGGTGGCACATGACAAAGCCCCGCCCCCTGCTTCCAGCAGCCCTCATTCGGGCTGGGAGGAGGCAGAAGGAGGATGGTAAGTATGCTGGCGGGGCGAGGCTTTTTGGGGGGGCAGGCCACGGGGGTGGCGGAGGCTTTTTTGGTTGGGGGGTAGGCCGTGGGCGCTCTGGGCGCCACAGTGGGAGTG
>NW_015174279.1:1251597-1268069 GCF_001447785.1 Gekko japonicus
CCCATAGCCAGTAAACCAAAACAGTCCAGTGGCACTTTTAAGACCACATTCTATTCAGGAACCAGCTCTGGCTTCTCTGTGAGGGCAGATCTGCTAACCCCCCCCCCAATAGCCATTAAACCAAAACAGTCCAGTGGCACCTTTAAGACCAAGTTTTATTCAGGAACCAGCTCTGGCTTCTCTGTGAGGGCAGATCTACTAATTCCCCCCCTCCATAGCCAGTAAACCAAAACAGTCCAGGGGGCAACATCAGGGGAAGGTGTGGCCTTCTGACACACTTCTGGTGATGTCAGGGGTGTGTGGCATATGCTAATGAGTTATGCTAATGAGTTCCTGCCGCTCTTATTCTACGAAAAGACCCCTGGTTGTCGCAAACAGAACGTCTCTGGGTAACCTTTTGGGGGTCAAATTGCAATGCCCTCGGGAAGACAGAAAAAGAGAGTCAGTATGTTGGGCAATGTGGGCTGAGATGGTGGGCCTCAAGGACAGGCATTAATGGTAACTTCCCTTCTAAAGTGTATTGTGTTCAGTGATATAAATGTGTCTGACCAGCAACAGTTTGTTTCCCTCTTGGAAAAAGAGGCTTGGAATGGAAAAGAAGCAACTGCTGTGGCATATGTAGAAGAGGGTCAGGGTGCAAAAAGTTGCATGCTAATTTCTATGTGACAATACCTTATGTATAGGAATTTTACACCATTTGAAGTGGCTCTAGGAAATATCACTCCGTTTGTCAGGAAATCTGTACATCATCATCACATCATCTATCTACTATTGGCCACATGTGGCCTCCATCGGTGTATATCTAAATCTGTGGACCAGGGACACATGGATGCTATAGGAAATTTTCTGAGAACTTGTGGGACCCCCTAGGTTTGCAGAAAAATCTTTAAAAAAAAACCTATATGGGGGGGTAATTCCCCACAAATTAAAGTAGCATTCTCTGTACAAGTGCAGAGACTGCACTTACCTCCAGTGTTTACCAGCAGGACAGGGAAGCCTTGCTGGGCCCAGCAGCAGTGGTGCAGTTGGGCTCGGTGGCAGCGGTGCAGACATGGAGCTCCACTGGGCCCAGCAGCAGCAGACAGCAGCACACCCCATGGGTTGTGCTAGGCCCAGTGGTGGCCGTGCAGCCTAGGAGCCCCACTGGGTCCAACAGCGGTGGCTGCACAGCCTGACAAAGCCCCTGAATTGCACTGGGGAGGGAATTCCTCCACGAGTATCGCGGGCCCACAACCTAGCAACTCCCAGACAATACTGTGGGGACAGGGGAAGGAAGCCTTGGTGGGCCCACCTGGAGCAGCTCCAGGTGAGCTGCTGAGGTAGGGTTGCCAAGTCGATCTTCGCCTGGAGCGGGGGGCTCCTGGCTTATGTCTGGTGCACATGCGCACAAAGCGCGCGCGCACCGCATGCACGTCACCCGGAAGTGACGTGACGACGCCAGGCACGCTGGGGGCAGGGCCACAGCCATACAAGGGAAAACCATAGAGTTTTCCTTCGGATGGCTGTGGCCCCTCCCCCAGCGTGCCCGGCGTGGTCGTGTCACTTCCAGGTGACGCACACGTTGGGGAGGAGTTCCCCCGGGGCCCGATCCGGCGGCACCGGGGAACGGGTCTCTGGGGCAGGGGTTTCCCCGCCCCCTGTGGGGACTTGGGAAGCCTATGCTGAGAGTGGGGAAGGGGGGAAGGAAGCCACAGTGAGCCCGCCCAGACCAGCTCCTGACAAGCTGCTGGGAGGGGGGGAGGCAGTGGGCACACCAGTTGCAGGGGAGCCTGGGAGCTGCACAAGGCCCAGTGAGAAAATTGGGGGGGAGATGGGATTCCCTCTGTGAGTATCATGGGCCCCCACTTGTATATTCTAATATACAATATACAAGTTGGCCAAATCTAAGGATACCTAAACCTCTGGACCGATAAATGGACAAGACAGATCTTATTACAAAACTGAAAAATGTCTCAGGTTTGAAGAAAAAAAATCACCAGTTTGGTGTAGTGGTTAAGTTTGGTGGTTAAGCCAGTTGTGTAGTGATTAAGTGCACGGACTCTAATCTGGGAGAACTGGGTTTGATTCCCCACTCCTCCACTTGCACCTGCTGGATGATGAGCAGTCCTTGAAAAAGAGCACTTTCTGTCAGACCTCTCTCAGTCCCACCTACCTCACAGGGTGTCTGTTGTGGGGAGGGGAAGGGAAAGGAGTTTGTAAGCTACTCTGAGACACTGTTGGGTAGTGAAGGGCGGGGTATAAATCCAATCTCTTCTTCTTCATTAAAAAAAACCCACCTAGAAATGGTAAAAGGGCACCTGCAGCTTTAAGAAACAGATGCCCCTTGTGCTGCTGCTGAGCAACCACAACAGGCTTGGTTTCTGACAGTAAAAGCTACGGGAAGGAGGCAGGACCCTGTTCAGGACTGTTTTAGCCTTTGAGGGGGACTTACAGGGCCAGGCCAGCTGACTTTATACTAATAGCCAACTTGACACTGCACAATTTACATGATTCACTCAAGTGCAGTTACTTGCTACTGTTCGACAGCAGCCACTCCAAGGAAGTCAGTGTGGTGTAGAGGCTAGAATGTCAGATTAGGTCCTCAAAACCCCATTGTGCCATGGAAACTCACTGGGTGACATTGGGTCAGTAACACATTCTCAGCCTAATTTACCTCACAGGCAGGGGTGGGCTGGCTACTAAGAGCACCAGGACTCCTCCCAGTGGGCCAATGGCCTCTGCCTCGCCTGGGCTGGGTTAGCGCCATGACAGCATGGCTGAGCCTGGCCTGCCTGAGCCCCATGCAAGGTGAGAAGGCAGTGCTGAGCCCGCCTAAGGCAAGTTGGGGAAGGCGGCTTCCAATCTGCTTGAGGTGAGGTGAGGTGGGGGAGGTGGCACCTGGCCTGACCTGCTTGGGGTGAGATGGGGAGAGCTGGAGCTTGGCCTGCCCAAGGCAGTGAGGCAGGTGGCTGTGCCCAGCCTGGCTAAACAGAGCCCCACACAAATCGAGGCAGGCTGCAGCTCCCAGCCCACCTGGCCTAGGCACTGCTGAAGGTGTGGCCAGGGAGAGAGAAAGAGAGACGAGCCCAGCCCATGTGAGGCGAGGCTAGCAGTGGCACCCAGCCCATCCAGCTCAATCCCTGTGTGAGTGAGTTGAGGCAAGAGAAGTGGCAGCATCCAGCCCAACTGAGCTCTGCATGAGGCAAGGGAAGAGGTGACATCTGGCCTGCCTGAGGTAAAGGAGGCAGTGGTGCCCAGCCTGCCCAAACATCACATGAAGCAAGAGGCAGCAGCACCTGGCCCACCAAAGGCAGGGGAAGTGATAGTGAACTCTGAACCTGAATGCTGTGCAAGGAGAGGGTGATGGTGATGCCTGGCCCATCTGAGCCTCACATGAGGCAAGGGAGGTGGCGGCACCTGGCCCACGTGAGGCAAGGGAGGTGACAGAGCCTGGCCCACTTTGAGCCTCATGAAAGGTGAGTGAGGTGGTGGCACCAGGCCAGTGCTTGTGAACTCTGCCTAAGGTGAGGGAGGAGGAAGGAGGTGGTGCCTGCCCTGCCCTGCTGACCTCAGCCAGGCTTATCTGAGCCTGGTGCAAGGCAAGGTAGCACCCAGCTCAGCCTGCCAAAGCCCCATGCAAGATGGGGGGCAGATAAAAGGTTAGTTGGTGGGTGGGAAGAAGAGAAGGAAGCAGGGAAAGGTGAGGATATGGGAGATGTCAGGAGCAGAGAAAGAGGAAATAGAAAGAGGCAGAGAAAGGGAGATGCCATGGGGTCTTTAAAGGAAGAGAAAGAGGAAATAGTGGGAGAAATAGTGGGGGAGGGAATGAGATACTCTTTGTAAGTGCTTGTGGGTTCCTGCTTGTTGTTTTCTATACCTGTTGTGGCCTTCTTCCTTGCCTGTGCAATGCAGAACTTTATAAACATAATAATGTTATCTCTACATATTCTGCTACACCATATTCCTCATATTCATGGCTATGGGTCAATTTTTCTTACCCTTTTCCCCATCATTGCATTAACTGTTCACATACTTTCTTTGAACATTATTATGAAGTTCATCGTTACCATGTTTAAAATTGCCTAATACCCTTTAATCTCATGGTCATGCTGCGTCTACAAGGCTTTCTTTGTTATAATTTTAAACTAACTCTATCCAGCTTTGAGGGGTTATACTATTATATGGTACATAAAGCATTCCAAATGTTTGGAGTCAGTTCATTAGATATGAATATATTTGATTGACCATACACAATGCTAAAAGGCTTAGCATGTTATGACCTGGACTAGCTAATCCTGTCATATAAACCATTAAGCTTTTATTTGGAAAGTCTGATAATGTCCCATCAGTATTCTGCTCAAAACTTAATTGAATACAGTTTTTTTTAAAAAAAGCTCAGTTCTCTAAAACACATGAAATTAATCAGAGATAATGGAACTTATGGAAAAAACAGAGAAAGATCTTTTCCCTTTATTATTGAATATTATTCAGAAAACAGGAGGTGGCCATGCATGATACCAAATGGGTTCTCCCTGTATTCACTCTTTAATGTTTCCTGTGTCTGCTCTTCTTAGGCATAATAATGCACTTCAAAGGGTGGATGTAGCATGAGCCACAGTGAGTACTTGATGCCATTAATCACTACTATTTGTAATTCATTCATATAGCATTTTCACTTCTGATGTCACCATGCTGATTTCAGTTCTAATGCATTTTGTTCTAATGGTTTCTGAAGACTGCCTTCAACAAAAGAAGACTGGAATATAATTTTATCACCAAACATTGCCAACATCTTGTTCTGTACTTTCAGAATTGTGTTTTAATAAAAAAAGGTATGAAATTATATTTGACCTTTTAGCTCTTACAAAACCCTAAATATTTCAGCTCTAGCATGCATAAAGGAGGAAGACAAAACTGTAAAAAACCATCAGTCATTAATCTACTACGGCCCCTGCCACACGGCAGGGAAAACACAGGGAAAAGTGCGGCTTTTAAAAGCCGCACCAAAGTTGAGACGCCGCGGCGGGATCCCACGGATCAGATGCCGGGGAGGAAGAGTCGGATGGGAGGGGGAGGCTGCCGAACTGTGCATGCTCGGGCATGTGCAGTACGGCCGGGGGCCGGGATGCACCGGTGCAAGGACGTACTGGTCGATCCCACAGCCTGGCTTGAGGCGCTCCACTCGGAAGAACCACCTAGGTTCTTTTTTAGTGCGGGTTTTTGGGCGGGAGGGGCGGATCGGGGATGGGCAGGCAACGATTCCCAGGGAGCGGTGGCGCAGGCTGTAAATGCAGCCTGCTTTAACATCTGGCCGAACATCTGTTCGAGCCCCACCATGGCCGGAGTGAGCTCCCGGCCTACGTCCCAGCTCCCGCCCACCCAGCGGTTCAAAAGCCCGTTAAAGGGCAAGTAGATAAATGGGGATGGCCTGCGGAGATACAGCAGAAAGCGGCTGTCGCTAGCAACAGAAGGCGTGGAAGATGTCATCTCCCGGCACGGCGGAGCCTACTGGACAGAGCCGAGGCCGGGAGAGACGAATCAACACGCCGAGAAAGCTGCCTCTCCGGAGAAGCGCCACGAGAGAGACGTCCTGCTGACCGAAGGAAGACAGCTGAGAGCTGAGGAAGCCGGAGGCCGGAGGCCAGAAGGGAGAGCCGCCACCACTGGGGTGCTAGGTAGGCTGACCCAACCCCTGAGAATGTGCCCATAGTTAGGGAATTACAAAGTGACTAGCACTACAAACTGTAAACCGCCCAGAGACCCCCATGGGGGGGTTAGGGCAGTATATAAATCGAATGATAAATAAATAAATTTTAAAAATGTTGCCGTGGGATTGCACCTGTTTGCTTCGCCCCCGTTCCGTCCCGCTCCCAGCCCAAAACCCCTCGTGTGAACAGGGCCCATGCTTGCTTTGGAATGACATACCTTAAGATAAATTTGGTGTAATCAATGAATTCCAATGAATTTGATTTCCCACCCTCCCACTTTAAAATTATAGCCATATTCTGAAACATATAAGACTTCAGTGCAGCTCAGATCATTTTTACTAATTTCACTGGCTGATAAGTTTTGGAGTGGATCTGGGTTAATAAACTGAATCTTCACCTGGACAAGATGGAAGTGCTACTGGTGATTGAAAGGTCTGACCCAGGATTTAAGGTGTCATCCATTCTGGATGGGGTTGCACTTCCCTTGAAGGAACAGTTCCATAGTCTGGCACTGGGACTCAGGCCTACTGCTGGATAAGCAGGTGGCAGCTGTGGCCAGGAGTGTCTTTCTCCATATATGACTGGTTAGCCAGCTGCAGTCTTTCCTGGTCAGAAAAGATATGGCCACTGTGGTGCATGCCCTGGTTACATCTTGATAAGATTACTGCAACAATGCACTCGTCATAGGGCTGCCCTTGAGAACTGTTCCAACCTCCACATTTACCTCTGAGGGGATGGTGGTCTCCAGACCACACCAGAGAAGCTGTCAAGGGAGGACAGCAGAAGCCCAACCTGACACTGCAAGAGCAATTTCCTGACTTGCCACAATGCTCAAGGGCTGGTAGCAGAGGCACAAGGCAACAATGGTGGCAGAGGAGCAGCAGAACCTGCCTCAGGCAACAGCCCATTTCTCACTGGTTGTGGGAGCCAGAAAGGCTTCTTTGGAAGGGCAGAGCAGGGAACAGGCTCCAGTGACCTCCACAGGCCAGCAATGGCTAGAGGAGAAGCCCTATAAGGCTTCCCAGAGAGAAAGGGGAAAAGGAAATGGGATCCCAGGCAGGAAGCAGCCTATTGGGACTGGTGACTGCCACTCCCATAAGCCCATCCCCCAGGATAAGAAGAGTGGGTGAGACCGGAGTTGTCTCACCCCCAGGCAGCCCTTTAAAGGGTACACCTTGGGAGAGTCAGGGAGGAAGAGCCAGACCTCACCTCAGGCAACCAGGGTGAGGTAATTGGCAGGAAGAAGAAAAGGAAAAAAGTGCTGTAAACCACCCCCCTTCTCTGTCTTTTAAGGTTCTTCTACCAGGGCAAGTCCTGCTAAAGAAACCCTGGTGGAGGAGACAGCCCTGGACTCCAGACCAATGCCAGAGTCCAACAGTATGGTTCATAGATGTCAGAAACAAGCTGAAGACATATGGGGGGGGGGGTTGGTAAAGGTCTCTGGTAAAGAACTCTCTGGTAAAGAACACTGGTAAAGAACTCTCCAGAATTCCAAGACATTCAGGTGGAATGCTGTGATTAGTCAGTGGTTCCATACTCAGATGACCTCTCCTCTTTATTGCTGCTTCTCATGCTCCAAGTAATCTGTCACAGATTAAGTCCTTCAAACAAGAACCACTGTCAATATTAGTTCCCTTAAACAACAACAACAACAGCAACAACGTCATTTAAAAACAAACTGCTTGCTTGCTTTAAAAAGCTGAGATGGAAATATGTTCCAAATTTTGCGGAAATAATTCCACTTTTCCTGCTTACTGTCATATTCATCTATCATTCTTTGGTTTTTAATCTCGTCACTTTGGCAAAGATAGCATCCTGTTTAATTGCTAATTATTCTTTTAAAATCTATTTAGACAGATTAATTATTTTGCTTAGTGATTTAATAACAACAGCACTTTGATTTTTGAATTAATTGGTGCCTAGAGGTAGGAAGTGTTATTAGTAAGCATTGCAAACCCAGTTTTTACGGATGGGAAAATTAAAGAAGCTGATGAGACTCTTGATATCTACCACTATATATCAGCAACAGAATGACAGCTTGGCCCCTTTCACATTTTCTGCTAAGGGTCATTCGATATTGTCTGGCACAGGAGCAAGCTATGCACCGCACTGACACCTGTACATGCTTGCTAACAATGGAATATTTGGCCTTGTGCCAGACAAAATGGCAGTATTTTACTACAGATACCGCAAATCTTTTATATCAGAAGGGTAAGCACCCTTTCACTCTGCATGATAAGAATTTTAGTTGAATGCATTTGTGCAAATGCAATAGACTGGTAATTGCTTGACCATTTAGGCCACATTCTGCAGCAATCCATGGAGCTCACAAAGAAGCTGTGCAAGATACCCACAGATTAGTTTGCAGAAAACTTTTAATGGTGTTGGAATCTTTGCAATTGCACCATTATTTTAATAAGAATATCCACGTGTTGCTACACCAGAGCCAGGGGAATGTCACCTTCCTTTGCTCTGAAACAGTATTCTTAAAATACTAATACCAGCAGTTTGAAATGTTCAATTTATGAACAGTAAGTGTGGCAACAATGTAATATGTGTGAGCTCTTCCTAGTACCCTATCCATTTAGCTTCCACATCTTATAAAGGAGGCTGAGTTTTACAACAATAATAACAAACAGGCCTATAGCCAGGATTTAGTAAGTCAGGGGGCCTTTAAATAACTCGGGGGGCACAGCTGTCACAAAACTAAAATTAAAATTTTAAAAACTCACGCTTGCCTGTTGGAGCAGTCAGAGCAGGCAGCCACTTAGCCATGGAGGCATCCCATGGCAGGGCAAGGGGCTCCGGCAATAATAGGGTGAGGGGGCGGGGAAGGAAGCCATGCTTGGGGAAGGGGTGGTGGGGGCAGCACAGAGCCTGGGCTAGATGGAAGGTGTGGGGCCTTGGCAGGAAGTCAGGGGGCCGGGCCCCTAAATGCCCCACTGTAGCTACAGTCCTGATAACAAAGGACTATAATAACAAAAAATACAACAAAGGCTATAATACAGTGGGCTGAAATTTCAAGTGGGTCTCACCCCATAGCAAGGCACCATTACCCTTTTGTAAGGTACTGATCCCTAGCAGACAAACATTGTTGTTTTCTGTAGATTCTCTGAAAAGTTTGTTCTAGATAGCAACTTTAGTATCCCATGAAGCCATTAGCAGATAGTTTAATCAAGGCTTGGATGTAAAGACTAAATAATAAATAAAGCTATTGACATTGACATTAACGGAAAGTCTGGTCTTTTGTGTTTCATATGTGTACCATCTGAGGATTTATAATCTGACAGACTGCTTTAAAATAGGACAATAGGGGAATGTCACCTTCCATTGCTCTGAAGCATTAATCAAGGAGGCGGGTTGGAATAGGCTTTCCAAGTTAGATGCCAGCCTTATTGAGTCCGGAAAAGGAATGAATACTTGACAGTTCTAAAAAGTCATGATTGACAGAATAGTTATTCTGGTCTGTTAGTATGACTGAAATATTCTGCTTCAATGACAGGCTGAAAAACTGAAGGGTTATCAAAGCAGGATGTGTTCTGGTAACACAAAAGGAGTTTCATTTGATACTGAAGTACAACATGCATTTTATGAAACAATTGTCCTTATGTTGGAGCTTTTATGAATATATGAGGCAGTATGGGCTCAAAACTACATGCATGATTATAAGTGAGGGTTGCCATCCTCCAGGTGAAACCTGGTGATTTCTGGAAATTACCACTGATTTCCAGGCTGCAGGAATTAGTTCTCCTGGAGAAAATGGCTGCTTTGGAGGGTGGGCTCTATGGAATAACATCCATGCTGAGCTCCTTCCTCTCCCCAAATCTGCTCTCCCCAGGCTTCACCCCCAGCTTTCCAGGAATTTCCCAATCTGGAGCTGGCAACGCTATTATAAGGCTGCCAGGTCCCCTTGTCTTGCTGGCGGTGAGATCTGAGAGGCATTCTGGGAGTGGGCAGGGATGTCCCTGATACGCTAATATCACCCAGAAGTGACATCACGTCAGCAACATTGGGGGCGAGGCGAGGCGACGCCTTGGTTTTGGGGCGAAACTCTATGGTAGAATCAAGGTCAAACCATAGAATTTTGCCCCAAACCCAGAACATCACTGCACAACCTCCCTGACGCAATGATGTCACTTCTGGATGATGTCATCACATGGGGGATGTTACTGTTTGTGGACAGGTTTTCCTCTGCCAGCCAGCTGGCCAGCGGCAGGCAGAAGCCCCCAAAACCGGCGGATTCCCCACCCAGACCTGGGGAATGGCAACCCTAGTTCATCTGACATCAGTTAGACAAGCTTGGGCAAGCTTTTCAGAGTTTCAGCCTACTGCCTTTATTCTACAGGCTCTATCCACTCAATTAAAACAAGCAAGTAGGTGTTCACAGTCAATAGTGTGTACTTCTTCCACTGAAATGGAGTGCCCTGTGCAAGGTAGATCACTCAGAAAATCATATTTGTGGAAGAGAAATTTCATAGAATTGTAGAATCACAGAGTTGGAAGGGTCCATACAGGCCATCTAGTCCAGCCCCCTGCTCGATGCAGGATCAGCCTAGAGCATCCCTGACAAGTTCTTAAAGACTGCCAGTGAGGGGGAGCTCACCACCTCCCTAGACAGCTGATTCCACTGTTGAATAACTCGTACTGTAAAAAAGTTTTTCCTAAGATCCAGCTGATACCTTCCTGCCCTTAATTTAAACCCATTATTGTGACCTCTGATGCCAACAGGAACAGCTCCATGCCCTCCTCTAAGTGATAGGCTTTCAAATACTTAAAAATGGCAATCTTTTCCCCCTCAACCTCCTCTTCTCCACACTGAACATTCCCAAGTCCCTCAGCCTTTCCTCATAGGCCTTGGTCTCCAGGTCCCTGATTATCCTCATCAGCAATACAACATATGTTTAAAGTGGTTGGAGATTTGAAACATAATTTTAACAAACCATTTCTAATTTTTTATCATTATAGTTAATAGAAAAAAGGAAGTGAATAACTTATGCATATGATTTTTATGTAGAGTCGGACTCGACTGTGCGACTGAACAACAAACAACAAAGGGGTCTCTTAGCTTGAATCGGACAGTTTTCGAAATTCTGATTGGCTATCTATATTCAGTGATTTCATACTAAACTACGTACCACATTTCTCAACATGTCCTTCTCTTTGTAGACTGACAAAAGACTACAGTATGTTAATAAACTGCTTTTTCTGTCTTCCTTTGTCACATTGACAATTATATTAAATGTCATGATACTATACTCAAAGGCAGGGCATTGGTCTCAAGGAATCCAAGACATCAAACTCAATTCATTGACAGATTCATTCTTATTCCAAGGCAGGCTTCTAGAATTTAAAGATATTGCTAGAGTCCTCTTAAGCCAATCGATGAATACAATGAATTTACTGAATCACAGTTTAATGCTTCAAAAGGGAAAAAAAATATTTGCCACACGAAAGAGGCAGATGGTATACTTTATTATCAGAATTCTGTAAGTCATTACTGTACCTGTCTAATTTTCCTCTTATGACTAGTAGTTGAGATGCACTTATTTCCACTTAAGGCACAATCTCTAAAAGAACATCAAGTCAAAGAAGAATGTATTTTAAAAGCATAAGAGGATATAAATATGCTCATCAATACATTGAGGCCAGAAAAAAAAGCTTTCCCCCCCTCTATCAGAAGAAGAGTGAAATTCTACAATAAAGCATTCCAAGGTGATTTGTCACCCCTCCCCAATTAAATTAATGCGAGGGGATAAAATACATATTTAAGAAATATATAATAACATTTTAATCTGATACTCCAGTAATCACATTGTTTCCAAATAAGAGTATTACAACTTAAGATACTCTAACTGGTGATGCTACAGGAACTGAAGCCTGGCAGCTCTTAGATTCAGACTGGGGAAGGAATTCTCCCCAGGTCAAATTTGGCTGAGAGTTACTTGTTTTATTGCCTGTCATTATGTCATCCAGGTCCCCTTTTTCTGTTTCACTGCTTTTTCAATTGAAGCAGGTAGCATTAGCAAACTTTGTCTTCTCATAGACAACATGCTAAAATTGTCGGTAGGCTACACTGATTTGCTCAAGTGCAAGAACAATCTTGCTTGTAAGTCAACTCATTATATTGGTAAAATTGTGCACTAAGTGTACAGCTAATGATGACACCTCAGTACTTCAACAAATACAGAGTCAATATTCTCAAGACTGGAATGTATCTGTTCAAAACTGAGAAATACACTTAGGCCTCTCTACTACATACATATCCATCTTCCGGAATTTTCCACAGCCAATTGGACATGGACTGAGCTTACATCTCTGTATGCATTAAGCTCTTTCTTACTGTCAGTTGACAGAAAGTAATTGCTAGCTTCAGTTTCTGTAACAAGAGCTTGAGCATCATATATAGCATGCTTGAAAATAAAAACAGAAAGTCCAGAAATATGCATGGGAATTTTAAAATTAAGTGTTGTTACATATCTATATATCTAATAGCCACTCTCTGCAGATACTTATTTCTACCAACAGAGGGCTCACTCTCCCCCAACAGCTTTTCCTGCATAGTGAGAAGACTTCCTGGGTTTGCAGAAAAATCCAAAAATGACCTGAGGGTTGGGAGGACGACTGGGTTTCAAATCATGGTGGGAAGGATCATCTGCAGGAGGACGAGACAGAGATGCTGAAGGTCTTGACCTGTAGGACGATCTCGATCTATGAGCACAGTGGGATAAATATCAATCCCAGTCGGAATAGCCCGCTGGAGTCAACCATGGCATGGATGGTGGATAAGCCCACCTGCCGTTGATCCCAAGACAGAGGTGGTGTGGGGGGTAAGAAGACTCGGGGGGATCGACTTCTGGATCATGGACATCTTGGAGACAAAGTGGCAGCCTGTCTTTGAGAGGAGCCCATATAATCTCGGTTGTCGATATCGACAGATTAACTGTGCAGACGTGGAGGATGACGCTGCGTGTCGCATGAAGCATATTGGTGCCGACATGGATCGATGTCGGGAGCTTCCGATACCGTCGACGCCGACGACGGGGAAGGAGACGGAGAAGGCTCTGCATCCATTTGATGACTTAGGAGCTCTACCGTTTCGATGTCAGAGTAAGGACACTCCATTTGGTAGACAGGGGAGTCCAAGATATGGATAGTCGGTATCGGTGGAGGGGCTTGGGCCTCCGGTATCGATACTGCTGTTAGAGCAGGAGGCACTTTAGGGGCATCACCCAGTGCAGATAGCACTTCCCCTTCTTTGCCACCTTAAGGGACTTAGAGGAGCCCTTCTTTGCGGACTTGTGCTCCTTACTTGGTTTGGCCTTCTTTTTCACCAGTGTGGAAGCGGAGGATTGCGCCTTCGATGCCAGAGGCTTCGGCGTTGGTTGGCTGATATCAGAGGCAGGCCTCAATGCTGGAGTCGTTGAGGTTGATGGTTTCTCGGCGTCCATCGCTGAGGAAGGATGTAGGGCCGATTCAAGCAGTGCCACTTTAAGGCACGCAGATCGGTTTTTTCGGGTCTGGTTCGAAAACCGAGCACAGTGGAAACAGGATTCAGGTCGATGAGACTCTCCAAGACAAAAAATGCAGAGGGTATGACGGTCAGGAGGAGCAAGTTTACTACCGCAACCCTTGCACCTATTAAAAAAGCCCCACTTCTTCTCCATAAAAATAAAAGTGAAAAAGAAAGAAGGGGTGGGGGGGGGTAGCCCGAAGGCCCGACTGAGGGAAAGCGGCAACCTCCCCCTCAGTAGAAAATAAAGTTGGGTTGTTTTTTTTAGTTTTTGAAAGAATAAATGAAGAAAAGGAATGAACTGAGGAAAAAATTCAAAGAGCCGTGAGGCAAAAAGCCAAAACACGCGAACCGATCAGACCGACGAAGAAAGAGGTCTTTCCAACACAATGGTAAGAAAGGAACTGGCAGGATGTCCGCGCCCTCCCCTCTGGGCATGCACGGTGGGGGTTCCTGTGCATGCCCGAGCGACCGGGCGCGAAAATTCGTTAAAGAGCTTGCTACAATGCCGATCGATCCAGCACGTGTGCACTGAATCTCATGGGTGTGAAGCACAGAGACCACGTCGAAGATCAGGAAAGTACACAATTGAACTATCATTCAGGAAATGTGTACCTGTCTTGGGCAGAAGGTGAATTCAATTGAGGTCTCCCTAACATATATCTGCCTTAAGCCACAGATATTGATTAATACACAATTTCAACTTGGTCCTATATTGATTTATTATTGCAATATTTTTGCAGTGTCGAGAGCCATTGTGTAATAGTTATGACTGACCACTGAAGAAGTTAATATGGCCAAAATGCATCTGATCAGGGCTGCATAAGGTCTTTGAGTGTATTGTATGTTTTTAATCTGTTGAGGCTACATGAGGGCCTTTAATTTAAAAAAAAAATCTTGTAAATACATATTGGTATTTTTTTATAACTGTCCTATATCTATATTTTATATGCATTTCTTTTAATGTTGGGCCTGTTAATTTAGATTCATTAAATGGCTCAGAGCCATTTAAACCACTGCTTTCTGATCCCCGCGAAAAGTGGGTTTCCAAACAGCTGAGTGGCAGGGACCATTTAGGGACCCGTGAAAAGCCATGGGGAACAGAAAGCAGGAGTTTAAACTTTAAGTGGCTCACAAACTGATATGAGCTGATTTGGTTCACAAACTGATGTATCAGTTCATGGTTCAGTTTGCGGTTATCAGCTACAAATCACAAACCATCCCCAGATTTCACTTTAATAAAAATGAATATTTTTTTCCTCTGACCAATAATTGCCTTTCTTCCTGTATCTCTAACTGGTAGTAGATAAAATAGCACTGGATAAAAATAGGCATTTTTATAACTGGAGGTTCTTTTACATGCCTTTTTTCTTCCTCTGTAGTTGTGATGATGAATTTGAAAACATAACAGTGGAATCCTCAAAATACATAACAATACATAGCAAGAAGAATGTAAACGCTTATGATTTCTAAAGACTCCACTGCCTAGGGGCTCTACTGATCAATTATGTGATACTTTCATGTCTCTTGTCCCTGCTAAATGCAAAGCAACTACACAACCAAGTTGCTTTGACTTCTAAATAAAATTACCACTGCTCTCTGAAAGATCTGAGACTAGAGTATTAATATTCATGACTCTCTAAAGACATGCTTAAGCTTCTCTCACTCTCTTCCCTAATCTCTCCAACTAGCCTGCATTTCAATTTACCACAATCCAAACTCATGAAATGAGTTAATCACATGCACAACTTCATCATTAACATACTTAAGGGCATGCTTGACCTTTTAGGCACGTATTTAAATCTTCTTTAATGCATATGTGCCTTTCTGAACTAAGGTGCACCTAATTACTAGATTTCCTGGGAAAGTCAATTGGGGCGGGGGTCAAAAATTCCAGCAATATTCCTTTCTGCCACGATCTGTGACATTGTTAAGGGTCTAGCAATTCTTCATAAGCAATAGAAAACCAGCTTGATTCTGTCTTGAATGCCAGTTGGGAGATTCCAGGAGCCCATTCAAACATAAAGAATCCCTGTTATTCTTCTTTTAAAAATCTAGGTCACATAGAACTGAGTGAGGATAAATAAACATTTTATCGTGCGACTGTTACTCAATAGTTGAGCTGGATCCAAATGTCTTTTACCACAGCTAATATCTCTGTTGCTAGATAATTACATTTCTCTCCCTAGGTATCTGCTACTCTGCATGAGATTTTCCTGTACAGCGAGTGTTCTTATTGCTATTTAGAATGTACTGTAGAATCTGAGTTCATGAATTGATGCTTGCAGAGAACAACAAATGAAGGAGGACAGGAAGCAGCCAGACACCCTATCCTTGTGGCTGGATCCAGCTCAGCCGGGAGCGTCAAGATGCCAAGGAGGAAACCAACAGAGGGAAGGCAGGATGAGGTCAAAAATCCCTCTCCAGGTCTGGGAGACTGTCCCAGCTGAGAATGCCCATCAGCATCTTGGTGGTGAATTTTAATAGTAATTTGTATTAGATTTTGATTCCTGTGAGCCACTTTGGGGGACTTTTTTATTTTAAAACCCTCCACACACTTAAAGAAGCAGCAAAAATCTAAAATAGCATTGCGTATAACAGGATGTGCATGCAAAAGGACCTGTTTCTTTAAAAAGAAAACAGTGGGAAACAGACCACAGAAATGAAATCTACCAGATTTCTGGGAAATGAAATATGACTTCATCTGGCACCAAAGACTAGATGAAGGGTGTTTATTTATTTTATTTAAAACATTTTGATGCTACTTTTCCACCCAAATTAGGGCCCACAAGGTGGCAAACAATCAAAAGACTGGTGCTTGTCCATGAGCAAATGCAAACTGTTGCCCCTTCCCCACATCCTCGAAGGAAATCACAAGTATTGGGAGCCTATTAGGAGCCAGCATGGGAGCGCTGGCCTATCAGGGACAGTTGGATGGACGAGGTTGAGGGCAGCAGCCATTCCTCAGCCATCCCAGCCAAGGATGAGCTCCCAGCAGTGGTTGGATTGGTTGGATTGATAATTTCCAGTAGCAAGCCATGGGATGAGATTGGAGGGCAAAAGGGGGCTGTGCTTGGGAGGCAGTAAGGGGAGGGGGCTCAACTTACCCTTTTTCTGTGGCTCTTGTCGAGGTCTGGAGGTCTGGAGCTGAGGGCCTGGCACCTGGATACCTCCAGATGGCCATGAAGTGGGATGGGGGAGGTCTGCATGATGTTGGCCTCAACAGGACCCGCAGAGGGTTGGGAGCCATGCAACCCCCCGGAGAACTAATGGGG
>NW_015174279.1:1268110-1279563 GCF_001447785.1 Gekko japonicus
TGGGGTGCTGGGAGGCCTTGTGGCTGGGGCCCGGTTCCTCGCTGGATGACAGGCCTCTATGTGGACTTGGCACACACTGCCGGAGCCTGGCAAGCTGGGTCCCTCTGGAATGGAGGCGGCTGGATCACGGCCACTTTCAAATGGGGGGGGAGGCCCAGACATAAATGTAGTAAAGATGGGGGGCAGTGGACTGGGGACAGGTCTGGGTCACAGCTGGAATGGAGACGGCACTGGTCGCCCTCATAGAGGCACCTGAATTGGGGCGGGACGACGGTGCAGTTGTTGTTGGACCTGTCAGTGGCATTCGACATGATCAACCACGAGCTACTGACCCACCACCTCGCCGACATGGGGATTCAGGGGCTTGGAGGCCCAGGTAGCAGCCACTGCCAAGGCATCCTTTTACCATCTCTGGCTGATCAGGCAATTGGTTCCCTTCCTCGAACGCAATGATCTGGTAACAGTGATCCACGCTATGGTCACTTTGAGGCTGGACTACTGCAATGCTCTCTACATGGGGCTGCCCTCGGTGCAACTCTGGAAGCTGCAGCTGGTGCAAAATGCGGCGGCCAGGCTGTTGACGGGTCTCCCTATGCGGGAGCACATCCAGCCAGCACTAAAGACATTGCACTGGCTGCCAATAGCCTACTGGATTCGCTTCCAGGTGCTGTTTTTGACCTTTAAAGCCCTTTATGGTCAGGGACCTACCTACCTGAGGGACCGCCTTTCCCCATATGTTCCCCAGAGAGCACTACGGTCAGGGTCACAAAACCGCTTGCCCCCCCCCCCCGGTCCTAAGGATGCCAGGCTGGTATTGACCAGGACCAGGGCATTTTCTGTATCAGCTCCAACTTACTGGAATGAGCTTCCAGATGAGATCAGGGCCCTGCATGACCTCTCAAAGTTCTGCAGGGCCGTGAAAATGGAACTCTTCCATCAGGCATTTAGGTAAGGAGCTGCACGTCACCATCTATGCCCTGTGCTGATTTTACTGCCAGCCTGAGCCCGCCGAGAGTGGATGTACCGCTGATTGTATGTTTCTAAATGCACTTTACCCAGGGATCATTTCATAGAAAAAGAGGTGCAGGAGCTCATTAGCATAACTTATTAGCATAACCTATTTGCATATACCACACCCCATGATCTAAGAGATCTCTTAGATCCAAGCCCTGTCCCTCTTGCCCTGGGCGGGGGGGGGGAAGAAGGCTGAAAGGGGTGTGGATCCATTAGACCCAAGCCCCTTTCAGCCTTGTAGTGGTTCGGTAGGTTCATATGGGGGTATGCAGTCCTTCTGGTCTGCTGTTCCAAATCCACATAGGGCTTTAAAGATACTCTCGAATTGGAGGAAAGGCATTGCAAGGATTTCATTTATTTATATATTTAATTTATTTATTTGATTTATATACCGCCCTCCCTGCAAGCAGGCTCAGGGCAGCTTACATCACATTTTAATAAATACAGTTAAAACACTTTAAAACACCATTATATAAAAAAGAATAGAGTAATAAATACCATATAAATGGTTGGATCAGATGTCAAGTTAACTAAAGTGCAACAGTGGGCACCTCCAGTCACTGATGTTGGAGGATTGGCCATGAGAGGGGAGGGGCATCCGCCCCCTCAGCCAAAGGCCCGGTGGAAAAGCTCCATCTTGCAGGCTCTGTGGAATTGTAGTAGATCCCGCAGGGCCCTGATCTCATATGGGAGGTCATTCCACCAGGTAGGGGCCAGGGCCGAAAAAGTCCTGGCCCTGGTTGAGGCTAGTCAGATGTCCCTGGGGCCAGGGACTGTTAAGAGGTGTTGGTTTGAAGACCTCAGTGCCCTACAGGGCTCATATGGGGCAACACAAGATGAGGCAACACAAGTGAAAAGGCTCTGCTTTTTGTCAGTGCCTGCCTTATCTCTGAAAGAAGATAGAAGCACAACCGGGCTTTCAAAGATGAACTTGTCAAGCTTGTTAGGGATTTAGCAGCCCTCCTCCTCTTAAGGACAACAAGATTGCAGGTCTTAGGCCCTGTTCATACGAGGCGTTTTGGGCCGGGAGGGGGACGAAACGGGGGCGGAGCAAACGGGCGTGGCGATCCCACGGCAACATCTGGGAATCGTTGCCTGCCCGTCCCTGATCCGTCCCTACCACCGAAAACGCACACTAAAAAAGAGCGCCTCAAGCCGGGCTGTGGGATCGGCCGGCGCGTCCTTGCGCCGGCGCATCCCGGCCCCTAGCCGTACTGTGCATGCTCGAGCATGCGCAGTTTGGCAGACTTCCCCTCCCATCCGACTTTTCCTCCCCGGCATCTGATCGTGCCGGGGAGCGCCACGCCGCGGCCCGGGGGATCCATGGGATCCCGCCGCGGCGTCTCAACTTTGATGCGGCTCAGATTAGCTGCAGTTCAGCCGTCCTTTTCCCTGCCATGTGGCAGGGACCTTAGTGTTTGTATCCCCTACCTTCACAGGCAAAGCAAGTTCCCTGTCTCTAGCTGACACTGGCCTTGCCTCTGAAGGCAGGGGACACAGAAGAAGAAAAGCTGGTTTTATGCCCTGCCCTTCACTACCCAAAGGAGTCTTGCAGCAGCTTACAATCACCTTCCCTTCCTCTCCCCACAACAGACACCCTGTGAGGTAGGTAGGACTGAGAGAGCTCTGAGAGAACTGTGACTGACTGAAGGTCACTCAGCTGGCTTTTTGTGGAGGAGTGGGGAATCAAACCCAGGTCTCCAGATTAAAGTCCACCACTCTTAACCACTACATCAAACTGTCTCTCCTTTCCAAGTACTACAGGAAGTAGGACTTGGGTGGCAGATCTTAGAAGCTGAACAAAAAAAGATTGATACCAAGGCATTTGGAAGTAATAAACGGCAGCAAAATCATGGGGAGGCCAATAGCTTGTAAGGACCATTTTCTTGAGTGTCATAATAAATGGATGAGCAAATAGTAGCAACAACTAAGGAAAATATCTGTGTGGTTGCTTCTCCCCAGGGGGCTTACAGGTTTGGAATGAAAAGTAAGCGCATCAACAATGGATTGAATGGGTCCAATTTACAGACATTTTCAGATACATGCAGGGTAAGACCACAAGGCAGCAGTTCCTTCATCACAGTGGTAACCCTGGGTCAGGGGCCAAAAGAAATTCTGAGCTACGGAGTCATGGGAGTATGTACCACTTAAAAAAAATTGAGAATACGATTCCAGGGAAGAAAAAGGACTACCATGGACTAATTCCCTGTGTTGTTGGGGTTTTTTTTTGGGGGGGGCAGTCATGTTGCTGCTGTGATTGTTTAATTTGCACTTGCAACAAGGGTTCCACACAGCACAAGGTAATCTGGTTTTTCACCCTTGTTAGCCACCATTTCCTTTCATACCAGATGCAGATTGTATCCTCCCTGCTGCTGTTGTCATGCTGCCATCGTAATTCCCTCCATTTCTTTTAAAAAATGGTGTATGAGCAGTCCTGCTCAAGAATAAAAAAAACAAAACAAAACCATGCATTCACATAGCACTGCTCCAGAATAACAGAACACTTGGCTCCTTTGGTGATGCTAATAGCTGGAAGCTACTGCGATCACACACACTAAATAATGCACTTTCAATCCACTTTTAATCCACTTTCCAACTGGATTTTACTGTGAGAACTGGCAAAATCCAGTTGGAGAGTGGATTGAAAGTGCATTATTCAGTGTGTGTGATCACAGCCAGTGTCTCATTGTGGGCCATCTATATTGAAGACTAATTGGCTACCTACTGCTTAGGGGAAGGGAGAGAGCACTTTAGGAATGTTTCAAATGCTGATCAAGACAGCAGAGAAATACATTTGCTCCTTGTATTGTCACAATACAGTGATGGCCCTATAATACTGCCCTGCCTCTTCCATCTCAATTTTGTTGGTGTCCATAATAACACCAAGGCAGTTCCCTATGAAAATGCAGAGGGAGGAGGTGAAGGGAACATTTTCTTTCATTCATATACAAGGTGTACCTTCTTTTCTGAACACATGAAAAAGATTATCCCAACAGTGTCATGCTCAGGTTTTTAAAAATCTGAGAATGAGCTGTTTATTCTTTGTTCAGGAATGGAGGACAATGCCTGTGGAAACAATGAAAAAGGTGCATGACTAGAGTTGCTGAAACAGAGAAAAAAAACCTCTCTGTCTGGAATCAGTCTTCTTAATACCTTGCCCTGAAAACTGACACAATGCAATGTGCCATATTAGCTTGGCAGCTCATCAAGATGAGAACAGAATGAACATTGATTGGAGTTGCACAGCAGGGGACTGACAGTATGCATTTTGACCAATCTAGGTAGCCATTTGGAAGAGCTGGAGAGGAGCTGACTCCTCTCACGGGAATAGTTTTGCACTTTCTCAGGAAGCTTGCCTAGCACTATAAGAACCACTGCTCTATGGTACAGTTTGAAAGGATTAATATTCCACTGTATTCTAAACCAAGAGTACACTCTGCTTTCTTGCTCATTTTTTAGCCTAAATGTTGACATCTTCAGCCCTGAAGGACAGATGAAACAATTTTATAACAAAGAAGCTTTTAAAAGGCAGTAGTAGTGTTTAATGTAACAGTAAAAATATTTAATAAGGAACCTAGTTATTGGAGCAGAAGATTTTTTTCCTGAGGTTGATAAGCCCTGTCAGATGCTTCTGTTGAGAAAGGAAATGTTTTTCCAGTGGTTGCACAAACAGAATAAACCAGAGAAATAGCATTATTTTATATAAATGATCAATCTTTCCATAGTCCTCAATGCTCATTTCGAAGACATTTTCTGCTGGGGTACACCAGGAAGCCTGTCATGCATGTAATAGATTCAAAGGGGTCCATTATATTCTCAAATTGGTATGATCTCTGTTATCTCTGAACTTGCTTTTGCTAGCAGCAGGTCCAGGCCCAGAGTCTTTAGTAGTTTTTAAAACCTGACACAGTCGTTTGAGACCATACTAAGAGAAATATCTCTTTGGTAGACTCCCTGCTCCTGGCAGTCTTTTACTCCCTAAGATGTGAAAAGTAAGAATTACATTCGATGTAAGGATGCTAATGATGAGATCAATTTTGACTTGTACCTTTATTACACCATTTTCTTCCTCTATTTTATTTTATTTTTAATCTGCCATTTTTCCAGCCTCAGACTCCAGTGTATACAGATGATAAATAGAGCTGGAGAACCCTACAAGATGCCACAGCATAAGTGACAAAACTCTAAATGCCAGTCCTTCGTATCTGGGATAGGAATGGAATGACTGGAGCACAGTGTCCTGATGTCTATTTCTGCCAGCTTGTGAAAAAGTTGTCGTGGTCAATGGTAACAGAAGTCTCTGAGCAGTCCAGAAAAACCAACAGGCTTGCGTTACCCCATTCTTGCTGTGTCTCTCACTGAAGGGGTCAGTCCCAGCTTCTGTCCCATAAGCAGATTGGAAAAAAATATCACAGTTAGGGGTGTGCATTCAGATACACCTGAGCTAAAAATATACCCCCAAAAGTATATTCAGCATCCGAAATATATCTGAGATTTCCCACCCGGAAAACTGAAAAAATAGTCGACGCCAAAAAAATGGCCCCCCCCCCCCCCCCCCCGAATTCCAGAAATATTTGGGAATTACCAGGAAGACTGGGAGGCAGCATTTGCAGGCTCCCCAGGACTGTTTTTCCTTTGCTTCTGCCTCCCCACCGCTTTTGTTAATTTCAAAAAGTCTTGTCATTTTTAAGTGCTTTTCTTCTTTGCCAGGGTTCCTTTGTGTTCACTTCCTGGTTTTTTGCACAGTGTCTGCAAAATCCCCCCACCCCGGCTTGGATTTGTTTTGATTCTGTGCTTGGACATCAGTCCTGTTAAGCATACACTGCCACAGTAGTACTGGGTTCTGCTGGGCATTCTGTACATTGCATCTGGTTCTGCAGGCCTTGCAAAAATCCCCCCCTTCAGTTTGTACTGCAGATATTCTCTGGTTTGACATTAGTCCTTTTAAGCTTGCATTGCCACTGTGGCACTGGTTTTGCTGGGCATTTGGTACATTGCAACTGGTTGTGCTGGGCTTACAACAATGCCCCCCTCACCTTTAGTTTCCACTGTAAAGGTTCTTTGGTTTGACTATGGTTCTGTTTGGCTTGGCACATTGGCTTCTACTGGGATTACTGAATTCTGCAATAGTTCTGTTGGACTTGATATTTGTTCTCAGTGACTCCTACTTGCAGGTCTGGCTTTTTGCCCTGGAAGCTGTTTGCAGCCCCCCCCCCAAATAATGGAGAACAGCTGGGGGCACCCTGTTCAGGGGCCCATAAAATTGGACTTTTTAGTCCAATTGATTTGATACTTGGGGGTTATTTAAAGGACAGGCATTAGCAGCACTGCTGCAATTTTGGTTCATGTACCTTTAAAAAACAATTCCCCCAGTCACCTGGAAACTTTTAAAAACAACTCCCCCAGCCATTCCCCATAGGGAATAATAGACCCCCGAAATTTGGAAACCTGAATAATCCCCAAATCTGAATACCATACCAGTATTTCAAATTCAGGAATATCAGGAATACCAATATTTTTGGGGTCCAATATACCCGGACCTGAAAAAAATATGATTTTTTTGCACAACCCTAATCATTGTAGGTCTAGAGAATCCCTTTCCTCCAAGAAACTCTGGAATTACTCACCCATCACCTGCTTGAGCAGCATATCAACAAAGCAGTTTTAGTGACTGATCAATGGTATCTTTTAGGTCTAGGCAAGGCATCTTCAAAAGAGATTTCACAACCACCTGCCTCAGGACAATCAAAACATCCCCTTCATTCAGTGAAGCATTAACGATTTCAGACAAAGTGGGAAATGATCAGGCATAAAAGGAGTAGGCTGTACCTCTCTGTGTGCATTTTCTGTTTATTTATCTTTTTTTCTTTATGCTCAACCCTTCTCCCCAATGGAGATGCAAAGTGGCTTGCAACATTCTACCTTTTCCATTTATCCTCACAACAATAATCTCTGATAGGGTAGGCTAAGAATGTGTGAGTGGCTCAAGGTCTCCCAATAAGCTTTCACGGCAGAGTGGGGATTCAAACATGTCTAGCCTAAAACCCTAACCACAACACCATGCTGCCTTTCAAGAGCTACTCACACCCAAGGGGGAATCAGGATTCAGTAACTGAAATCAATATAAGCAACTATGACCAAACTCTACTCTAAAAGCATTCTGAAATTGTCTTTCTGAATTGGAGTCCAGGTTGGAATGAATGGGTAAAATGCCTTACCAGCTAGATGCAGTACATATCCAAGTGTTTTATCTTCTTAGTTACTTAGACAGAGCAGATGCCATATCACTTCTAAGACAGCCACTGATTGGCTTTGCACACATTTACGGTGCCAGAAAATTGACTATGTTTCACTGCCACCACCACAACTGAGTAAACATATAGTAGTGTTCTAACAGTAGTACAGCCATATACAAACTAATGTTTCTCATATTCTAGCCACTTTCCTACCCATTCCATTTCCTACAATCCCTCAATAATTGAAAGAACTGGACAAGCTCTATTAGGATGAAGAGGGCAATGGGGTGTGATTATATTGATTGCGTGGAACAGTTCGGAATCCCATCCATTGACTAGAACTTTGAAAGGATTGGCAGCCATGTCAATAGAACACTGTCGGGATGCTAAACTGTCAATACCTCCATATGCTAGATTGTAAAATGGGGCCATCTTTATGGCTACCTTTGCATCAGACAACCCAAGGCATGGTAAAGCCAGAGTGATTTTTTGTACATGTGCATGATATGAATATTATGACTTCTGAGAGACAGGCAGTAACATTGTTACTTGCTGAAATATGTCAGAACTTGTCATCTACATGTAGTCGCTGTACATTTTTATTTATTTATTTATTGCATTTCTATCCCACCCTCCCCTGTGAGCAAGCTCAGGGCAGGTCACAACCAAATTTTTAAAAATACAATACAATAGTCTCATTTGAAATCTAATAACATAACTGTCAAGATGGCAATCAATCAAAAATGTTCCCGGAGGAGCCTGTATGAATGCCCAGATGGAACAGACAGTTGGGCGAGTGGGAATTAAACACCACTGGTAATATATCTACATACAGATAGAAAAAGTGGGGTGGAGCAGGGGTAAGGTAAAGGTTCCCTTGCTCGAAAGCCAGTCGAATCCGACTCTAGGGTTGCGGTGCTCATCTCCGTTTCAAAGCCGAAGAGCCAGCGCTGTCCGAAGACGTTTCCGTGGTCATGTGGCCGGCATGACTAAACAACAAGGCGCACAGAACGCTGTTACCTTCCCACCGAAGTGGTACCTATTTATCTACTTGCAATTTCTTGCTTTCGAACTGCTAGGTTGGCAGGAGCTGGAACGAGAGACAGGAGCTCACCCTGTCTTGCGGCACCCGGGTCTTGAACTGCTGAACTACTGACCTTCCACAGCCTGCAGTTCAGCGTCTTAACCACTTGAGCCACCGCAGCAGGGGAGGGTGACGTAAATGGACACCTGCCACCTCAATCGAAGAGCTGGCAGAACAGTTCCATTTTACAGGCCCTGTGGAACTGCAATAAGTCCCGCAGAGCCCTGATCTCATGTGTTCCACCAGCCTGGGGCCAGAGCTGAAAGAGCCCTGGCCCTGATCGAGGCTAAGAAGATGTCTTTGGGGCTGGGGATCACCAGAAGCTGCTGTTCTGAAAAGCACAAGGCTCCCCGGGGAACATAGGGGCAGAGCTGGTACTGCAGATATGACACATAGGGCTTTGAAACCAATTTGGTACTCAACTGGAAGCCAATGCAGCTGGCCATTGCCCTCTTCATCATACTAATGGATGTTTTACATGTTACAATGCACAACTAAAAGCTGTTAAAAATAATTTCCAGTCCACATGGCAGTGGTAGTGTTTGAAAACTATGGTCGACGTAAGTAGAGATTCAAAACCGGTATGAGATGTTGAATGATCAAAGACATGTCATGGACACATTATGCACAAAGAAGCCTGTGACAACACCTAAAGCATCTGGTAGAAAGAAAGGCCGAGTTCAGACTGGCTATTTGAAGCGCTAGGGAGTCATGGCAAAGAAGACCCAGAGCAGACCCGGAACGGCTTGGTCGCGGTATTCCCGTTCACACTGCAGCAAATGAAGCGGGAGGATACCATGGAGGAAGCGCAAGGGAGCGTTTGCACTGTTGGCCCACCCCTGGCGGGCTGTTAGCAGCTGTTTCTGCGCTCCGCTGCATGCGCCTATGTGCATGAGCACATGGGCGCCTGCCACGGAAACAGCCAGCGCCTCTTATGAATGACTGTGGGTTGTTCCTGCCTTAGCGGCACTTGTGTTCACACTCAGGGAACTGGAATCAACCCGCTCTACACAAGGTTTGCTACCACTTATACCTGGTACTTTTTAAACTCGGGAGGGAAGCGGCACAAGACGATGTGAGTACAGCTGGGGGACACCTGAAAGATGTGCCTGTGTGAACCCACCCCTTTAATCCACTACTGAAACGCTCCTGAAACGTTTGGCTGCCGGGCCAAACTGCCAGTCTGAACTCGGCCAAACTTTCTGTTAATGCCACCAGTAATTCTAAGCAACCTGAATGGCAACTCACAACATAGGGAATTGAATTCAGATCTGATGGCTTCCAAAGTAACAGCTGGTTATGACTGCCTGGGGACCTTTGTGCCTACTGACTGTCACATCTATAATATACTGTTTTTCTATATTATTCCTTTTGTGACACCAAGAAGACAATACAGACTTCACTGGCATTATCCATGACAAAAAAAATCCAGGCCCAGTCCCCTTTGATTTATTTTGGAAGGATAAGACCACATTGTCTAGGAAAGTATTCAGGGCTCTTACTCTACTGTTGTTAACCGATCTAGCTATTGTTACCCCAAAACAATTAAGTGTTCAAATTATCTAGCTGAAAATGAGTTCACTTTGAACAAGCAGACAATTGTGAAAAGGCAACAGGGCAGTCTCAGCTTGGACACAATATCCCCCCCCCCCAAATATCTCTAGTCTCACTAAGAGGCCTTCAGAATAACTATTGATTCTCTATTGATAATCTGGAAGTAGTTGTGTCCTTCTCTCAAGTCTGTGATCAGTCTGAAGAATATAATAATACTATGCTCTTATCTTACTCTTCTGGTATAACAAAGGCTATAACCTATAAATTTTGTAAGTGTCCCTTTTGCAAAAAGGACACTTCCACTAAGATTCTGTGCTGATGGAGAGGCTTTCATGGGACAGAATACCTGAAATCTGCCATCACTAGGCTCTGCTCTACAGAACATGATCAAGGACTCAATTTTATAAATTGCAAGGTTGCCAGGAAGTGAGGAGAGAAGCCAATATTAATCCAATTTCAGAAACAGGCTTTCATCTACAACACTGCCAATTCACTACCTACCCATCAACAAAGCAGTAGATAAACAAACACAATAGCAGAAGCAACAAGATAGATTTGAGTGCCAAAGAGAACAGGTTTTAACTGAGTGGAAGTCTATTCACATGTCAAAGCTATGTTTATGATCTTCACTTGAGAGCTTTGAAGAACCATACTGAATGCATAAGGTAGGGCCCTTTTAAAAGAAAACCCTCCAACAAATATTATAACCAACATCACATAATTTTGTCTGGCAATCTTATATTAAAGGTAAAGGTTCCCTTGCTCGAAAGCCAGTCGACTCCGACTCTAGGGTTGCAGTGCTCATCTCCGTTACAAAGCCAAAGAGCCAGCGCTGTCTGAAGACGTTTCCGTGGTCATGTGGCCGACATGACTAAACACCAAGGTGCACGGAACGCTGTTACCTTCCCACTGAAGTGGTACCTATTTATCTACTTGCAATTTCTTGCTTTCGAACTGCTAGGTTGGCAGGAGCTGGAACTAGAGACGGGAGCTCACTCCGTCATGCAGTAACTCGGGTCTTGAACTGCTGAACTACTGACCTTCCACAGCCTGCAGTTCAGCGTCTTAACCACTTGAGCCACCGCAGTTCTAATATTAGCTCACCATAATATGGGGGTACTGTCCTAACTTGCCTACCATTTGTAGACTACAATTCCCATCCTATATACTATAATAGAATTCTGCAACATCCCTGTTGCCTTTGATGGGAATTTCAGTGAGAATTCATTAAATATAGCCCTAAGGGTTACAAACCTGTGCGAGGGCACAGCATGCACAAATAGGTGGATCCCTACATGATGCTACAGGGCCCCATTTCTCCTTTCATCCTATTTCTACAAGCTGTTCAGAACATAGATGTCATTCATTCCCAAAAGCTGGGAATTCAAAGAACCTGGTACATGTAGCACTATACTATTATAGAGATATCATGCTATTCAATTGCATTAAAAAAAAAACATGGCGAGGAAGAAACACCTGCTGCAACAGCCAAACTTTGAGACAATCCAGGAGCCCGCCAGCACACCCACCATTTTCTGCCTGAGGCAACAGGCTCTTCTGCTTCC
>NW_015174279.1:1279573-1279708 GCF_001447785.1 Gekko japonicus
GGGAAAAGCCTCCAGCAGACACAATGCCAGCATGGGAAGTCTGGGGCCAGTTCACTCCTTTCCTTTGTAAAATCTGAAGGGCCACAGGAGTAGGCCAGGTCTGGGTGATCATCAGCTGTTGGCTGGTGAATCTCT